>NC_134862.1:37407530-37732530 GCF_049852395.1 Peromyscus maniculatus bairdii | reverse complement strand
ACAACTAATTTTTAAATCATTGACAAAAAAAATAGATTCATATTATTTTCCTATTCTGAATGTATTTAATCTTAAATTTCCTAGAGTCTGCTCCAGGCACAGCAGTCTACTTACTTCTTTTCCTCACATCCATTCTGCTGATGTGTTGGACTCTCACTCAGTTTACAGAGTTACAAGTGTAGATATTCATGGAGCGAGGCAAGTTTCTCCCCATCTTTCCCTATTCTGACCAAGTATTTTCTTTAGAAAGCCCCCGAGAGGATTTTGTAATCTGCAAGGGATACAGAGTGGTTCATTGATCAGGCTGTGTGTGCTTTGTGACGTAAAGTTACTAATTTAGGGCTGGCAAGGAATCCGGGAGTAGTTTGCTGTGTGAGCCTGAGGACTGAGATGTAGTTGGTATTCTAACCCCAGCGCCCAGCAGTGAGATGGGAAACAGAGGCAGGAGAACCCTGCTAGCCTGCTGTGTATAGCAGGAGGACCAGAGACTGCCTCAAACAAGGTGGAAAGCAAGGACCTACCTACCACACCTCCGCTCAGGGGCAACCACTTACCCACATGCACACGTATGTACGGGTAGGTAGGTTTAAAAAAAAAAAAGAATCATTTAATGATTCATTTAATGAGCACAAACAAAATATCACATAATGCTTGGACAGTCTGATTTGAAATTTAACTTAACTTTTTTTTTTTCTTTTTTTGGTCTTTCAAGACAGGGTCTCTCAGTGTGGCCCTGGCTGTCCTGGAACTCGCTCTATAGACCAGGCTGGCCTCCTCTGCCTCCTGAGTGCTGTGATAAAAAGACATGTGCCACACACCACCCCCAACCTGGCAGCTTAACTTATTTTTATAAGGTTGAATTTGTTCTTTTTAGCTATTTCTAACATACAGCTCTTTTCACAGCTTAAATTGTTCTTGAAGACAAGTCTATTCAGTTTAACACTTAATGAGGTTCCGTTTTTAAAGGTGTGTGTGGGTGTCTTAATTCCTCACTTCAATGGATTCAGACATCTCACATAGTTCTTTCCATTTTAATAATGTGGAAAAAGAGGTCATGAATGGTAGATTTAGTGTTATTTTCCCAGTTACATTTGGTTGTGTTTCAGAAACACATGTACCACTCTCTGAACTTCCTTAATACCTCAACAAAATCGTCTTTTCTTTCCCTCTCGTCTGGTTTTGGTTTTATTCTGCAGGAACTTATCCTGTAACCTAAAGTTATTCTTACCTACTGCCTAAAGGTTGTGTGCTAACTTTCATAGAATTTTACTGAAGAACCATTTACTTCATTAAAAAAATATTCATAGAGCTTCCTTCTCTTGCATAAAAGCAATTACCCTTGACATTTATGGCTGTCTTAGTTACTTTTTATTGCTGTATAAAGACGCCGTGACCAAGGCAACTTATAGAAGAAAGAGTTATTGAGCTTACAGTTTTGGGGGTGAATCCATGACCATTATATCAGAGAGCATGGTAGCAGGCAGGCATGATGCTGGAGCAGTAGCTGAGAGCTTACATGTTGAGACAATAACCACGAGGCAGAGAGAAAGCTAACTGGGAATGGTGTGGGCTTGTGAAACCTCCAAACCCACCCACAGTGACATACCTCCTCCAACATGGCCACACCTCCCAATCCTTCCCAAACAGTCCCACCAACTGGGGCCCATTCTCACTCAAACCATCACAGTGGTATTAAGATACATTAAACATAAAACCTGTCTTTAAGTAGGTTAAAAAGTCAGCAATGACAAAATGGTTCAGCTTGTAAAGGTGCTTGTCACCAAGCCTGATGACCTGAGTTCAGTCACTGAACCCCACCTATGGCTACCCACTACACCCACCTGATAGAAGGAGAGAGCCAACTCCTGTAAGTTGTCCTCCAACCTCCATATATGTACCATGGCACTCATGTGTGTGCAAGCACATGCACACAAACCCACATCCACACACACAATATGTATAATAAAACCTTTAAGTAAGAAATCATGTTTTGTTACGATTCTTACTGTATAACATTTGCTGATGTACCCTTTTAACTTGTTTGAATCTTATATGACTATTAAAATAAGGTATAAAATATGTAAAATAGGAAGGCTGACTAGGGCTTGTCTAATTTTGCTATTTCCCTTATGCTAGGCTCGTTACATCAGAATAGATGGAAGTGTTCCATCTTCAGAAAGGATTCACCTGGTTAATCAGTTTCAGAAGGACCCCGATACTCGTGTGGCTATCCTGAGCATTCAGGCTGCTGGCCAGGTAAGAGATTCAGGTCTAAGTTTGATAAGAAAGTGTCATGGAAATAACAAGAAGTCCATTAACACTAACTTTGGTTTATAAAACTGTAATTTTTTTTATCTAGATGTCTACTGTAATAAGTATCCATTCTACTTCAGAGTGCTAGAAAATATAATAGAAGGCAGCCTCTTATTTTGATTCTTTGAAAATTTCACACTTGTGTATATTTATCTTTGTTGTGACTGCCCCATACCCCCTTCCTTCCTCCAGCACATCTCCCTCACAAATTCATTCCATTTTTAAAAAAATAAACCATTGAGTGTCCAATCAGTGCTGCCAATGTCCACGTGGGTGTGGAGTCAGCCATTGGGTGTGGACATCCTGCCAGTGGCCACCCTAACCAAAGAAAAGTGGCTCAGGTTGTCCTCTGACCTCTGTGCATGTGCATGCACACACATACACACAATTAATTCATGTAATTTTATCATGCAGATTCTTTTACCTTGCCAGTAATAGCTCCACAAAGTCCTTAGGACCACATGCCTTCTAGCATTTTGTTTTTTTGTTTGTTTGTCTTTTGAAATGAGTTTTTACTTTATTATCCCTGACTGTCCTGAAACTCACTATGTAGACCAGGCTGGCTTTGGGCTCACATCATTTAGCATGGGGCGGGGTGTGTGTGTATGTGTATGCACATATGCGTGCGTGCGTGCGTGCGTGCGTGTGTGTGTGTGTGTGTGTGTGTGTGTGTGTGTGTGAGACTGAGCGTCTGAGCATACTTCCATGGCATACACTTGTTATATATTAAAGATCAGTTTTTACCCAGCTAGTTGAGGTCTATAAAATGTTGTGTGTAGAAAAACTGTAAGGACAAACAGTTTAGGGACCCATTAGGAGTTGTCTCAGTACTTCCTGTGTTGGATTAAACTTCCTAAAATCTGACATATGTATCAGTTAGAATATTCTAGCCATGGAGAATATTGCCAAGAACCTAAAATTAGAAACGGGTGAGTGTCCCTGTCAGGAGACATGATAAGTAAGATGAAACCAGACAGGAAACGCAGGGCTATTATGAGCTTAAGATATGATTAAAAATAAATGACATCTTGAAATTAAGAGTGTACAGGGCACTCATATTTTATTCAAGGTTGTGCTCCTGGAGCTCTTATATAAGTCAACACTAGTGTACTTGGAGATTGATGTCCCCTTAAGAACGAAGGGAAGAAGGAAGAGCAGGCGTTGTTCTGGGTGATAGCTCATACTGAAGACTGACTACTTCTTAGAATGATAGTGATCTTGCGAGCATGGTCATGTGTGAGTCTCAGGGGTCTGGAATTGTAGCTCAGGAATCGTCTACCTTGTTTGTTTGGTGATTGGTTTGTGTCTTTGTTTGTTTCTCTGTTTTGGGGTTTTTGAGGCAGGGTTTCTCTATGTAGCCCTCTCTGTCCTGGAACTCACTATATAGAGGAGGATGGCCTTGAACTCACAGACTTCTGCCTGCCTCTACCTTCTGAGTGCACCACCACGCTGGGCTTTTGCACCTGG
The DNA here is from genome assembly GCF_049852395.1 of Peromyscus maniculatus bairdii. Classification (NCBI taxonomy): domain Eukaryota; kingdom Metazoa; phylum Chordata; class Mammalia; order Rodentia; family Cricetidae; genus Peromyscus; species Peromyscus maniculatus. The sequence goes on along the minus strand of NC_134862.1, from coordinate 37,728,750 downwards.
TGTTTTTGAGACAGGATCTCTCGCTGAGACCTGGGGCTCACCAATTAGGCTAGGCTGACTGGCAGCAAATCCCAGGAAGCTGGCTGTCTCCACCTCCCGAAAGCTAGGATTACAGGTGCACACCGCCACACTCAGCTTTTTATGTGCGAGCTGAGAAAAGGACTCAGGTCCTCGCATTTGCAAGGCAGGTGCCTTCCTGACTGAGCCGTCCACTCTGGCCATGGTCATACATGCTTCTGACGGGCTTAACCGTCTCCCTCTGATAATACTACTTGTTTTTTCAATATCATCTCTAATGTGGCTTTGCCATCCTAAATAGCAACACCACTTTAATATTGTATTTAGTTTTATCCTGGTTTTTATTACTTCTGACCCGTTTTTATGAAGGGACGAATTTTCAGGGAATTTGAATTATTCATTAAAGATAATCATTAAGTAGGCAACAAAGTATGATTTTGGTATAACACAAAAATATTTTAAGTTAAAGTGAAAATAATAGTTTAGCAATCTCAAAAAAAAAAAAAAAAAAAAAAAGAGTCATCCCTAACAGAAGCTCCACGTGTGAACAACATGGATTAAACCACATTTCTAAAGCAAGGCAGACTTCCTCCACTGCCCACACCCTTGGCTGTATGTGGCCACAGTTAGACATGCTTCCCAGTTCACTCAGCCCGCCACTGTAGAAGAGATGCATCTTGACACATTTTCATGTATCTGGTGTAAAATAAGAATGCTTTTCTGCCACAGTGTTTCAAGTTCACGCCAAGCCAGCTGCACAGAGAATACAGCAGGTGCACAGACACCCTGGGACTAGAGACAATAAACTCAGGGTCTTGGAGTCGTAGCACGGGAGATTTCACAGGCGGAACTCGCATGACTAGAGACATGTTTCTCTCACTTCCAGCACAGCAGTCTGAATGAAATGAAGAGCATGTCAGCGCTTGATGCCTAGTTGCCATGGATACCATGTGTTACAAATTATAGCCTGTTTTATAATGTATTTTGTTAGATTTTCCAGCAGTACAGTGAATCTAACTCTTCCAAGGGATAAAGTGGTTTGTATGTGTGTTTGGTACCCATAAACCTGCCCATTGAAATGTCTCTCAAATATGTTCCCTTGTAGTTCACTTTACATCATGCAGTAAGAAGCTTTTATCTGCTGCTCATCAGTTAAATCTTCCTCATATATCTCACATTGCCTGACTCACTTGTTTTAAGTTTCTTAGTGTTTTACTTTCATCTCAAAGTGGTAAAAAACACTTTGACCAGAAGCAACTTAGGGAAAGAAAGGATTTATTTCAGCGAACAGGTTACACAGTCCATCGCTCAGGAACTGAAGCAGGAACACTGTTCACCGCCTCACTCACTCATGCTCAGCTAGCTTGCTTACATTCCCTGGGACCACCTGCCACCCACAGGGGTCCGGGCCCCCTTCATCAATTACAGTCAAGGCGATCCCCCAAGGACCTGCCCACAGATGACTCCAGGCTGTGGAGCTGACAGTGAATGCTGACAGAACGCCCATTCTCTCTCCTTTTCCTGTGTTCAGGAGGCTCTTACTGCATGTGCACACCTCATGCTCGGCTATGTGTGCCTCAGTTTCTTTGCTTTGCTTTGCTTAGGGTTTGACGTTCACGGCTGCCAGTCACGTGGTCTTTGCAGAGTTGTACTGGGACCCTGGACACATCAAGCAAGCTGAAGACCGTGCTCACCGCATTGGACAGTGCAGTTCCGTGAATATTCACTACCTTATTGCAAACGGCACTCTGGACAGCCTGATGTGGGCCATGCTGAACCGAAAGGTAGCGCTCGGGTTTTAATGGTCTGTGTGCTGCATGAGCTAAGAGGCTGAGTTTCAGTGTGTCCAGGCATGGGCGACTTAGGTAGACCAAAAAAGCAGTTACAGAGACTACGATGATCATAAAGGATTCAGTTGGTGCTTCATCTCTTGCCATCCTCTACCATACCAAGGCATCGAGGTCCATGGCTATTTTTTTCCAAGCCCTTTTTCTTTTCTTTTTTTAAAGAAGTTTTGTTTTTTGTTTGTTTGTTTTGGTTTTGGTTTTTTGTTTTGTTTTTGTTTGTTTTGTCTTTTTGTTTTTGATTTTGGTTTTGGTTTTTTGAGACAGGGTTTCTCTGTGTAACAGCTCCGGCCGTCCTGGAACTCACTTTGTAGACCAGGCTGTTCTCAAACTCAGAAATCCACCTGCCTCTGCCTCCTGAGTACTGAGTGCTGGAAGGCGTGCACCACCGCCATCCAGCTAAGAAGATCTATTTTTTACTTTGTGTATGTATGTATGTCCATGTCAAGGTATGTACACATGAGTGCTGGTGTCCATGGAGACCAGACAAGATTATCAGGTCCCGTGGAGCTGGAGTTACGAACCAACTGTGAGTCCTCTGCCAGAGCTTTTAACTCCTGAGCCACCTCTCTGGCTCCTGTGGAAGCCTTTTTCTATTGTTTTTTTATTCCTCCACATTTTCTCATGTGCTAAGACTGACTGAGCACCTCCACTATGCCTCACACAGGCTTTCACGAGTGTTTTCATGACTGCTCCTGCTGCTTAGAGATGAGGCTAGGATCAGCTGGAACCTAACACTTGAGGGACCATGTCCTTTCTGTGACTGAGACCAAACTACTGAATATTTTCCAAAAAGATTCTTGAGTTTTCAACTAATGTTACCAGAAGACAGCCTGTACCTCTCCTCAGCTGTCTCTTTTCCCCACGTGGAAGGATGTTTATGGAAGAGGATTTCTTAGTCGTTGGGGATGCTGTAACAAATACCATACACTGGGTGGTGAACGGATTCGGATCCCCCCAGTTCTGGAGGATGGGAGTTGGCATGAGGGAGCCAGCATGGTCAAGCTGGGTAAGGGTTGTAGACTGCCATCTTCCTGTTGGAGGCCCATGTAGAAAGAAGGTGAGAATGCTCTCATTTTACAAGGGCAGGGATCTCATTTATGAGGTCTTGTGCTGGCTAGTTTTATGTCAGTTTGACACAGCTAGTCATCAGAGAGGAGGCGGGGAGCCTCAATTGGGACAATGCCTCCGTAAGACCGGGCTGTGGGCAAATCGTAGGCATTGTGTTATTTAGTTATTGATGGGGAGGGCCCAGCCCATTGTGGGTGGTGCCATCCCTGGGTTGGTGGTCCTGGTGCTATAAAGCAGGCTGAGCAAGCTGTGAGGAGCAAGCCAGGGAGCAGCGCCCCTCCATGGCCTCTGCATCAGCTCCTGCCTCCAAGTTCCTGCCCTGCTTGAGCTCCTGCCCTGACTTCATCTGGTGAAGAACCATGGTGTGGAAGTGTAAGCCCAGGTCACAGCCAGTCACTGGAGGAAATCAAGGCAGGAGCTTGAAGCAGCTGGTCTAGTCATGCCCCATCCGCATCAGGAGCAGAGAAAAGAGAACTCATGCTCACTACTCAGCTCCCCTTTTCCACTTTTCCACTGTGCAGGACCCAGCCCATGAAATAGTGCCACACAATTAAAAAATAAATAAATAAATAAATAAAAAGCCTCACATGCATACCCATGGGCCAATCTGATCTAGCAACCCTCATTAAGAGCTTCCCAGGTAATTCTAGCTTGTGTCAAGCTATTGCTGTGGGATGGTCTGTATGTCAAATTGCTCTGATTGGTCAATAAATAAAACACTGATTGGGCATTGGCCAGGCAGGAAGTATAGGCGGGACTAACAGAGAGGAGAACAGAGAAAACAGGAAGGCAGAGAGTCACGGCCAGCTGCAGCCATGATAAGCAGCATGTGAAGATGCCGGTAAGCCATGAGCCATGTGGCAAGGTATAGAATTATAGAAATGGACTAATTTAAGCTATAAGAACAGTTAGCAAGAAGCCTGCCACGGCCATACAGTTTGTAAGCAATATAAGTCTCTGTGTTTACTTGGTTGGGTCTGAGAGGCTGTGGGACTGGTGGGTGACAGAGATTTGTCCTGACTGTGGGCAAGGCAGGAAAACTCAAGCTACAAATTATAAAACTAGCCATTTATCTGTCCCCACAAAAATCCATGTGCTTCTCACATGCAAAATGCATTCCTCCGTCCTGTCCCAGGGGCCCAGGAATCTTAGCTCCTTCCAGCATTAATTATACAATCCAGTATCTCATCTAAATATTATCTAACTCGGACATGGATGAGACTCGTCTTGGGGTGAAGTTCCTCTCCAGATGTGAAATCTTTGAAACCAACTAGGTTACATCTAGGTTACATGCTTCCTAACTGCAACTGTGGGAGAATGTCTGGAGTCCTCATTCACACTCCAAGAGGAAGAAAATGGAAGGGGGAAAGAGCTAGGTGGTCCAAAGCGAGTCTAAAACCTCACAGGGCAAATTTAGTGTCAAGGCTTGGTGTTCATCTTCTTTGGCTCTGTACTCTGTTGTCCAAGGCCCCTTAGGGCAGGAGCCCTGCCTTCTGGATCCCCTGTGCTGGAGAGATCAGCTAGTCTTAGCTAGGCATTGGCCACGCCCTCTGTATTAGCTCCGCCCCTGCCTTGGCTTTCAGCTTCTGTCAGGGTGGAAAGAGCTCTCCTACCTCCAGAGCTCCCCCCCCCCCCCCGCCCCCCGCAGCCCCACACCCTGCAGCTCCCTGGGCATTGGTTTTTAAAATCCACGTGTAGGCAGGTCCACCACTACACCCCGCCACCCTGCCAGGGCTGAGGCGAGAGTGGCACCCAGGTGACCCCCACGGTGCCTCTGTGGTCTTGCTTCCTCTGTTTTGTTTTCCAGCCAGGTAGTGCTGGGCTGCAGCTGTGTGCAGTTCAGGAAGGCTGGCGGACCCTCACTCTGTCATTCTGTCTGGGATTCCTTCGCCCCCAGCTGACTGTTTCTACGGATGCAGCCTGTCTGCTTCTCACTTTTATTCAGTTGGCTGATTAAGTTTGCAGTTCATGTCCATGCCAACTGTTATATCAAATGGCCACTTGGACAGTTTTTCTCATTCGCACATTCTTGATGAGCCAAGAATGTCCTGAAATTGAAATTGTTACCTTTTTCTTAACAACTCCGCCGCTGCCGGTGTTTATCTCTTCTTTCATTTACCACAGGTGGTCAGAGGAGCCATCCTGTCCTTCAGCACATCCTTGGAATCTCAGAGATGCTTGCAGGTTCTTTCTTCTAGACATAACTAGAACATTGTCCACACAGTTACATTCTTGGCTTTTGAACAAAGTGGCCTTTCCTCCAGTTTCTAATTGCGAGTTCCTCATTTTCATCTGAAACCTTTCCAGAATGGCCTTTGCAGTCTGTATTCCCAGCAACGTTCTGTTCGTGATCATGTGGGTGTTCTTTAAGAAGAGAAATGCTTTCTCTGCTGCTGTCCTTGTTGGCTGGAAATACTGTTCAAGTTCCGTTTGTGAAATTACTAGCATGCACACTTAAAGTCCCAGCCTCTATCCATTCCCTCCTTTGTAAATACTCGCACACTTCTAGGCAGCAACCACACCTTTGGGACACCAACTTCTTTATAAGGAATTTGAGCTATTTCAACAAACTACGATAGAAATAAATAGAAATGCATTCTGTCACTAATCTGCCGAAAGTGGACCTCACATTCATGACCTCATCCTTCCCAAGACCCTGCATCCTCACATCATCACACCGAGAATGAGGATTTCCCTATGAGTTGGGGGGGGGGAGATATAAACAAACATTCTTTTGCAGTGAGTTCTGAGTAGTGAATATAAATATACATAATGACCAATCACATTTAGGGAAAATTCCCAAGTATATAAACATTAAAATAAAAATTTCACGAAGAAAGTGAATATTGTGTCATGGTTCTGTTAAATCTCTCCCAAACAGTTGCTAATTACATTGTAATTTTGAGTAACCACATTACTAAAGCCATGATCTGTTGAAGTAATGAGACTTTCTCGGTGGGTAACTTTATGACTTCAGTGCAAAATCAAGGCACCAGTCAGGGAGTGTCGGCTGGGGGTGACAGCCCTAAGATCCCCGTGTCTCTGTCTCAGGCTCAGGTCACTGGGAGCACACTGAACGGCAGGAAGGAGAAACTCCAGGCTGCAGAAGACGACAAGGAAAAGTGGGCTTTTCTGCAGTTCGCCGAAGCATGGACCCCAAGTGACAGCTGGGAAGAGCTCGGCAGGGATGCTGTGTTCACTCACGTAAGAGAGCGTGACTTGTTCTTCTCTGCTTTCTCGTGTGTGTGTGTGTGTGTGTGTGTGCGCGTGCGTGCGTGCGTGTGTGTGTGTGTGTGTGTGTGTGTGTGTGTGTGAGCTCAGCAGGGATGCTGTGTTCACTCACGTAAGAGAACGTGACTTGTTCTTCTCTGCTTTCTCGTGTGTGTGTGTGTGTGTGCGTGTGTGTGTGTGTGTGTGTGTGTGTGTGCGTGTGTGTGTGTGTGTGTGTGTGTGTGTGTGTGTGTGTGTGTGAGCTCAGCAGGGATGCTGTGTTCACTCACGTAAGAGAACGTGACTTGTTCTTCTCTGCTTTCTCGTGTGTGTGCGTGTGTGTGTGTGTGTGTGTGTGTGTGAGCTCAGCAGGGATGCTGTGTTCACTCACGTAAGAGAACGTGACTTGTTCTTCTCTGCTTTCTTATTTCTGCATGCGCATGTGTGCGTGCGCGTGCGAGAGAGAGAGAGAGAGAGAGAGAGAGAGAGAGAGAGAGAGTGTGTGTGTGTGTGTGTGTGTGTGTGTGTGTGAGCTCACACCCAGACTCAGGTCCTGATGCTTTCACAGCAAGTTCTTTGCCCACTGAAGCCATCTCTCCAGCCCTTTTTCCTACATTTTTAATACCTGGAAGTGTACTTTATCATTTATCATTTTAAACAGAAATTCTCAATTATTTATGCTCTTGAAAGGCTATTTTACTTAAAGCTAGAAAAACTCAAAGAACCAAAATTAACTTTGCTACTGGACCAGATTATATTTTCCAACGGTTTCAGAACTTAATCCTCCGTCCTTGAAAAACACCTGCATAGAATCTAACCTTCAGAAGATAATACTGGGGAAATATTTTGATGACCTTGGAGGCGGGGAAGGATAGTGGTTTGCTTCAAAATACACAAGTAATAAAAAGATTGAGATGCTGACTGTAGAAAAATAAAAAACTTTACCCGAGGGGGCTGAACCATGAAGATCACGAGTGTGAGGCCTGCCTGAACTACACACAAGCCAGCTTGAGGTCCGTAGCAAAACCCCGTCTCAAAAACACAGCCAACAAAAAAACCTTCTTACTATAATGAGGCAGATCATACCGTAAGTGTGGCTGGTGCTGTGTGGTGAGCACAGCTGCTTTCCAAACGCCGCAGTGGGGAGTTGTCCCTGATAGACAGTTTCAGAGCACGGGACGGTCCTGTTCCCACACCTCCCCGGGGGCTGTAGCTCTCATCAGTAACTTTGGCTGAATTGGTTCTGAATAATGGGATATCACTGTTTCAGGGCGCTTTTTCAGTGTGAAAAGCTACATGGGAACATACACATTTGCACAGAGAAGTAAATACGTACTTTGCACGCGCCAGTCAAAGGACACGAGGCAGGAGTCAGTGCGCCCCTTCCACGGTGTGGGTGTCAGGGGTCAAATGTAGGTTGTCAGAGTCGGCCACAGATCTTTCTACCCCAGCTATCTGGCCAGCCCACATTTGATTTCCATATTTATTTTATTTTTTGCTTTTGTTTTAAACCAGAGTAGAGTTGGTTTGCCTTGCTCTTTTCTTTGTGCTTGCAGAGAGAAGCTGGGTGTACCTAAGAGTGGGTCACTGTTGAATGGTTTTTCAGCTACATGGGAATGGTCTATTTGGAAAATCTAGAGGGAGCCGGGCGGTGGTGGCGCACGCCTTTAATCCCAGCACTTGGGAGGCAGAGCCAGGTGGATCTCTGTGAGTTCGAGGCCAGCCTGGTCTACAGAGTGAGATCCAGGACAGGAACTAAAACTACACAGAGAAACCCTGTCTCAAAAAAAAGAAAAATCCACTTCGACTATTAAGTTCTTACTCTGTCACGCTCCTCCTTTGAAAACAGACTCTTCCTGGAGTTGACAGGTGTGAAGGGTCTTCAGCTGCTGTTCCAGTCATCCATTAGTGTCTCTGTGGAGGTCAGCATGATGCCCCAGTCATCATTTGTAAAGCAGGTTTATTAGTTTTGTTAGGAATGGGGCCCAGTGACAGGAGGCAGGATGGCTCCTTGCAGAGCCTTTGATCAGAGTCTGCTAACCCTGACACCAGCCCTCCCATCGGTGGCCTGGTCTCTGCTGGAGCAGCACCGGCCTTGAAGCACTTTGTTGTTTTTATGAGTCTGAGTTTCCTTTTCCACTCCTTCAGTTCTAATAACTGACTTTTAATCCTATCATCAAGGCCAGGGGATTTGTCTCAAAGGACCCTGCATTTGCCATGAGGTAAAACCGAGCTGATAGAGGTCCCCAGCCTTTCAGAGAAAACACGCATTAACCAGCATAAGCATTTGCAATTCTTCTTCCCCACACTTCTCACCAAAGATAATGTTTTCCTTTTGTTTTTCTTGAACAATGATTAAACACTGGATAGGGACACAGAAACTGCCAGTTGTGTAGCCGAAGAAGAGAGGAATTTCTTCTCTGTCCTTGCAAGAAGAAGCTTTCTCCTTGAAAAGAATTAGAGAGGCTTTCTTGAGATAAATATGAGTGGCCGTAGCCTGGCAGTGTGCATTTGGGTTCCTCCAAATAGCCAGGTCCAGTGTGGACATGGCTCCATGAGGTTTCTATAGTTACAGAACGAAAACAAGTGTAAGTCAAGGCATTTTGACACACTAGTAGAACCAGGAGGCAGGCAGCTTACAGCAGGGTGGGGAGATCTGTGCCGTAGTTTTCAAATGCTGTCTGCTGGCAAGAGCTTTGGGGCTGGTGGAAGCTGGGGAATGTGTGTGTATATCCCAGAAAGCCTCACCTATGAAGGCCAGGGAGCCAGGCGTGGTGGCGCATGCCTGTAATCCTGGAACTCAGGAGGCAGAAGCAGAAAGGTCGATGCAAGTCGAGGCCAGCCTGGTCTGCATAGAAAGTTCCAACAGAAGGAGGAGATGGGTTACTACAGATTGCCCAAGAAGGTTTGGCCTCCACATTTGCACTTTTATCTTCCCACAGACTGGGGCGTGCTGATCAGCCCATCAGCCTTGTAGACTCTCTATCACAGGTGTGGCTTTTTTTCTGGGAACTTGGATTCTCATCGGTGATAGAAAATCTGTCAGGTCAGATCCTATCTCCTATTTAGAAATGCCAACTTTTAAGTTCCTTAGTCATCAATCATAAAGAGAATCCCTTGCTGTGATTAAAGGATAAATAGTCATGGTGAATTGGATATTGTCCATGATACTACTATAATGATGTTTCTAAGTGCAAGAACACCATAGCTCTTCAATAACACAGATTTACTAGCTCATAAAAATATCTTGCCTTTCTGAGTTGCTGCCTCTCTAAGAAAAAGAATGGAAATAATTAAGACTTTCATTTTAAAAATAAACCACGGGGCTTGAGCACTGGCTGCTCTTGCAGAGCCAGGAGTTCAAGGTCTCTCTTTCTGCTGTATATCAAGTTCAAGGCCAGCCTGAGCAACATAAGATTGTCTCAACAAAAAAAAAATCACTAGAAGCATTTTTTTTAAAGCAGCATCTTATGTATCCTAAGCTGTTCAGTCTCATTGTGTAGCCAAGGATGCCCTTGAACTTCTGATCCTCCTGACTTCACCGGTCAGTGCACCATACCTGGTTCTACCAGCATCTTGCAGACAGTGTGTCTACAAATCAGTATCTTGTGAAAAGCTGAGCTGTGTTCTCTTCTAATTAACCAGCCATTTCTAAACACTTACCCATCTGCTGGATGTCCTACCTACAGATGGACACAATGCCATCACTGTGTCTCAGCTGAAATATGAGGGACAGTGTGTTGTGTTTTATTTTAAGCTGCATGGCATTTGAGTTCTTTTTCTTCTTTAAGATTTGTGTGTGTGTGTGTGTGTGTGTGTGTGTGTGTAAGAGGGGCAATATGCTTGTGAGTGCAGGGGTTCATTGAGGGCAGGGGCATGGGATCCTCTGGATCTGGTGTTTGTGAGCTGTGTGATGTGGGTGCTAGAAACCAAACTTGGGTCCTCTGCAACAGTAGTGCTTGCTCTTAACCCCTAAGCCATCTCTCCAGCTCCCACATACGAATCCCATATGTCAGGGGTTGGGGATTTTAGCTCAGTGGTAGAGCGCTTGCCTAGCAAGCGCAAGGCCCTGGGTTCGGTCCTTAGCTCTGGGGGGAAAAAAAAAGACAGAATCCCGTATGTCCCATGGTTTCCTAGAATCCTTACACCCCCATCATGCAGCGCACTTCCTCCAGCTGTGTGCCAGTTCTTGCTCCTGTGCCAGCCAGCTCTTCTTCCAGAGCGCATTGCAGTGGGGTACAGAGAACCCACAGTGGCATGTGTTGTCCTGCACAGGCGTGACTCTGCATACATACCCATTAAATTTTAAAATATTATTCTTGAAGTCAGAGGGATGTGCAAGATGGACTCAGATACTTCTGCAAAACAAAAAGCCAGAAATGGTGGCCTCCACCTCTTATCCCAATGCTGGGGAGGCAAGAGCAGCGAGATCTGGAGTTTAAGGTCACCCTTGGCTACTGAACAAGTTCTAGACCAGCCTGGGGTGTATGATACCATCTCTCAAAAAGAAAACAAAAAGAGAAAATCCATGCTTTGTTTCCTTGTGGGTGGGGACACAGCTCAGTGGGTGAGAGTACCTGGTGTGCCAGCCCGAAGACCTGAGTTCAGTGTTCTCTCTCATTTCACCTTTTCTTCCCTTCTCAAACTGCCTCCTGTGGCCGGACAGGACATCCACTCCTATTGGCTTTCTCCACCTGCGTCAGTAGTTTCCAGATTTTTTTTTTTTTGGTTTTCTTCAAAGAAACAAATTATTTAAGATGTAGACCAGGAGACTGGGGCTGACTCGTAGGGTAATCCATCACAGCGCACGTGTGATGACAAGAGCTTGAGTCTCGAGAAGTCACTAAAAGTCAGGTGCACATGGATCATCAGGACAGGCTAGCCAGCCAGACTAGCCAAAACAGTGAGCGCCGGGTTCAGAAGAGATCCCGCCTCAGTCTATAAGGTGAAGAGTGATTGAGAAAGACACCCTTCATCAATCTCAGGCCTACACACACATGCACCCCACGATTATCATCACCCCCATGCATGTGGAGGTCAGAGGACCACATTCAGGAATCCTCTTTTTATATATATAATTTTACAATACCATTCAGTTCTACATATCAGTCATGGGTTCCCCTATTCTCCCCCCTCCCACCCCCTCCCCTTACCCCCAGCCTACCCCCCATTCCCACCTCCTCCAAGACAAGTCCTCCCCCAAGGACTGCGATCAATCAGTTTGGGAGGCAACTAGGCAGTGGGACCAAGTTCTTTGCTCATTGCATGAGTTGGCTGTTTGAAACCTGGAGCTTATGCAGGGACACTTGGCTCAGTCTGGGAGGAAGAGACTGGACCTGCCTGGACTGAGTCTACCAGGTTGATCGCAGGAATCCTCTTTTGAGGTTTCCGGGGATGAACTCAGATTGTTCCATTTCACCAGCCTCTCCCTGTTTCTCATTCTTTGTGTAAAGGAAGAACCAAGGGTCAGTGGTGTCTGATTAGGAAATGACAAGGATAAACAGAAGTAAGCAAACACAAAAATTGATACTGAAGATAACCTTAGTCCTAGCACTTGAGAGGCACAGGCAGGCAAATCTCTGTGAGTTCAAGGTCAGCCTGTTCTACAGAGCGAGTTCCAGGACAGCCAGGGCTCTGTTGTTACACAGAGAAACCCTGTCCTGAACAACAAAACAAAACAAACAAAACAAAAAAACTCTGGTCTGCTATGGATATCGATCACTCTGTATGCTGAAAATGTGTTGCTCTGATTTGGTTGATAAAATACTGATTGGCCAGTAGCCAGGCAGGAAGTATAGTATAGGTGGGACAAGCAGAGAGGAGAATTCTGGGAACAGGAAGGCTGAGTCAGGAGTCACTGCCAACCACCGCCGCCATGAGAAGCAAGATGTAAAGTACCGGTAAGCCACAAGCCACGTGGCAACTTATAGATTAATAGAAATGGGTTAATTTAAGATATAAGAACAGATAGCAAGAAGCCTGCCACGGCCATACAGTTTATAAGTAAAATAATCTCTGTGTGTTTACTTGGGTCTGAGTGGCTGTGGGCCCCAGCGGGACTGGAGAAATCTCCAGCTACACTAGTCAGTAGCTTCAGCCTGAGATGATCTTGAAAATGTCAATGAAAGCAGAGGACCAGGAAAGAGGAACAGGGAACGAGAAACCACTGTTAAGTTAAACAGGTGACTACCAGGCTGGGAAGACAGCCCAATCAATAAAGGCACTTGCCACCAAGGCTGAGGACACAAGTTCTTTCTCTGTTAGCCACGTGATGGAAGGAGAGAACTGACCCCTACAAGTTGTCCTCTGACCTCCACACCTGTGCTGTGGCACCCAAGTGTCCACACAGATACACACACATACACATAGTAAGTAAATACACGTAATCAAAGTTTTGAGAAAAGCACATGACTACCAAACTTTAAAAAAACAATCTGTAGAAGAGAATGAAGGTAAGCAGAGGAAAGCTTAATATTTTAGAGGGGAGAGGACAAAAAGGGAAATATGAGCCTAATAAGACATACAGGGTTAGACCCAAAATCATGCTATCAGGGATTCCAGGAAATAAAGACAAAACGGGAAGGAATAAATTATCCAAAGAAAACCATGAAAATTTATGAGAACAAAAAAAATGTTATTCAAATTAAATAAGGTATTCTGAGTGCTGAGCAGAATTTTGAGGCATATAAATATGATATATATATATATATATATATATATATATATATATATATATACATACAGATAGAGGTAATTATGAAATTTTAGAATACTAGAGATAGAAGTGAATGAAACCCTCTAAAGAAGAGGTTTTCTTGGGGTGGAGAGATGGTTCAGAGGTCAAGAGCGCTAGCTGTTCTTCCAGAGGTCCTAAGTTCAATTCCCAGCAACCACATAGTGGCTCAGAACCATCTGTAATGAGATCTGGTGCCCTCTTCTGGCATACAGGTATATTGTATACATAATAAATCTTAAAAAAAAAAAAAAAAAAAAAAAGATTTTCTCTTTTTATATTTTTCATTTGTGTGTGTGTGTCTGTGTTAAATATCCCTGTGTTTGTATGTTTGCAGATATGTGAAATACATGTGGGAATGCACATTCATGTGTATGCCTGTGCATGTGGAGGTCAGAGTGGATATTTCAATGCTATTTGAAACATGTTTCCTGGTCAATGTAATGCTTTAACATGAGTGTCATAGTTCATGTACAGTGTTTACAGTTTGGCCATGAAAGCGTTTTTTTAGGGTCTTGATTGACTTGAAATATTACTTTACATGCTTGAAATGTTTACATATGCAATTCCTTCTTTTATCTGATGTGTGTCTAAGGCAGGTAGTTCAGAAAGTATGTTTTTATTTCATAACTTCTCTAACTAAGTTCCTAACTTCTCTAGAAGGTCTTTGTTTCCTCACCCACATGCCAGCTTCACAGAGCTGCATTAGGGTTCAATGCGTTCAGCCCACAGTGAGCACTAAGCAGAAAGACATAGGAAGTCCATGGCTGTGTTCACTCAGTACATGGATGTGATTATTCCACTGAGTTATAAGTCTTTATGAAGAGTGGCACTATAAATTAGATTCATTTCCTGTCAGCCTGGTTAATGAAAATGCTAAGTTCTTTCATTTAGGAAGAACAATTGCTTCCTCATTTGATTTGATATCTGTTGGCTGATTTTTAGTTTGAAAAAGAAAAACAACATGACATCCGATCATTCTTCTTACCAAAACTGAAAAAGAGACAGTTGGAAACATCCTGTGCCGAGTCAAAGGAATTCAAAGAGAAGACTGTAGTGGCCTCAGGCCCTTACAGCACTGATGATGGAAATGGTTTTGAACCTGAAACCAAAAGACCGAAGTCACTCAGCACCAAGGACCACCACAGTGCACTGGAGGAAAGACCATCCATGCAAGCCGGAACCTCGTCCGGGGAAGGTGTCCACGAGGTCAGGCCCCCATTGGCCTCCCCAGCCCTTCTTCCTAGGAAGGGCTGGCAGTGTGGCTTCTGCACGTTCATCAATGACTCAGCCCTTCCTCACTGTGAGATGTGTGAGAACCCTCGGGGCAGAGCTGGTGAGTGCCCAGGTGAAGGTGAGCTGGAGGGATAGGGGCGGGGGTGGGGGGTGGGGGGGGCAGCGGTCTGAAGGCCATCCAAGTCTTCAGATACTGTTGTTACCCAACTGTCTTGTGACTCAGCAGCCTGCAGCCCTTAAAACGAAGTAAGAATTTCACTGAGTGAAGACTGTAAATCCATCCCCTGTGGGATGTGAGTGGCTCCTGGTTCTGTCAAGAACATATATATTGAATGTCACTGGCTTGGCATTATTTTGGCACAAGTGGGCATTTCTGGTTAATGTCAGCAGGATGTGAGCTCAGTGGGCATGAGAAGCCTTGTTGCTATGGCAACAGATGTGCCTCCCATATAACAGACCTGTGTTATAAAACAAGTAGATATTCTTGTTTTTAAGGAAATTACAGAGGATTTCTATATTTAAATGGAATCCTTTGGGTAACGACTTTGCCTGCTTAGCATACATTGTGCCATGGTTTTTTTGCTTAACAAGTCATGAGTTCTTCTCAAGGTTTTTTTTAAAGGAATCTGCCAACACACACACACACACACACACACACACACACACACACACACACACACACAGAGATACAAGATAAATACAATGTAACAGGGAAAAATGTCATTAGTATTCTCTCTGTTTTCAGTTTCAGAGAACATTTTATGCCAATGGGGAAAAAATGCCAAGTTAACAGTTCTGGAAACTAGAAGCAGGTTATTTTATTATGGCATACATAGTTGCTCACGTCAATTCTCCAATATATATTCATTCTTCCGACAATTGACCCTTGCAGAGACAGAGCTAAGAGAACTCTGATGTTCTGTTTTTTTCCTACTCCTTCTTCTCTCTTAGTTTTGATCTAAGAGAAAAGTGTATCAGCAGCTAAGCCTTTCCTCTCTCACTTCTGAGAACTCGTTCGGAATTGACAAGTGGCCATCTGGGTAGCTTTCTTTGTTATGTGGGCACCTGTTCTCTGCAATCGAACCACACGCTTTCTCCAGGCAGGGTCTTGGCCACAGTTAACATGACCCCCTGCAATCCCTGACTGGTGCAGACAATCAAACTACAGCAACCTGTGACTATAGAGTAATGCCCGCTCACAGGAAGAGTATAAAGTGATGAGCTGGGGGCGGGGGGGGGGGGGAGTCAAAATTTAAAAAAAAAATAGATATTTTTTAAAAAATCATAGTTGATTATGTGTCTGATAGTTCTGATTTTCCCTTATGGTGCCAAGAGCAACTATGAAAGTTGCTTCAATAAGCAACTGTGAGCATGAAGCAATCTGCTTGTAGAAAAATAAAAACGTTAAGTAACAGTGTCATCTCAACGTTACAGTGGTCAGCTTTACATTATTACAGTTGGCAAAGGGATCACCGACCTTGACTTGTTTGTGCTCCCAAAGTATTAAAAGGCAGAACGAATACTAGTTAAACAGAAGAATCCAGAAACTTAAAGGAGCCGTATTAGGATGCTGCAGTCTGCAGAGGCTGCTGATTGAGGCCTCTGGTGCTCTGGAGGGAATATGGCATAGGTTACATTGCATGATCGTATTTACCAACAGCTGAAACTGCCCAGTCCTCTATCTCTAACTTGAATGCCAGAGTGGTTATGTCCAAAGCAGCCTACAAACCACTCTGCTTGGGAGTTCAGTGATGTCTCAAGCTCCATAGGTCTGGGCTAGAATCTGAGGGCTGCAGAGATCCTAGCTGCTCAGATGCTTGCTGCATAAGCTTTATGACCCAGATTTGCATCTCAGCCCCCACAGAGAAAGCCAGGCACAGCCCACATCCCCACCTGGGAATGTCCAGACAGGCAGGTTTCTGGAACTTACCAACTGGCTAGCCAACAAAGCCAAAGCTCCAAGGTTCAGTGAGAGACCAAAATACAGTGGGAAATGATTAAAGAAGGTACCAGATGTCAACTTTCAGTCTATGTGCATGTGTGCGTGAGTGCGTGTGCGTGTGCGTGTGCGTGTGCGTGTGTGTGTGTGTGTGTGTGTGTGTGTGTGTGTGCATGTTGCAGAAATTAAAAACCTCAGCATTGGGCTGGAGAGATGGCTCAGCTGGAAAGAGCTTAGACTGCTCTCCCAGAGGACCCAGGTTCGATTCCCAGCACCTAGATGGCTGCTCACAACAGTCTTTAACTGCAATCCTAGAGGATCTGACAAAGCCTTCTGGCCTCCATGGACCCAGTACACACATGGTGCACAGACATACATGCAGGCAAAATACCCATATGCATAGATGAAAATAGATAATAAAGGGAGCATCCTTGATCTCCTGCTCACCTCCCCTCAGTTGTTAAACCTCCCCGGAATAGATCCCTATTCCAAGCACTTCCTCCTGTTGCTACCACATGAAAGCCACTCTTTCAAGACCCAGGAGCATCCTCCACTCCAGTCTTGCCCTTTGGAGCCTTTCCATGCAAAACAGCCAGAACCACCCTTTAATAATGGGCATCAGCTAGGCATGGCAGCGTAGGCCTTTAATCCCAGCACTCAGGAGGCAGAGGGAGATGGATCTCTGTGAGTTCCAGGCCAGCCAAGGCTTCCTACTGAGACCTATGGAAAAAATCAACAACAAAAGTGCAGCCATCGTTACTCTGTGTAAAGGTCTCTGCCCCCTCCAGTTCCGTGTCGAGTCTGTCCACCAGTGTGAGCCCTTGACGGCTCAGCAGCGGCTCCGAGCTGGGGTGGGACTGAGAGCATGACCCTGACAACCTGTTCTGTGTGTGGTAGTCTGATACTGCTCTGTTACAGTTCTGGATTCCGCCTTTGCTAGCTGCTCTCCCGGCCTCTAGTCCTCTTACACAAGCCCAAGCTGGCGCTCCTCATTTGCAGATACATTTTTTATTTGTTTGTTTACACTTTTGTGTATCTGTGCATCTTAGAAGGGATACGTCGGGTGGCAAGGCAAATAGTCCACCTGCCTCGGCCTCCCTAGTGCTGGGATTAAGGGTGTGAGCCACCAACCCGGCTATCTCCCCCTCCCCCCCCCCCCTCTCTTTTTTAATAAAATTGAGCTGTGACATTTTAATTTATGCTTGTTACATGTAACTTACTTTATTTTAATAATTCTAGCTGGCCTCAACCAGGTGGAGGATGCCAACAAAAAGGAGGAGGTTGACTCTCAGAAAAACACCTCCAAACAGGACCAGGCTAGTTTGGACTGTGTAAAACAACTCCCTGGACAGCCAGAGCCTGAGCAGTCAGCTAATAGCAAGGAAGAAACACCGGAAGATGAGAAGGAAGACGGAGTGACGTCCCAGGCAGGGAATGGTAAGTCCTGATCGGACAAGAACTGTGTGAGGTCTAGGGATACGGCTCAGTCGGCAGAGTTCTTAGCATGGGTCTGTGGCTTCAGTCCCCAGCACTGCATACACCAGCTGTGGTGAAAGTTTGTCATCCCAGTACTCAGAAGGAAGAGACAAGGACATTGGGAATTCAAGGTCATCTTTGGTTACATAGTGAGTCTGAGGCTAGCCTGAGCTATATGAGACCCTGTTTCAAAACTAACCAACTAAATAAATAAGTACCATAAACTTTAATATGTAATGCTGTTACTACATTTGTGATTGATACCTTTTCCCACGTGTGTTTTGTCCCCTTTTATGAAAGTTAAAAACATCTCCCTCTCTCAGAAACATCTTTCAATACCGGATGACTCTCTGCTGGCATCGACACTACATAGTATCACCACCACCAAATCGCTGCTGCCCCCAGAATGTTGCCTCGCCCAGCCACAGTGAGCTCACTGACAGGGAGAGAGCTGTTTTTATTTGGGTAGTACATCAGGTCACAGTAATCAGATTGACAGAGAACCAACAGCCCGTCAGCAAATCATTCATCTTTTCCACAATGAATGCTTTGAGATGGCTACACTCAGCATTTTTTAAGAAACCATTTTAAGGACCATAATTTCAAGGCTGTCTGAAGTGAGCTAGAGAGACGCACTGAGGGCAGTGATCAGCACAGTTGCTGGGCCACTGATGCGTTGAGGAGGCATTGTCTGCACTCATTATTTAACCGGGGGGTTGGGGGCTTGATTTTAGTTGTACTAGGGATCCCGCCCGGGGTCTTTGCATTTTAGACAAATACTCTACCACTGAACTATAGCCTCAGCCCCTTTGACTCTAATTATTATGTAGACTTGTCTCCAAGTTTGGTTTTTCCTGAAGAATTCTGGATACTATGACCAAGAAAATACTTTCAAGACTGATGAGGGAATAAGCATGTCTAGTCATCTCCTTGTGGATGGGACAACAGCCACAGGGAACCAGGCACGTCAGTGGCACTCAGCCAGGTGGTCCTGATGTTCATAATCAAATGGGGACTCTTCAGTCCCAGCTGCAGTATGCTCAGCAAAGGGGAGAAATTCTAAACCCTTCAAGTCTGGTAATGGTTTCTGGTAGTGGGGAAGCATCCCTTCTGATAAACTCTGTCTTTGCAGATGATTCCAAATCTATTGCTTCTCGTCCAGTCATTAGCAAAGAAGGCCCAGGTTTCAGATATACCAATGCTCTTAGAGACCTGCCTTGCGAGTTTTATTTCAGGCCTAGACAAGAATTGCTTACCAAATGTGTTGGTTTCTGTACATAGCTGTTTCATTATTCTAACCTGCACAACAGTGAAATAAGCTATTTTTGGAAGATCTATTTTTAGTTTATCTATGTGTCTGAGCATGTGTATGACCACATGTGTAGATACCCAGAGAGGCCAGAAGAGAGCATCAGATTCCCTGAATCTGAAGTTACAGACAGTTGTGAGCCACCCAAGTGGGTGGGGGGCATCAAACTGCAGTTCTCTCTCTCTTTCTCTCTCTCTCTCTCTCTCTCTTGGTTTTTCGAGACAGGGTTTCTCTGTGTAGTTTTGGAGCCTGTCCTGGATCTCGCTCTGTAGACCAGGCTGGCCTCGAACTCACAGAGATCCACCTTGCTCTGCCTCCAGAGTGCTGGGATTAAAGGCGTGCACCACCACAAGGCGCATGCCGGGCTCAGATTCTCTTTTGTCTTCTTCATTAGAGCAGTTGAATAACCCAGGTGCCCTGCCAGTGTATGAGACCTTCATGTTTTGTGCAAGTAAGAACACAGACCGGATCCACCTCTACACCAAGGTCAGTGCCACGCAGATTCTGCACCTCAAAGTATAAAGCCAGGCTTCCTTTCTTCCCTTTTTAATGGAGATCTTTTTTTGTTTTGTTTTGTTTTTCAAGACAAGGTTTCTCTGTCTAACAGCCCTGGTTGTCCTGAAACTCACTCTGTAGCCCAGGCTGGCCTTGAACTCACAGAGATCTGCCTGCCTCTGTGTCCCGAGTGCTGGGATTAAAGGGGTGCGCCACCACCGCCCAGCTCTCAGTGGAGATCTTTAACAATGAGATAGGCACCCAGGTTTTTTGCCCCCATGTAGCTTAGACAATGAGAGGCAAAAGCAGAGTCATGAAGACTTGAGAGGAAGAGACCTGGATTTCGGTGTTACTGTTCTGCACTATCTTGGACACATTCAGCCGCTCTCAGCTTCCATTTGCTCCGCTGTAAAATGTAGGGAGGGTTTGTTACAAGGAGAAAATGAGCTCGTTAGCATTTGAAGCAACATTTTATAGCTGCCTAACACCCCACCCCCACTCCCCACACCCCATCCCAGCCTCCATGCTGAATATCAGAGACAAGGCATCATGATGTGACAAGGCTCCTGCAGTGGCCTTGGCTAGCAAAGGCCACACATTTTAGTATGAAGACCCCTGTCCATGATGAAAATGTGTTGAAGACCCTAAGCTCCTTATACCTTTTGATACTTACTCCATTCTGTATTGAAATGAAGACACTTAAAATATTCATGTATTATTGTTTTAAAATAACAAAGATCCGCCTGCCTCTGCCTCCCTAGTGCTGGGATTAAAGGCATGCCCCACCGCCACCACTACCAGCTGCACTTATATTTTCTAAAGCAGAATACCGTGCTGAGAAGAGTAATACCAGCCCCATTTGTCAGCAACTCTCTAGTTTCAGTCGAAGACTGGGATCTGGGTGTAATGGTGCATATCTATAACCCCAGCAATGGGGAGGCTGAAGCAGGAGGAACTCCAGTTCGAGGACAGCCTGGGCTGTTGTAGCATGCTCTTGTCTCAACAAGACAGATGAGGACTGTTAAGGAGAACTCAGTCATAAGGGAGTAAGAGCTTGATGGGCAGATAAGAACCCCCAATATTACTGTTGGACCCCAAAGTTTAGGGTCTCAAGTGGGTGCCCCAAGAACTCAGACTCCAGTCCAGTTGATGCAACAGCAGGAGGATTTTATTTAAGCATCTGTACAGATGGGCTACTCTTGTCCTGAGAACAAGAGTCGCATCTTAGTGTAACCACATGGGTGCTTTTAAAGGAAAAACCCACAAAACCCACAGGATTACAATTCCCACACAATTTCATCTCGATTGATTTATGTCTAGGGCTAATTTCCTAAGATCATGGTCTGGTTACAGAGGGGGTACAGTCACATCAACAGGTACATTCTTCCTGAAACCTCAAGGAGGGTATCAGGGCGGGAGTGGAGTTTACACAAAGGTCACGGTGGTCCTTCCTGGAACACCTGCAACTATCCCAGTCACAGTTGAGCACATCTCTTAACAGAAATCTTTTTACATTGTTACATTGTTACAGGTTGAATAATGGCTGAGTCAGGTGGCCCTTGGAACTAGATTTTTAGTTTCTCATTTCCTGGGGCTTGGGGCTGTAAGCCTGAAGGGTTAAGGTCTTTCATTACAATGTGCGACTTTGTGGCCCCCACGAGAAGGTCTTGGAGACCATGTGAGGATCGTTATCCTAACTACACCAATAGAAGTATGGAGAAGTTGGCAAAGATTTTAAATACCTGTTTCTTCAGTTTTGAACTTGTAATAAGTTTAGCTGTACAAACTATAATTCTATAACTACATGGTCTGTTCTATTGAAAGAATATTTTGTCTCTCCACTATTAGATTTCTTTAGTGTGGGGCATTCTTGTGCCACAGCAAGTGTGTGGAGGTGAGAAGATAACTCACAGGGCTCCGTTCTCTTGTTCTGTCCTGTGGGTTCAGGGAAGTGAGATGCTTTTTAAAACGTGACTATGGATCTGAGGGTGCTGCTTCATGAAACGGTATCTGCTGGGCGTGCACAAGGCCCCAAGTTTAATATCCAGCACTGGAGAGAGAGAGGGAGAGAGAGAGAGAGGGGGAGAGAGAGAGAGAGAGAGAGAGAGAGAGAGAGAGAGAGAGAGAGAGAGAGAGAGAGAGAGAGACTTACAACCAAACTACTTTCAACTGTGTTTTCTGCTAAAGCAGATTTGATATATGCTGTGCTGTACAATCATATTCAGTCAGAAGGAAAGGTTTGTACAGATACCAAATCACCACACAGCATCCACTGTTGGACCAAAATGACCTTGAGTCACCAGAGACCAAGCAAGGCGGTACTTGTTACCCTTGTGGGCCTGAATCCCAGCCCACCCTGTGGAGCCTCTACCTGAGGGAGGCAGACTGGAGAGCACGTGGGACCTCTCCGCTCATCTCCAAGCAGTCTTTAGTGCCTGTGCCAACCTCTTCATGGGGGTCCAGGCTGTGCCTCTCGCCATCACCGGGAGGGAGCAGAATGGTGACCCCCTCATGGATATGTGAAGATGAGGAGCCAAGAGACTGCCCAGTCAGAACACAGCAGGGCCTCAGAAGCCCTTGGGTCTGTGAACGCTCTATCATATCATCAGTGTTTCTCCCCTTGAGGTGGGGACAGGGAGAGACAACAAGCCTCATAAAAGGGGGAGCAGCTAAGAGCCTGCCAGCCTCCTGCCTGGGCTTCCTGTCCTCAACATTTCTGTCCACAGTCTCACAGACGTGTTTATGGCTGCTCTAAATACTGACATATGCATTACCATAAAAAGGCGTCATTCAGCTACTGCCGTTTCCTAACAGATGTAGATGGATGGAATGTGACATCTTTTTACAGCTGAGACTGCGTGGAGATGAAAGTTTACCTTTTCACCCCAGAATGTCTAGAAGTCTGTAAAATCCCTAGTTCACTGCCTATGAGTGAACCCCATAAAGGAGAAGTCAGTAACAGAAGCTTAACATCCTATGTCACAGAGAACTGATTATTGCCAGGAGAATCCCAAATCCAAGGTTTGGAATTCTATCTCGCAACTTTAGAATTATGTAATTACATACACGAGTAAATACCATGTCATAAAGGCTTTCATCGTTTTCTTCTTCCAATGGTCCACCAGCACTGTTGACGAAGAGACGTGAACATGAGCAAGTGTTATTGATGTAGTGAATTTTCATATGGCAGTCGTCTCCCCCTTTAAAAAGGAGATGACATTCACTCACTCGCGCTTGAGAGATGACGTTCCTCAATGCAGTTTCCTCTCCAGGCAGGGGCATGGACCCCTGCTCTTCATGGAGCAGCAGGGTAACATGACTTTGAGAAGCCTCGTTTTCAATAAGTCTCTAGACTTCTCTGTCTCCCTTCCCCTCCTGCCAGTAACAATGGGCAGCTGTGTCAGCCCACTGGGAAGGGACAGACAGATGTTTATCGAGCTGTTGTTTGACAGGAGTTATGTCTTTGATACTATAAAGGAGATCACTTGGGATTTGGAGGTGGTTGTGTAATGTCAAGGATGTGCAGTTCTTCTGGATTGGCTTACAGTTTTCCATCAGCTCCATGTATGTTTCCAAGGTCAGGCAGTAGAGAAGTATGTCGGGGCAGTAAGTACAGCCTCCAGGCTGACGACAGAAAGCTTGGACTGTGTGCAGGCGAGTGAGAGGAACAAGCAGACGCCATAACAGGCTGCTCAGTCTTTTCTCAGAGATCAGGCCTCAATTTCCATTTCCTGAGACTGAGCAAGCAGTTTCTGAGAGGGTCATGAACAAAAGACGATTAATCACTGATGCCCCTGTCACCAGGGACAGGGACATAGGATGCACCAAGCCTGGGCCACTGAATCAGCCCACACAGTCAGTATTGCTAGGCCAGCCAGCCTCCATGGCAGCTCAAGGACAGAGCCTGGGACCTGTCCAGGCCTGCCCAAAAATGGATAACTGTGCCCCCAACTGACCCTAGCCAATTAAAAGTTACTAACCTGATTGCCACTCGCATAAACCAATCCTGAGTCTGTTTCTATGTAGTCTGTAGACCCCAAGACCTCTCCTTGCTTTACCACCTATAAAAACCCTGCCCCATTGCTACTCGGGATCTCTCCTGCTCTGCTGCTGCCTCAGAGGGACGGAGAGGCCCGAGCTCACAATAAAAAGACCCGAGTGCAACAATAAAAAGACTCTTTGCTTATGCATCAGATGTGGTCTCTTGATGGTCTTTGGGGGACTCTGGGTACAAGAGTAAAGCCTCTTCCAGCCACCTCAGCTCTGCAGGGGACTCATGTTTTGTACGCCCTTGTCTAGAATGTTCCTCCTAGTGATTTTTTTAGGAGATTGGTCATGCGACATCATAACTAAACTTTTCTTATACAGTAGTTACTAGTACCTACAGATTAATTGCCCTAACAATGTCTCCTCATCTGTTATCAGGATGGGAAACCGATGAGCTGTAATTTCATTCCTTTGGATATAAAATTAGACCTTTGGGAAGACTTGCCAGCAAGCTTTCAACTAAAACAGAATCGCTCACTGGTAAGAACAGTTCTAAATAATACACTTGCATTTATCTGAACGAAAACTATTTTAGTAATTTTAGACGTCATTTTTAGTTAAATGAAGCAAACCTTATGGCTGTGGCAGAGTCAGGTTGCAGGCTGCATTTTTATCCACCCAGGCAGTGTCTATTAATTCCACCGGTGCTAAGAATAAATCTGTTTCCTTGCTGAGTGATCACACCTGGCGTGGCTGCTGAGCACAGAGTCATCCTCACATCTCCTCACTCTCATCCTTCGGATTAGCAGCTGTGACACATCTGTCAGAATCACACTGTCTTCTAAGGCTAAATTCTAACACTGGCACATTCCAAGAGCCAGGGTAACAGCACACTGTGACTCTGGACTCATTGCCAGTGACCCGGGTGCTGCAGCTGCAGGCCAGGCAGCTGCCAGGTAGACCTTAACCTCCACCCTCCATGTGCACGCCACCATTTACATTTTCAAGAAAGTAGTGGGCTTTTATTTGTGTTTTTACTACCCTGTTAGTGGAAATGAAGCAGTACCGGGGGTCAGCTGCACCCCTCTAGTAGGAAGAGGGAGCAGGGAGCTGTTGTCTTTGGTATCAGTTAGTACTGATGCTCAGATTCAGGAAGATGATAGATTAGATAGATTGAATAGATGCAGATACAGATACATAGATATATGAATGATAGAGCTACATAGATGATAAGTAGTAGGTAGGTAGATAGATAGATAGTTAGATAGATAATAAAATCTATTATCTATAACTGATTGATAAAGAACAATTGTGATAATCCTCAATTTATTGCTGGCTTTGTCCTGTGGTGTCTGCGACCTCTAATACAGTGATCGTGGAGGTTGCACCATCCCCTGTGGCCCCTTCAGAGTCTGCCTCCCTGAGGCCAGCTTTCCTGGGCTGTTGCAGGGGTCTTCTTCTATCTGCTCTGCTCTCTGTGAGCACATTCTCACTGTGGGCGCCTGTGTTCAGAGCGTGTGCTGGGCTGCCGAAGTGCCTGCCGTTAGAGACTCTGGATTGCACTTGGCATAGGCAATTCATAGCACGAGCGTAGTATCAAGTTGAAGAACAACACACTGTAGGACTCAACCTGTTGAGGGATGCTGTGAGACATCGGTTTTCTCGTGTTGTAAACGACCCGACTTTCGAAGGAAGGGACATGGAGAACAGTTAACTCCGCGTCATTTCTTTTCTACCAGATTTTGAGGTTTGTCCGAGAATGGAATAGTCTGACTGCCATGAAGCAGAGGATGATCAGGAAAAGTGGACAGCTGTTCCGCAGCCCAGCCCTGGCCTTGGAAGAGATCACAAGACAACAGGCCAAAGGAAACAGTGCTCAAAGGTGACAGTGGCCTTTCCCTTGCGTCTTGTAGGATATTGCTTTCCCTGGCTGCTTCTGTGGGCCATCTGAGGCACTGCATGGAACCATGAATGAAATTTCAGTAAGTTGAAGAAATTATGCTGAGGATGTAGTTTGTAGATAGAGTGCTTGCCTGGCATATACAAGCCCTGGGTTCCTTTGTAGCACTGATTAGCCAGTTGCAGGGCACACACTTGTAATTGCATCCTTTAGGAGGAGGCAGAGGAATCAGGAATGAGGATCAGGAATTCAAGGTTATTCTCAGCTGTATGGGGAGTTCAAAGCTAGTCTGGGCAATATGAAACCTTTTTAAGAGAAGGAGGGAGGGAGAAAGAATTATACTTAAAATAATAGTTACATCATTTCATAGCAACATAGTTGTGTATGTAGTGACTTCAATAAGATCTGCTGAGCCGGGCAGTGGTGGCGCAGGCCTTTAATCCCAGCACTCGGGAGGCAGAGGCAGGCCAGCCTGGGCTACAGAGTGAGTTCCAGGAAAGGTGCCAAAGCTACACAGAGAAACCCTGTCTCAAAAAAACAAAACAAAACAAAAAACCAAGACCTGCTGGAAGACATCAGATTGTCTGGATTTTGCTTATTGGGAATCCTGCTCATTAACAGAGAGGTTGGTGCACCTGTGACCTGCTAAGCCCGGGCAGTTAGAACAGAGAGACCTCTTACCTGAGAGCCACAGAGCAGGCCCTGGGACTTATCTGCCATGCAGCAGGGGCCTGTTCCTATTGTAGCACACCATCATGTTCCCAGAAGAGGAAGGTAACGGTCAGGTCTGTGGTTGGAATAAAGGTTAATTGTGACACATTTTCACTAT
Source organism: Peromyscus maniculatus bairdii (assembly GCF_049852395.1). Taxonomy (NCBI): domain Eukaryota; kingdom Metazoa; phylum Chordata; class Mammalia; order Rodentia; family Cricetidae; genus Peromyscus; species Peromyscus maniculatus. Next base: position 37,702,703 of record NC_134862.1, on the reverse strand, counting down.
CACCTGCCATCTTCACCAGAAGTCCAGTTCTAATACCTGTGTGTGACCTTGTAAGCATCTGCCCTCGCTTCAGTGACTTTCTCTGTGATCTTCAACCCTGGTTCTCTCAGCATGGAACAAAGAGCGCCAGGAGAAGTTGCCAGCTGCTCTGTAGTCAAGTTCTTTCTTTGAAGGAAGCCACAGAGTGACAGACCTACCCAGTACACCTTCCTCCATAAGGCTACATCTGCCTTAGGAAATGAGGGACCGGAGGGATGGTCCAGTGGTTATGTGCACTGGCTGCTCTTGCCGAGGACCTGGGTTTGGTTCCCAGCACCCACGTAACAGCTCACAACCACCTGTAACTCCAGTTCAGGGAGATCTCGTGCCCTCCTCTGGCCTCCATAGGCACCATGTTCCCAGAAGTGGGAAATAACTGCTCTAAGGGTCAGGTTTGTTCCTGAGAGTCAAACTGTCTGGAGCCCTTTTAGATTATCACAGCCACAGAGCACACCTAGGGACCGCCCGCCTTGATTATGGGGTCAGCCGTGGGAACAGAAGGAGGAGAATGAAGAAAGCTGTTCCCAGGGTTCGCCCAGACACCTTGCTGACTGACCACAGAAAGGGGGGTCTTGCAGGTAAACCTTTGCAGCCGCAGAGGGGAGAAGCACTGGGGTCCTGTGCTGGACCTCAGTGGGTGGAGGTGGCGGAGGGGGGGGGGGTGTCCGCAGAGCAGGTGTGGAAGACCTGGGAGTGGTAGACCTCTGCCGGAGGCAGCGCTAGACTCCAAGTCTCTTTCTCTCCCCTTGCCGTCCTACCTGATTATTTCTTAGAGAAATTCAACCCAAACGCCTCTTAGAAGCCCTCAGCCCAGTGGGCATGAGGGAGAGGCATCACACTTCACTTCATAGGCATGCACAAGGAGGATTCGTTTCTTAAACTATGAAATGTCAGGCTGGAGACATGGCTCAGTGTGTACATGGCTTGTATGAGGGCCAGGGTTCATTACCCAGCACCCACATAGAAGCTGAGCTGTCCCAGCAGCCAACTCAGGACGCAGACAGGGCTCCTTTGGGCAAGTTGACTAGCAGGACCAGCTAAACTAGTGACTCTAGATGCAGCAAGAGACCCTGTTCTAGTAAAGTGGAAAGTGATCCAGCAAGACACCTGACAACCCTTGGCCTCCACATGCATGTGGACCCGCAGATACAGAATCACACGTGTACACACACACACACACACACAAAATGTCTTAAGAAGAGCAACAAACAAGACATAGGCACTCAGTTTTGGGACTCCTGAACAAATGACTAGGTCCCCACAAGATTAGGCCCCAGCAAACAGCCCCAGCAGTGATCGGCCTTATCCAAGCTGGGGCCTTGCAGCTAGCTTCCAGGTCACTCAGTCCAGGTGACTAGGAATGACCAAGACCAGCAACCACTGCGTCGGTTCCGAATGAGTTCCACTTCTGAGTGACCAGGCCTAAGTGAGTGGCAGCCCTGTCGTGCAGGTCCTCCAGCAGCAGGTCAGCAGCCCGGGATTATACCCATCACTGTGAGCTACTTTCCAGAGCACATGCTTCTTCCTTTTCTGTTTGACAAAATTGAGATTTACCATAATCCTTTTTTTGGTTTTTCAAGACAGGATTTCTCTGTGTAATTTTAGTGCCTATCCTGGAACTCGCTCTGTAGACCAGGCTGGCCTTGAACTCACAGAGATCCAGCCTGCCTCTGCCTCCCAAGTGCTAGAATTAAAGGCGTGCACCACCAATGCCCAGCCCATAATCCTTTTTTGAGCTGGCATACTTTCTTGAATGTCTGCAAACCACAATGAAAAATGAAAAATTTAAAAAGTGTCAATTCCCTCCATTGTAGTCAGTCTTTTTCTTGTATTTTCTAAAAACTTATGTTTAAACCTTTTATATGAAAGCAAGTGGTCGTTTTCAGTTTTTAAGTCTCTGACTAGAAGTCTTAGCACCTCTGAAATTACTGAATCAAGGGTCTGACCCCTTACCCATTGACCAATGTGGGTCAGGCTTCATAGCCCCTACTCTGCAAAGCAGAGGGAGTTGGAGCTCATTTGGAAGCTCAGAAATGTGCTGGCAAAAGGATTTTGTCGGGAATAAAGCAGTTGGGGGATGGAGGCCAAGAAGGAGGCTTGGGGGCTAAAAGGACAAGGTAATTCACTGTGAATTAACCTGATCTTTGCTTTAAGAAAGAGATGTAAGTACACGTATAAACGTATAAAACGTTTCTCCTGTGCAGATTCACAGAAAAGGGCAACTTCAGGCTATAGACGGACAGCTGTTAGCTGAGGGTTGGTGTTCTTTGTTTCTGTAGCCCAGGCTGGCCTTGAACTCCTCCATTCCCATGCCTCTGCTTCTTAAGTACCAAGATTACAGGCCTGTGATACTATAACCAGCTAGCAGAGATGTGTGTGTCTGAGTGTGTCTGTGAGTGTGTGCACATATTCTTGTGTGAGTGTGGTGTGTGCATGCCATGGCACACATGTGGAGATCAGAGTACAACCTGGGGTGTTGGTCCCTGCCTTCTGCCTCTCTTGAGACAGTCTCTTCTTGTTCATCGTTGGCCATACTGACTGGATGGCCCAGAGACTCTCAGGGTCTCTGTGTCTGTGTCTCCCACCACACCACAGGAGCACTGGGGTTCCAGATGCCTGCAACCGTGTTATTCTTAGTGGCTTTGCTGTGCTAGTGAAAATGTGAGGAGATGAGTATTCTCTGCTGATGGAGTGCCTGTACTGCTGCATTGCAGAGGAGACCCACACATAAGGCAGCCAAGACTTTGGTCGTTGTTTTTCTTTTTCCAAGACAGGGTCTCACTGTATTCTCTGGCTGTCCTCTAACAGAGATCCACCTGCCTCTGCCTCCTAAGTGCTGGGACTAAAGGCGTGTGGCATTGCGCCCAACTCAAAGCAGCCCAGACTTTTAACCTAGAGATTCTAGTTCTGGGGATGTAGTATATATGTGTGTATGTGTTTCCATTTGGGGGGCGGTGCATGTGCACATGTGTGTGTTTCCATTTTGTGTGTAGGGGGAGTGCATGTGTGTATGTGCATGTGGAGATGTCAGGAATCATCCTCAATTGCTTTTCCACCTTATTCATTGAGGCTCATTTCTCAAACCCAGAGCTTCCCTATATGGCAGGCTTCTGAGGCAGAGCTACAGGCGGGATGCCACCCATCCGGTATTTGCATGGGTTCTTGGGCATCCAAACCCTGGTTCCCACACTTGCTCATCAAGCACTTTAACCCCTAAGCCGTCACTGTAATCCTATATATACAGTTCGTGTGTAAAAAAAATACAGTGGAGGCTGGAGAGTGGCTCAGGGGTTAAGAGCACTGGCTGTTCTTCCAGAGGACCCAGGTTCAATTCCAGCACCCACACGGCAGTTCAGAACAGCCTATGTGTAACTCCAGCTCCAGGAAATCGGATGCTCTCTTCTGACTCCAACATGCACTAGTCACACAAGTGGTGCACAGATATGTGTGCAGGCAAAACAGCTGTACACATAAACCAAAGTATTTTAAGAGACTCGTGTCCTCCATAGAGTAGAGTCTAGAGCATTTTTAAATGTGGCGGGTATAAATGTATGCTGTCGCCCAACAGCCCACTAATCAGAAACTGGGTACATAGATTGTCACACATAGGTTTATCCTCCACATGGTAGAGAGCCTGGAACCATTACAATGAATGTGGGGCTGGGCAGACGGTCCAGTGAGTCAAGAGAACTTGCTCTGCCATCATGAAGGCCAGTGTTCAAAACCCCATCACCCACGTTAGAAAACAAAGCAAAACGCTGAGCATGAAGAAATTCATGTTAAATTCACGTGGAACTTAACATAGCCGTAATAAGGGTAATAGCATAGAAACTGGGCTGTGCTGATTAGAAGACATTAACGGAGTCCTCGCATCTTCACTAGCACAACAATGCCACGTGGGAGCCAGGGCCTCTCACACTAGCAGGAGCACACCTGGCTTAGGTGCTGGAAGTCAGAAAGGAAGTAATTCAGTTCTGCTGAGGCTGTGGCAAGTCCAGGGGCAGTGGCCTGGAGCTTATGGGAGATCTGGTTGAACTCAGTTCTCTGAAAGAATCACTTGGCACCAAAGCTGTGCGGTGTTGTCGCCGGCAGAGGTGAGGGGTTCGGAAGAGCGGGGCACACTTGGGAAGTTTCTGTGCAGCTTGAAGGCAGTCAGCCTCCTTAAGACTGTCGGTCGGCCGCGGAGTTGATCATTTCTTAGGCCGGCAGCCACTCTTTTCTTCCCCCAGATTTTGAAAAATTGTGTATTCTAGTTTTCTTGCTACAGTAGAATACTCTGACCAGTAGTAACTTGGACGGGAAAGGATTTGTCCGGCTTATCGTTGCAGGTCACACTCCATCAGTGAGGGAGGGAGGCTGGGAACTTGAGGCAGGAACTTGAGGCAGGAACCATGGAGGTTTTGCTGCTCTTGCTGGTCAGCTCTCTGGCTCCTGCTGCAGTGTGTGCGTGCTGGCTTTCCTATACGATGTGGGATCGCCATATACAGTGAGCTGGGACCTCCTACACCCATGGCCTATCAAGACCATCCCCCACGGACACGCCCACAGGCTAGGCAGATCTAGGCAATTCCTCAACCAGGCCTTCCTCTCAGATAATTCTAGACTGTGGCTAGTTGACAATTAAAAATCATGAGGGACTCTTGAATTTCTTGGAGAAGTAAATATTGTGACAACTGATTTGGAGCAAAGTTACATGTTTCCACAGAACAAATAGCAGCCACAAGGACAGGCACGTTTCCAAACTTGGTGGTCAGCACAGGAAACATCACTGCATCTTGCTTTGTTCCTTTCCTTTCTCCAGGAGCACGCACTGTGAACGTAAGTGACAGGTACTTCCTGAGAATGTAACTCAGTGCACACTTGATTGGCGTGAGGGAGGGAGCTTCCAGAGTCAGTCTTTGTTGGTGGGGGAGGAGGGCATCTGCCACCGAAGCTCAGTTCAGTTCCTAGAGCCCACGTTAGAAGAGGAAAACCAACCCCTGACTTGCAACAGACAGAGACAGAGACAGAGACAGAGACAGAGATCATTTCTTATAAGATTTAAGGGGCTATAGAGCTGGCTTGGTGGTTAAGAGTACTTGCTACTTACAGAGGATCTGGGTTTGGTTTCCAGCACCCACATTGGACAGCTCACAACTGCCATTTCTAGGGGGGACAGGGTCTGATGCTCTCTGGCCTCTGTGTGTCTGAAAATACAGAAAATAACTGATCATGGTAGTGCATATTTTTTTAAAGATTTATTTATTTATTATGTATACAATGTTCTGTATGTCTGCAGGCCAGAAGAGGGCACCAGATCTCATTACAGATGGTTGTGAGCCACCATGTGGTTGCTGGGAATTGAACTCAGGACCCTTGGAAGAGCAGTCAGTGCTCTTAACCTCTGAGCCATCTCTCCTGCCTGGTAGTGCATTTTTTGTTTGTTTGTTTTCGAGACAGGGTTTCTCTGTGTAGCTTTGCTGGAACTCGCTTTGGAGACCAGGCTAGCCTCGAACTCACAGAGATCCACCTGCCTCTGCCTCCCGAGTGCTGGGATTAAAGGCGTGCGCCACCAATGCCCGGTAGTGCATATTTTTAATACCAGCACTTTGGAAGCAGGGCCAAGCAGATCTCTGATTTCAAGGCCAGTTTGGTCTACATAGGGAGTTCCAAGCCAGCCAGGCCTACAGAGTAGAACTCAAAACAGAAAAGTATATAGAAACTCTTTTTCTTTTTATGTTTTTTTCTTTTTATGTTTTATTATTATTAATTAATTGCACATAATAGTGGGTTTCATTGTGACATTTTCATACATGTATACAATGCAAAAAATATATTTGTTCATTCTCACCCCCCATCACCCTCTCCTGTCCCCTTCCCACTCCCACTGACCTCCTTCCTCTTCCCAACTAGTCTGTCTTCTGCATCCACACCTGTGTGTGACCTGTGAACCTACTCAGGGTTGCTGATATGAGCATGGCTGATGTAGTTACTGGAGCATGGACACCGAGCAATGTCTCTTCCTCCCCCAGAAACTCCTATGTGAGAAAAATCTGTTTAACATCTAACTGTTCTAGATACATCACTAAAGAAGATGTTGCCACGGCCTCCATGACCAAGGTGAAAACTGACGGGGGCCACATCCGTCTGATCACCAGGGAGTCCAGGCCGCAGGACCCTTCTTCACAGTAAGTGCCCCCTGGTACTTCGACATAGGAGAGAGTGCTGCTGCAGACTTACACAGCGGTTTCTGTGATAATAGCCCCATGGTGTGACCACTTAGCGGTCACAAAACAGTGTCATGATTTAACAGCTTTTTAGGCCTTCTGACAACCCTCATAGGCCCATGAGCTCATCATCTTAGACATCAGAGTTGAGGAATACCCAAATCCAGGAGCCTCTGTGGCCTGCCCCAAGCCTGAGTAAAGATGCCGGGAGACCTGATCTCAGACCTGCACGCTCTGCCAGCCTGGCACTGTTCCAGTCATATCAGCCTGGACGGTGGGGATCCTGGGCAAGTGAGCGTGTCCTGCTGCGTTTCACTTCTGTTTGTTATCTGATCAACTTGGAGTTTACCTGGAGAAACCCGGTATTTAGCAAGTGTTCTGTTCTAATCCCTGTCATTCTGACCTTGTAAGGCAGCAAAAACCCAGGAAGATTCACCCCATAGTACCCTGAGGCTGAGGAAGTGTATAGGCCACTGAGTGAGTCTCAGCGCATCCACTAGGGTTCTGGAGCTTTCACATTAGTTTGAATGAGCATTTCAGTAGATCTCATTGTGCAGCATCCTCTGGTGTCTGGAGGTGCTCAGTGGGTCACTTCAGTGCCTGAAAGAGGCCGCTTGTGTCAAATTCACTTTTGTGCCATGGCTTTTCTCAAGTTGGCTGGACTATGGGGTCCTGACTACAGCCTGACTGTTTCGCCTCCTGACTGAACACCAGATCTGAGGCCCCTCCACAGAGCAGTGGCCCAGTTTCGTTGCTTACCTCCGCGGTCTTTTGTTCAGTTGTAGAAAGCTGGACAGCGCCTGCGTCCCGTCTCTGAATCCCGGCCCGGCTGATCTCACTGTTGAGCCATCCCCGTCCAAAGGCTACATCCAGGCTGTGGATAAGGAAGGCAGGCCGCTCTGTCTCCGCTGCCAGCATCCCACCGGCCAGGCTGAGCAGGGGTCCAAAGCCAGCGCCTGGGACTCACGGTTCTGCTCCCTGAAATGTCAGGAGGAATTCTGGATCCGATCCAGTAACGGCTACCTGAGAGCCCAGGTGTTTGCCGTGGAACATGGTGTGTGTCAGCTGTGCGGTGTGAATGCCCAGGAGCTCTTTCTGCGGGTGAGAGATGCCCCTAAAAGTCAGAGGAAGAATCTTCTAGACGCTGCCTGGACTGCGAAGCTCCCACTGGAGCAGGTACGTCGTCACGGCCCGTCAGGGCAGTGGTGCGGTCAGTGGGGTGCGGGCGGCTCTGTCAGCTTCTAACCTTGTTAAAACACGGGCCAAGGGGAGAATACGGAGCCACGCGCCATCATCTGGCGTCCGCACTCAAACCACACGCCATCATCCAGCATCCGCACTCACCGTGTTGGCTTCCCTCTGTCTCCCTTCCTCAGTCAGCTCATCTTGGTTGTGCCTCTCGTGGGTCACGCCTGCCTGCTCTCTTGTCTCCACTCTGCCTTCTCCTCCCGCCCTCCTCCCTCCTTCCCTTTCTTTCTCCTCCCCTCCTTCTCTCCCCTTCCTCCCTCCATCCTTTCCAACTCCTTCCCACCGGTCTGCCTCTCACCCTGCTCCTCCCTCATCCTCAGCCTTCCCTCCCCCGCTCTTCTCTCCCTCTTCCTGTTTTACGGTATAATCACGGTGCACGACTAGGAATCAGAATTCCTCCATTACAGGAAGTGCACGTTTGCGTCTCCAGACGGTCTCCTTTACTTTGTTCAGATTAAGATGGAAATCCGTCGTCTTCTTTCTGGTTGGAATGCTGGTTGTCTTTGTTGGGTCTCTAGCACCCCTCCCTTTTTCTACCTTGATGGGGAAGGAAACGGGATCATTTCCCTGGAGTTTCCTTCACTCTGTGTGTCTCACCGATCCACACGGTGTCCCCTGACATGTTTTCCTGTCCCAACAGCTGCCTGGGCCGCGGCCGTATGGTCTAGGGCGTGCTTGGATTCTGATTCTGTTTGCAGAGGTTACGCAGTGGTGAATGCTACAAACACAGACACTGAGCTACTTCCGGTATATCAGCATCTTAGGATGGGGCTTAAGGGGGACCCCAAAATGCAGCTCACGATGAGAAGGCTGTGTGTGTGTCCATTGTATAATACAGTTTTAGTAAAAGTGTATGGCCAGTTATTGTGCCTAGCACACTCAACAATAATCACTAGCTTCCCAAAGCACAATCAGAAGTCTCATCTTACAAAAACTATGCCAACTAAAGGAAAATATTTCATTTTGTGGTATGCTTAATCAAAAAAGGGTCACTCAAGCAATCTCTGCCCACTGAAATATCCAATGAATTCCTGTCAGCTCAACAAACTATATTTTTAACCAGGTATGGTGGTGCACGCCTTTAATCCCAGCACTTGGGAGGTAGAGGCAGGCAGATCTCTGCCAAGTTCCAGGCCAGCCTGGTCTGCAGAGTGAGTCCCAGGACAGCCGGGGCTACATAGTGAGACCCTGTCTAAAATTAATTAATAATTTAATGTATTATTTTAAAATTTTTATATATTTTCATTTCCCTGCTACATAATGATAGAACTAGTTAGCTAACATTCATTTCTAAAAGATGAATTAATGTAGCTCTTGGATCTAGAGAAACACATGTTTCTCCAACACGATTCCTGAGATTCCCCTTGCTCTAACTGATGAGGGAGAAGCTGAACCCTTAGGAGGGATGTCCGTCAAGCTCCCATACCGCCTGCTGCCTGGGCATGCGGGCTTCCTGAAGCTGAGTGCTGAAATGACTAAGGATCATCTTGAAAGTGACCTGTCTAGGAACGTAGCAGTCACATGGTAGACACCGCACCCAGGAGGGCTGAGGGAAGAAGTCTTAGCAGGAGTCTTTCCTGAGGCAAATTCAGCATGTTGAAAGCTGGTCTCCAGGGAGCTACTGCACATTTACCAGGGAAAATAAAGACACATCTTCTGGATCATTGAGTCTGTCAGTTAAAGATGCTCAGAGAGAAAGAATTGGCTGCAAAAAGCAGAACCAAATGGATTCTTTTCTTCTAAGAATATGCCATTTAGAATGACATTTGTAGTTACTTCTAAAACTCAATCTGTACCTTCTAACAAAAGGCTGCAAGTTCAGTACAGAAGAGAAAAAGGCAGGCAGTGACAGACATCAGCAGGACAGACTTCCCTGCACCAGCTGGCTGTCTGGAAACACTCCCTGGGGGTCAGCACTATTGGTCAGGTCACTGGTCCATCCCAGAGCCCTATACACTTTCCCTTTCTTCTTTCTTTCTTTCTTTCTTTCTTTCTTTCTTTCTTTCTTTCTCTCTCTCTCTCTCTCTCTCTCTCTCTCTCTCTCTCTCTCTCTCTCTCTCCTTCCTTCCTTCCTTCCTTCCTTCCTTCCTTCCTTCCTTCTTTCTTTCTTTGGTTTTTTGAGACAGGGTTTCTCTGTGTAGCTTTGTGCCTTTCCTGGAACTCACTTGGTAATCCAGGCTGGCCTCGAACTCACAGAGATCCGCCTGGCTCTGCCTCCCAAGTGCTGGGATTAAAGGAGTGTGCCACCACCGCCCAGCTCCTATACACTTTCTTAAAAGTGCTTTCCTTATAAATGTCTAGTTTGGCCAGCACCATTTACTCAATGGGTTGTCTTTTTTCCAGGGTTCATGTTTGACACCTGCCTTAGTTAGGGTTTCTATTGCTGTGAAGAGACATTATGATCACAGCAACTCTTACAAAGGAAAACATTTAACTGGGGCTGGCTTACAGTTCAGAAGTTTAATTCATTATTGTCCTGGCAGGAAACATGGTGGTGTGTAGGCAGACATCGTGCTGGAGAAGAAGCTCAGAGTCCTACATCTTGATCAGCAGGCAGCAGGAGACTGTGAGCCACACTGGGCATAGCTTGAGCATAGGAGACCTCAAAGCCTTTCCCCGACAAAGCTACCCTCATTCCAACAAGGCCACACCTCCTAACGATGCCACTCCCTGTGGGCCAAGCAGTCAAACACATGAGTCTGTGGGGGCCATACCTGTTCAAACCACCACAACACCTTTGTCAAATATTAGGGGTCCATGGTTGTATGGGTCTGTTTCTGGGTCCACTGTTGTGTTCCACTGGTCTGTGTGTCTGGTTTGTGCCACAGTATACTGTCTTTGTCACTCTGAGGTCAGGACTATGATGCCTCTGGCTGTGTTTCTTTCTGCTTTAGGTTGAAATAATCATGGGTTCCTACGGCCAGCATTCATGAAGTTAATTATAATTTCTTTCTTATCCAAGACTAAAAAAACAAAAACATCTTACTTACTATTCTCTCATGTCTAGACAGTTGCAGTGTTCTAGTGCATGCTGCTTTTACTATCTCAGGTAAAACGTTCAGATGGATCTCGTCATAGCATGGGGATCGAGGGCGAAGTGTGGGTGTAGCCTGGCCTGCTGCTGGCTGTTTGAAGTAGCTCCAAATATGCAAATATTCCAAATATGCAAGGCACAGAAGTTTGCTGTGGACATTTCCTGCCATGCCAGTCCATGGAGGCTGGAAACCATCTGGGAAATAACCAAGTTCTGGCCGGAGCTGGGGATGCGACTCAATTAGTAGGGAGCTTGCCTAGCACGCACGGAAGGAAGCCTGGTTCTAGTCCCAGCGCTGCATAAACCCAGCATGGTGCTGCATGCTGGAAGCCCAGCGTGTGGAGGTGGGAGAGGAGGGCCAGAAGTTCAAGGTCATCCTTGGCTACACGATTAGTTTGATACCAGCCTGGGACACAAGAGATCTTACCGAGAAAATAAAAGCAACACAACACTGTGGATGCTAGTGTTAGCCTGCTGTTGATATAGGAACAAATGTATTTAGGTCAACAATGAATGGTTACTTAGTTATTAATATTGAGAAGCTTTTAATTTCCAATCTGTTCTTACTTTTGGTTTCATAAATATATAAAGCAACTTCAAGGGTCAAAAACCAACCATTTTCCCCTCAATCTGTCAGGAGCCTTGGTATCTTATATTTGGTTTTAAGGTTTTCCAAATATGTTAGGGGGAAAAACTCTTTTAGGAAGACAGTTTATTGCTTTTCAAATTGCTAACCTAGCATTTTGTGGGTTTTTTTTTTTACTCACAACAAAAGCTATAAAAGGCATCCTAATGTGTTTCTCCCTGTGATTTTGCTGTATAAAGGGACTGCAAAGTGCACAGCCCACAGTTCCTGTGGCAAATCTGGGGAGTTGCTGATCATGTGTTCTTCCTGCAGCTAAATGAAATGCTGAGGAACCCGGGAGAAGGCCACTTCTGGCAGGTGGATCACATCAAGCCGGTGTATGAGGGAGGGGGGCAGTGCTCTCTGGACAACCTGCAGACGCTCTGCACAGTGTGCCACAGGGAGGTGAGTGACACGTTCCTGGGGGACTGCACACAGTGGGCGAGGCTGGCCGAGCCCCATCTGGGAGCGGAACGCACGCTGCTTCTTTCGTCATTCTGACTCTTGGCTCTGTGGAAGTTCGTAGTCACAGACACGAGGACCCTGGGACCCTCTTAATTTACTCTCTGGGCAGAGGATGCTGCTCAGTGGGGAGAGCACTCACTGAACACACATGAGGGCCTGGGTTCCATCCCACACTGCACAAACTGGCTGTGTTAGTACCCTCGGGAGGCAGAAGCAGGAGGATGAAGAGTGAGGCCAGCCTGGTCTACATAGCGAGTTCCAGGACAGCAGAGCTACACAGAGACTCTGTCTAGGGAAAAAGTTCTAGGTCAGCCAGACATGGTAGCGCAGCACTCGAGAGGCAGGTGATCTCTGAGTTCAGGGCCAGCCTGGTCTATATAGTAAGGTCTGGGACAACCAGAGCTAGACAGTGAGAGCCCCATCTCAACCACCACCACCCACAAAAAAGAGTCCAAGGCCAGTCTCAGCTGCTTGGTGAGTGTGGGGCTGGCTACATGAGACTGTATCTAAAGGCATACAGACATCACCAAAAGGGATGCTGTCTCTCCTGTGTTTGTGTGTTTTTTGGATTCTCGTGAAAATTTTTACTTAGACTTAGCAGAAGAATTGATTCTATCCTGTTTGGCTTTCTACAGTGTCTTAAGTATTGAGTTGGGAATGAATTTTCTGAGCTGGGCCCAGATGATAAGAGGACAAACTTTTTACCCACTGAATGCTGGGGATGTTTAGATGTGTTATAAGCATCTACTTAGTTAGATGAGGAGATGCATGGCTTCTCTTAGTTCCCAAACGCAGGATTCGTAGTCTACTGGGCAGTGAGACATTCTCCACAAGAATACGTTTTCTCACCTGGTGAGAAAACCCGCTTTCTCTGGAGACCAGTAAACCCAGGATCTCAGGGCGCTGGCCAGTGCTGCAGACTCCACCCATGGCATGGAGCACCTCCTCTGGGTTCAACTCTGCACATGTGGATAATGCACATTTCCCAGACTACAGCACAGTCTTCCCCTAACCTGCACCTTGCATTTGCTGACTTCTAGAGAACTGCCCGACAAGCCAGGGAAAGGAGTCAGGCGAGACGACGCTCCCTGGCATCGAAGCACGGGTCAGACATCACTCGGTTCCTGGTGAAGAAGCAGAGCGAGGTGTAAACAGAGCGAATGGCCTGCAGGTAGAAGGATTCGACACGACGTCTCTTCATGTTTCTCTAGTATTCCAATAGTGAAAAGCTTTTAAGCATAATCAAGAACTGAAATTTAGATTTTGTGCTTAAGTACCTAGCAGATACTGAGGTGTGACCGGAAGCGCTTCTTGTAACTTCATGCAGATTGTCAATTATGTTTCAGCAAGATTTTGTTCAGCTTTTGTTTTCCCTAATACACTTTCATCCCTGCATTGTGCACAGTAACATGTGATAAATCTATTCCCAATCACCGGACAATTGCCTCTTGATTTGTCTTGCTTCTGGATTGTGTGGAACATTCCAGAAAAGTCAGGGAAATTTTGGAGGTAAGCCATCATTACTACGGAATTCTGGGCAGACCACGACCAGCCTGCTTCCTGTACAAGAGCCTCCAAAATGACCTTGGGTGTGTGTTTTGGATGTTGCCTCCTTCTGGGCCAGGCATCTTTATTAAAAAGATACTTTCAGAAAAAAAAAAAAGAAGAAAAAAAAAAAAAAAAAGAAAAAGAAAAAAAAAATAAAAAGATACTTTCATAAATAAACTAATTGTAACCATGGGATCCGTGTAGAATTTGTGTGCTCTGGGCAATCGTGAGAACAAATGATATACCATAAAGTATAATGCCACCAAAGCCTTGGGGTCTGGTTCTCTGTTTGGTTTTTCTTTTTTTTTTTTTTTTTAATGTGTAAAACCAGGCTAATTGTCTCCTGGTCTTCATTCTGGTTTTAAAATCCTGGTATATCTTGTTTTGTTTTTTAAATAAACTTTTTAAAATTATGTGTATGTGTGTCCCTGTGTGGGATATGTGCACATGAGTGCAGGTGCCTGCAGAGGCCAGAGGCCTTTTATCTCCAGACTTGGAGTTACAGGGAGCTACGAGCCGTTCAGCATGGCTCTGGAAACAGGTCTTCTGGAAGAACAGCAAGCGCTCCTAACCACTGGGCCATCTCTCCATTTCTGAATCCTCTTTTGTTAAGTTTATTTCTGGTACTCTTTTAAAAAGATGACAACCCAGTCATGGGGATGCACACCTTTAATCCAGCCCTCAGGAGGCAGAGGCTGGTGGGTCTCTGTGAGTTTGAGGCCAGATTGATCTATATATTGAGTTCCAGGCCAGGCAGGGAATGTAGTAAGACCCTGTCTCCAAAAGGAAGTGATGATGGAATTGGAAGATGGCTCACTTGATAGGTGTTGGCCACACAGGCATGATAGCTTGAGTCTAAGCCACCAAACCTGTGTGAAAACCTGGGTGTGGGGTGTACCTAAAACCCCATGCTGAGTAGACTGAAACAGAAGGATCTCTGTGATGGCACAATGGAGCACTGTGATGTCACAATGGAGCACTGTGATGTCACAATGGAGCACTGTGATATTAAAATGGAGAACTGTGATGTCACAATGGAGAACTGTGATGTCACAATGGAGCACTGTGATGTCACAATGGAGCACTGTGATATTAAAATGGAGAACTATGATGTCACAATGGAGCACTATGATGTCACAACAGAGAACTATGATGTCACATTAGAGAATTGTGATGTCACAATGGAGCACTATGATGTCATATTGGAGAACTGTGATGTCACAATGGAGCACCATGATGTCACATTAGAGAATTGTGATGTCACAATGGAGCACTGTGATGTCACAATCGAGAACTATGATGTCACAATGGAGCACTGTGATATTAAAATGAAGAACTGTGATGTCACAATGGAGAACTGTGATGTCACAATGTAGAACTATGATGTCATAATGGAGCACTGTGATGTCACAATGGAGCACTATGATGTCATAATGGAGTACTGTGATAAAATCCACTATATAATAACACAATCAGAAGGTTAAACACACAAACTACAATGGTAACATTAAAGAAATAAGTGATAATGATGGACAGGAGACATCAGTGGGAAGAGCACTGGCTGCTTTTCCAGAGGACCTGGGTTTGAATCTAGCCCCACATGGCAGCTCACAATCATCTGTCGCTCCAGTTCCGTGAATCCAGTTCCCTCTTCTGATCTTGGACACTGCACACACATGGCGCATAGACATACACACATGGCGCATAGACATACATACATGGCGCATAGACATACACACATGGCGCATAGACATACATACAGGCAAAGCACCCATGCACGTAAGAATAAAATAGAATTAAAAAGTAACCTTTAAAAACAAAAATAAAAGGAAACAGTGATAATGAAATGAAACAGAGAAGCCATCCCTGCCGCATGTCACTATCAGGAAAAGCGAAGGAAGAGTCGGAAGAACATCACCTTCAGGTCCTAGGAAGAATACATCCCCAAGGCTCCTGTTTATAAATGCCGTTGGGATGCAAACCCATGTAAAATGCTTAGTGCCAGCATTTTACCGTCTTAATTAGCAGCTAGTAGTTTACACCTTATTTTTAGAAGGCTGTTATCAAGTCTATAACGGACTCACTGAGAGATCAAGTGGCCCTCTCTCTTGTAAATGAGATCCGGTGTTGTCTGGCCTCTTTTCTGCTTCACACACTTGACTATTGGCAGTTTTCTGCCTCATTTCCAGTAACCTGGGCATCATGGGGTTCATAGGTGAAAGCCCAACTCACCGCCCCTCCCCTCCAGCATGGGGTCTGAGTGGGTTAGTCAGGGACTTGCTCTCTTCTGTGGTGGGAAATACCCAGGAGGAACATTTGCCCTGCAGGCGCCCGGCTGCTCAGCTCTGCGTCTCCCTGACACAGCTAAGCTGCTTCCCCTCGCTGGTTTGCTCTGCTTTTCCCACCAGGTGCACTGATAGGGATGGTTGGGAGACTGAAAATACAGAGAGGGGGACCCCAGGGATGTCCTGTCCGTCTGAACAAAAGCTGCCCTGCATGTATTCCAAGGGGAGCACTGGGGGGCTGGGACTGGAAGAGGAAGTGCGGAGGATGTGTGAGGCGGCCCTGGGTTCAGTCCCCAGGACTGCGGGCGGCGGCGGGGGAGAAAAATGGATTCCTGTTTACGGTTGGGATTGCAGTTCCATCGGCAGAATGCTTACCTAGAAGGCACAGAGCCCTGGGGTCCGTCCCTAGTACCACAGACCCGGGGGCGGAGGGGTGCAGACCTGTAATCCCAGCACTGGAGAGCCCGAGGCAGAGGATCAGGAGTCAGGGTCGTCTCTGACCTCATAGCGGATTCGATGCCAGCCTGTGGTGCATGATTCTGTCTCCCAAAGAAACTACTAACAAAGAATGAGAGGGGGGCCCGAGAGAGAGCAGGAAAGCGTGGAAGGGGGCACACCCGTGTGCAGAAGTGGAAGGGGACAGCTGTGGCCGCCCAGTCAGTGCCGAAAGAGCCAAACCCGCGGGGACTTCAAAACCAAACCAAACCGTATAGAGGGATGGCTCAGCTCTGAAAGGCCCCGGACCCTGAGAAAAGAAGACGAAACACGTCTGGGACCCGGGACTAGAAAGGGACGTGGTAGCCGCGGAGCGAACCCACTTGCCGTGCGAACTGTGTGGCCTTGGCCTGGCGTGGATGCTCAGCCACGTGGGGCTGCTGTGGACTAGGGGAGCGAACTTCCTGAGCCAGGTGGGCTCACACCCAAGCCCCCCAGGCCTGGTGTCACACCGGCCTGCTGCCGCGTCTGAGCGACATGAATCCGAGTCTCGGGTGATTATGAAGCCTCTCTTCGGAACCCTCCTGTGGCAGGAAGGAAGTCACACTTTTACGCCAGTGCTCTGGAGGCAGAGGCAGGCAGATCTACGTGAGTTCAAGGCCAGCCTGGTCTACACAGTGAGACCATGGACACCCTCCCCCGTGCCCCCCCCCCAAAAAAAAGGCTTCTGCTCAGAGTCAGTGACAGCCAAGGGGCATTTTCGGAGATCTTCTTTTTGACAAATGAATAAGCACCCATATGGGAAAGCTTCCCGCCCACACATCCCCCTAACAAATCAGACCTCTTCTTCCGGCCCTTCAGTGAAACATCTAAAATACGGAGGCTTCAGAAATAAAGGTGTGAAGAAGCACTTGAGATCACATGTGGAGGAAGCCAGTGCTGAGTAAAACGGAAAGGGTGTTCCATGGAAATCGGCCATCAAAAATAGACCGCGAACAGCAGCTCGTGGTCTGGGGCAGTTTTTACCAGCCTCTCACTCGCCACCTTTTATTCTTATGAACTGGAAAACTCAAGCTTCTCACTGGGGTACCATTCTGCTGTCTCCTCTGCTTTTCAGCTGCTCTCTGCTGGGAGCGGGGTGGGGTGGGGGGAGGGGGGGCGCTCCCAGCCGTGGCATGTTCTTATCTAGCAACTAGAAACGCCACTGTCTCCGCTCGTATTCCGGGTTCTAACCATCTGCTTCTCTGCCTTCGAGTTTTCCTCCTCACTCTCAGGCCACTGACTAATGTCTTTCCAGGAGTCAGTAAGGATGCTTCCTGGAAACCGGCCATTAGAACACAAAAATAGCACTGTGGGGCTGGGGAAATGGGTGTAAGGACCTGAGTTCGGGTCCCCAGAACCCAGGTAAAGTTTAATGAGGTAGTGCACACCTATAATCCCAGCTCTCCTTCAGCAATAGGGAGGTAAAGACAGGAGAAGCTTGCAAGCCAGCGTGGTGTACCTAGGCATAAACAGTAGAGACCCAGTCCTAAACTCGGTGGAAGGTGATTGTCCTCCGACCTACCTGTACTGACAGCCATGACACCCGTGAACCTATGAACACACAAACAGAGGTGGGTGGGGAATGGCCAGGCACTCAAGGGGCAGAGGCAGGCGGATCTCAGTGAGTTCGAGGCCAGCCTGGTCTACAGAGTGAGTTCCAGGATGGCCAGGGATATATAGTGAGCCCCTGTCTCAAAAAGAGAGATGGGTAGCTAAGTCGGTAGGTGAATGAATATAATTATGCACGTATGACTAGTATATTTTACAGCCTTTCTGCAGTTACATATAACCACATTTCAGTGTTAGATTGCAGAACTTCAAACACCAATCTCTACAGTAACCGGGTTAGTCAGCCTCCTGTCAAACAAAAAACCTGAAGTAATCAGCTTTGGAACAAAAGTATTCTCCGCCCATCACGCTGTAGTTTCTAGATCATGCTCACTTGGCCCCTTTGTTTTGAGACACAGCACACAACATCACGGAAATCCTAGTACCACACAGTAACCATAGTAACCATGGTACTCATGTGACAGAGCCAAACACTCACCTCATCAACCAGGATCACAAGAAAGAAAGAAGTGGCCAAAATTCCACCAATCCCTATACATGCATACAGGTGCATAAACCCCCACCCCCACGGACCCTCACACATGCAGAAACACACGCACACACACAAATGCTCTCCCGTCACCTCCTCTTTCCTCTTGTACAAAGACCACAGTCCTGGAAGAGAACGTCTTTCCTTGATTATTTGCAGCTGAGTCCTACGTAGGCACGCGCTCCTCTTAGTGGCGGAAGCCATGGGTTTTAACTGAATGTCCGAACCCCTGCAGCTTATTCTCAGTGGCTGAGCCTGGGGGGCTGGAGAAGAGCCTGTGGCTAATTAAGCTGTGAAACCCCCAGCTGAGCCATCTCCAGCTGGCTGGTCGGCCAGCTGTGGCCTCTTGAACTGGTTTCCGCCAGTGTTCTCTGAGCACGTTGGTTAGATGCTCGGGATCCGCTCTGCCGGCTTTTGGGTTCACAGATCCATTTTGGTTCGCTGCAACTCTACCCAGGTTAGCTGCTCCAGGTTTTCCCCCTTCACAGTTTCGACATTATCACCAGGTTCTGAAGCAGGACTGAGGCAAACCATGAGCATCCGGTCACAGGCGTGGACCCTGCCAGGCGAGGCCCAGTTTTCCTGCCTATCTGGGGGCATGGGTAAGTGTTCTTTGGATCTGGGTTTTTAAACTGAGTTTAAGGTGCCATCTTGGTCTGGACAAAAGCTGTCTGGGTCACACGCAATTTGAATAGGGAGCAGCAGGAACAGGCCTGATCTGTAGAGAGGCCGTGGTGTCTGATGGGGGTCAGATAAAAAATGAACCTCCCGGGTTCAGAAGGGGAGACTACTCTAGACAGAACTCCAGTGTGAGCCGCAGCCAGGGAGCTGCGAGCCTACTGCCCGCCACTTCACCCAGCCTGTCTCACGGTGCCAAAGAACACGGAAGGGCGGGAAGAGGCCACCCTATGCTGTGAGTAGGCCTTGAGGGATTTTCAGTGACTTGCCCTGCCGGGCAGAAACTAGCCTGTGTCCAGGCTGTCTGGAGCCCCACGGTTGACTCTCCCTGAACCCCAGACGCTGGCTGAGGATGCAGCTGAGTGTAAGCAGCTTCTCCAGCAAGCATGAAGCCCCGAGTCTGATCCTCAGGCTGCATAAAAAAGGTAGAACACACCTACAGCCTCGTTAGCAGAAGTGGAGGCAGGGGGATCAGAAGTTCAAGGTCATCTTTAGCCACATATAGAGTTCAAAGCCAGCCTAGGCTATATGTGACTTTGTCTCAAAAAAAAAAAAAAAAAAAAAACAACCTACCACCACCACCAAAACAAAAAACAAAACAAAACAAAAAACAAATAAAACAATAAAAGTTAAAAAGCGCAAGCCAGGCAGTGGTGGCACATGCCTTTGATTCTAGCACTCAGGAAGCAGAAGCTGGCAGATATCTGAGTTTAAGGCCAGACTGGTCTACAGAGTGAGTTCCAGGACAGCCAGAGCTACACAGAGAAATCCTGTCTTAAACACACACACACAAACACACAAAATTAAAAAGCATCAATGGGCAGTGGTGGCGCACGCCTTTAATCCCAGCACTGGGAGGCAGAGCCAGTTGGATCTCTGTGAGTTCGAGGCCAGCCTGGGATACCAAGTGAGTTCCAGGAAAGGCACAAAGCTACATAGAGAAACCCTGTCTCAGAAAAAAAAAAAAAAAAAAAAAAAGCATCCAAACCTGCACTTGACTTACAGAAATAGGTTAACCTTGGCAGAAATAACAAAATTTTGAGGCAAAGCTGTTTGACTGAAAACACTTGAGCTCAGGAATTTGGAATCGGCTTAGCAAGCTCCTCTCTGCAAATAAAACGCTGCACTTGGACCCATCATGTCTTCGAATGGCACGCCCGGACAGCCCTGCACTGGCTGCTGCTGCCTGTTAACTGGCGTGTTTCTGGTGAGGCAGCTTCACCGGTGGAGGGAGGGGTCCCGGTCTGCACCAGGAATCAGGGCAGCCACTGCAGTGGGAAGAGGATAGGCTCGGATGAGCCTCACCGGAGTCTGGCGCAGCTTCCTGGTTATGCTGCCATGTCTTGGTGGGCAGCAGGCTGGAGGACTGAGGTGAGTGTCCTTCGAGTCAGCACTGTGAAGTGGGCAGTGAGGAAAACGTGCTTAGGAATGGCATCTGATCAGCAAGTGAACAGGCCTGGGGACAGACGCTGGACACAGAGGCGTGGGGGACTCCTCTGAGGAGCCTTCACAGGACTGACAGGCCAGACCCATCGGAAGTACATGCAGAAGGCAGAACCTTAGATTCTGGTGTGTCCTGAGGGTATTGGGTGTAAAGCAAGTGTGTCCAGCCTTTGAGCGTTGGAGTAAGTATTGTCATCTACAAAAGTTCACACTTGAGGACTCACAGTTATAAAAAAAAAAAAAAAAGAAAGAAAGAAAAATTGCAAAAAGACTTGTGATGTTCTCAGTTTATGATTTTTGTAGTGGGCTGCATTCTCCGGTGTCAGCATAATTCCTGTGAATTCCTGGAATGCTCTGCAGGGGAGGGGGCCGGTCAACCCAATGCCTCAGACTTGCCAAATGGATGCTCTACCACTAAGCTCTACCCGAAGCCCACTGACTGACTTAGCCAGCGACTCATGCATCAATTAGGTGAATGTGAACGGATGCCGACCAAAGTGAGCGGCTCACAATTTGGGGAAATCTCTCAGCATCCTGACGTTTTAAGGTTGTTCATGTTGGAACCAGCACAGGAGCCGTTTTTTTAAGTTAAACTCATAACGGCATAAACGTGGTTCTCAGCAAAGGGTTTCCTCACCGCCTAATGAGCAGGACAGGCCACGCCCTCTAACCGTGTAAGGAAAACTGTTCACCACCTTCGTGTGAAATGTGGACTGTGTCCTGACTAAAATATTGAGCCGTGGTCTGAGTCACTTGAGGTGACAGATAGTCACCTCACGGTGTTCTGAGGATGCTAGAGTCAGGAACACGGTGACAGAGGGCATAAGTGCAGCCCCTCCCCTGGAGGAGCGTGCCACAGGCGTGCAGAACTGAGCAGTTGTGTCGGGGGCGTGGAGAGGGTCCATCGCTGCACAGATGGGGGCTGGACTTGAATTCCTCATCTCACTAGTTTTGTTCTGAGTTTCAACGCTGCTTTTTGTTGTGACTGTTTCTGGGCTTTGTTTGTTTTCTTTTTGAAACAGGGTCTTGCTAGATAGTGCAGACTGGCCTCCAGCCCCCCACCCCCACCCCGCTGTGGCCTCCTGAGTGTGAGGATTATACAGGTGTGAAGCATATTGGCTTCACCTCTGTTTCTCTAAGGGCTGTGAACCTGTTGCTGGTTGGAGTTCCCACAGTGCTCTGGTGCAGGGAATTTCCAGATTTGCAGTTTGATTCAGTTTTGCTCAAATAAATTGATTGGAGGAATTTTCTCCTTCAATGTTGCTAAGCAACTTCCTGTGGAGGGTCCCCGCAGATGGACGGCCTCTGGGCATGACTCCACTGACAAACTGTTTTCCTCTCAGCGCTCTGCTTTGTTATTATGTGCATGGTGTTCTGTGTGTATGGCTGTGCACTGTGCATGCAGTGCCCTTGGAGGCCAGAACAGGGCGTCAGTTACAGACCCATGTGGGTGCTGGGAGTCAAAACTGGGTCCTCCAGAGCAGTCAGTGCTCTTAACTGCTGAGCCCTCTCTCCAGCCCAGGGCTATGCTTTTAATATCATGTTGATTTTATTTTTTGTTGCTTTGTAGATATTACCTTTGCCACAGTCCAAGGATGTCAGGGTTTTCAGACTGTGAACGTCATGTAGTGTATTGGAGCTGTCCTGATCTGTAACAAAGAGGCTCCCAGACTAGCCTACATTCCAGAGGGCTTACCCAGACATCGGGCCCTAGTCCAGAGCTTCCTGCTCAGGAGTGCTGGGTGACTGAGGAATTGGTATCTTCTTCCTTCCTTCCTTTTTTTTTCTTTTTTTTTTTTCTTTTGCCTCTGTGGGTGTTTGTACTTGTTAGTGTGGGTGTGTGTACACAGGTGTGGAGACCAGAAGTCCATGCTGGGTGTCTTCTTCAATCACTCTCCACCTTTTTCTTTCCCTGATACAGGGTCTCACTATATAGCCCTTGTTGGCTTGGATTCACTATATAGACCAGGCTAACCTTGAATTCAGAGGTCTGCCTGCCTCTGCCTTTTGAGTGCTGGGAATAAAGACTCGTGGTGGTGCACACCTTTAGTCCCAGCACCCAGGAGGCAGAGGCAGGCAGATCTCTGTGAGTTCGAGGCCAGCCTGGGCTACAGAGTGATTTCCAGGACAGTCAGGGCTGTTACACAGAGAAATCCTGTCTCAAAAAACAAAAAAACAAACAAAAACCCCAAACAAAACCAAAAGCCATTTCTCCCGCTCACCTTTCGCGACAGGCTTTCTCATTGAACCTGGAGCTAGGGTGAGCATCTGCTTGTCTCAGTCTCACCAGCACGACCGCCACACCTAGCTTTTTATTGGGTTGTCTTTAAGCAGCAGAAACTATCAACAGAGCCATCTCCCCTTGCTCGTAAGCACCCAGGTGATACTGACCGCTGGCCTAGGACCCTGGCTTTAGAATCACAGCCCAGTCTCAGGGATGTGTGCGTGCTTGTTTGACATCTTCGGTAATACAAAGTCATTCTGGGAGTTGTACCAACTACACCTCAGCCAGCCGTGGAAAGCTGTCACACTGGAGTGCCATCTGACTTGCCTGTGTGCACGGCTCCTGCCTCCTTTGTGTGTGAGGTGGAATCTCCTCCTGCCTGGCTCATGAATTGTTCAGTTTTTCTTGGTGATATGAGGAGGGATCTAAATTTTCTGTTGTAGACTTTAATCTTCCTCTGCAAGAACAGCCAGTGATTTCTAACCCATAACCTCTTTTCTGGGGCCTAGCTCAGTGGTACAGTGCTTGCCCAGCATGTCCGAGGCCCTGGATTTCATCTCCAGCACAACAAAAACCAGACATAGGCACTATAGGCCCTCTTTACTCTGCTGAGTGCTTGCTTTGTGGTGCAGAAACTTCTTGGTTACATATAATTCTATATGTCAATTCTTAGGATAATTTTTTTTCTTTTTTTTTTTTTTTTTTTTTTTTTTTTTTTTGGTTTTTTCGAGACAGGGTTTCTCTGTGTAGCTTTGCGCCTTTCCTGGAGCTCACTTGGTAGCCCAGGCTGGCCTCGAACTCACAGAGATCCGCCTGGCTCTGCCTCCCGAGTGCTGGGATTAAAGGCGTGCGCCACCACCGCCCGGCAGGATAATTTTTTTTCAAGACAAGGTTTCTCTGTTTAGTTTTGGGACCTGGCCTGGAACTAGCTCTGCAGACCAGACTGGCCTCAAACTCAGAGATCAGCCTGCCTCTGCCTCCCAAGTGCTGGGATTAAAGGCATGTGTCACCACTGCCTGGTTAGGATCTTTTTTTTTTGTGATGTTCAAGTCCTAAGAAATCATGGCTGGCTGGAGAGACGGCTCAGAGGTTAAGAACACTGGCTGTTCTTCCAGAGGTCCTGAGTTCAATTCCCAGCACCCATATGGTGGCTCCCAACCATCTATAATGAGATCTGGCTCCCTCTTCTTGCCTGCAGGGTTACATGCAAACAGAACACTGTATACACAATAAATAAATCTTTAAAAAAAAAAAAAAAAGAAATCCTGGCATATGCCTGTATCTTGAGTGCTTTAAAGCTTATGCTCTCATCTGGCAGCTTCAGGATCTCATATGAAAAGAAAAAGAAAGAGATGAGATGTCTTTCCTGTGGCTTATGCTGGTGTTGACGTATATTGGACAAGTGATGCCCCCCAGAGCGGCCTCTGCTGGCAACACTTAGCTGAGCAGGTATTCCTGCCCTCCCGATTCATACCAGGTCACCCTGGGGTGGTTAATATTCTAGCTAGGTGGTATCTCCCAGGTGCACTGGTCTGCAGTAAGCAGTCACAGCTTTGAGATCTGGACAGCCTAAGGGCCTGTCTTTGTATAGATCCTGTTGGAGAGATGCTGCTGTGGACACCAAGCACCCACCCCACGTTGGAGCATCAGCCGGATTCACTGGGCAGCCTTCTGCCTCTGACCAGTTTTGTTAGCCAAATGACATGATCATTTGCTACAGATGTAACACGCTTCATCCAGTGCCTACAACTGAATAGAGCTGACCCTGCCCTGGCTCGGCCCAGGACTTTCTCTTGTGTGAATCACAAGGATTTGAGGGGATGGGACAAAAGGCACTGTTTACGGTCCTCCCCTGGAGTAACAGGAGTAAAGAAAGGTGAAGTACATGGGTGTGCTGGCTTACCTGTTGTCTCCAGTCCTCAAAGGCTGAGGCTGGAGGGTCTGTGGAGCCCAAGAGTACTGGGCTAGCCTTGGCAACATAGCAAGACCCTGTCTCTTTTAAGGGGAGACAGAAGTGAATCCCCGGGCTCTGCGTAGAGGACAGTGCCACTGGGACAACACAAACAAAAGTAACACACCTAAAATAATATCCCCCAACAGCAGACAGAGCAATCATACACATAAATCTTAAAAAAAAAAAAAAAAAAATACAGTTCCTTCTTACATAACTGGCAGACGTAAAACCTGTTCTGGGACAAAATCAGAATCCAGAAAGGTCGATCAATAGTCCTTGTAAGTCTTTGCTTACTGAAACTGCCCAGGGGCGAGGGAACCTGGAGTTCTGGTCAACCTCCAGTCACGTGTTCCTTGAGTCCCTGCTGTGGCTGGAAGAAGACACCCGTCTCTTGCCATCAGCAGAAGTTGTTCAGAGTCAGCTACTGAAGGACAGATCACAGCATGGTCACCCATGCCCTGCCCCACAGCATGACTACGGAGGCTCAGGATGCTTGGGGGAGAGGACAGGGTGGTAAATTCTCCATGAGTGGACTGAGAAGTGACGAGACTGTGTGTTTAGGGGGATTTTACAGAAGGGCCAATAGGACAAGAATGTGAATGGTGTGTGTGTATGTGTGTGTGTGACACCGTTCCACAGACCAGGGGCCCAAGGAATGGAGAGGAAAAGGAGACAGCCTGTGAGCAGACGTTCTTGTTCCCTCCCTCCCTTCCCTGTCAGCTGTGTGAGCGTGAGCCACACCCCGCCTGTCAGGATGGACTCGTACCACACCCCGCCCACCTGTCAGGATGGGCTGAGACCCCTCTACTGCCATCAACGAGCCCCCTGTTGCTTAAAGGCCAGCGCGGGTAGAGATGACGGGTTGTTGAGGTGGTGGAACTGAGCATCTGGGCAGCTGCAAATACAGACCCTGGGTGCTAGGTTGGCTCCCGCATGGCATTCCTCCTCCTGGACTGTGCCACTGGGGCACTTTGCCTTTTCTTCTTTTCTGGTGCTGGGAACAGACTCTGCACCTCGTGCTTGGTAGGCAAGCACTCCACAACTGAGCTCCAGCCCTTCCTAGTTTTACACTTGTCTTTGCTGATAACTAACTACCCTCCGAAACACTTTGAAACATTACCTGTTTAACAGATGTTTTCACTTCGTGTGTGTGAGGGCCTGCATATATGTGCACATGCGTGTCTGGTGCCCACAGAGGTCGAAAGAGGGTGTCAGGTCCCTGGAACGGCATTGGGGTGGGTGCGAGCCACCGTATGGGTGCTGGGGCCGGAGACTGGGCCCTCCACCAGAGCAGCAGTGCCGCTCTGCGATTTCAGCCTCAGGTATTGTTTCTCAGGAGGTCTCGGTCCCAAGCCTTTGAAGCCCCCTCAACTTTACACCCATGATCACCACTGTGTGGTATCTGCTGGGCTCATGTGATACATGAAGGGATCTCTAACCACACCTCAGAGCGGACTGTGCCCCACGTGCCGTGGACTCACGAACTGTGCTTGGGTGACCTTAACTCAGTCCCCGACTGAAGCTTTGTGCACACTGCGGCATTTGCCTGCATGTCATTCCGCAGTGCGCTGCTGATACGGGAGGTCTTTTCTTTTTTATTCATTTTACATGCCAACCACAGATCCCCCTCTCACCCCCCCCCAGTAGGTATTTTCTAATGTCCCAGATGAACAGATACCCACACTTCAAAAGGCATAAAGAACATTCTGAGACAGTGCCTTGTAACCCAGGAAGAGCTGAAGCAGTGGGAACCGAGTGAGGCGGCAGGAATGCCCTGGAGAGAGAAACACAGCACGCCATAGACAGCAGTCCTTTTATTAGATAAACAATTCCACTTCAGACCAACCCTCCCCGTAGAGTTCCGTCTACACCCAGGAAAGCAGACGCCACTGTCCTTCGGGAACCATCTTCTGCTTGGCCCGACACTCAGGCCTCATCAGTATCTATGGGTTTCTAAGAAGCAAAGTCCAGCACCTCAGAGAAAAGTGCTGTGAAGCCTAGGGGTCAGCACCTGGCCCCCTCACACAGGCCCCTATTCACACACAGATGTGTCTGCGAACACTAAACCGATAAATGTAAATAGCTTTTTGTTTTGTTTTTTACAAAAATAACACAGGGTTTGTGCAGTTCTATCAGTTTTTAAAAATCACACAGGCAGAATTTACACTTCAGCATAACCATTTTTACTTTGGATTCCAGTGGGAATTTTAGGTCCCCGAATAATTTACAATCACCAGACAGAGGTCCTGCAGTGACACTCAGGCGTGCTGAGCCGCACGCGGGATGGGCCATCCCCCTGTGCCGGCCGCTGCAGCCCCCAGCGCTCACAGCTCCAGGAGCCAAGCCGCCATGGCGTCCTGCCCTCTGGCGTCAGCACATACACCAGGGCTCGCTCACTGCAGGGAGATCAACGTTCCCAGGCTGTGTGGTTAGCATGTGCTCATAGGACGCCATTAAATACCGCCCCAGGCAGGACACAGAAGTAAAGTGCAAAGGCAGGGGTGCAGCGGAGGAGAGATCCCGACAGACAGACAGACGGACAGACGGACGGATGGACACACGGACACACGCACAGAGCTAATTTGCAGCCACATCTCAGGTACAGATTGATCAGAAGGAATACATTTGGCTACAGTGACGTGGAAAACCAAGCTGCAATTCTAGTCTTTCTACTAGAATGTTCCAATGTTCATCACATAGCATAATAAGCTGACCTCCGGTGACTGGATAAACAGACTGTCACATGGCAGCTTGAGAACAGACCCTGGGACTAACTGCTACCTCCGCACTATCGGAACCTGAGCTAACAGATACTCTATTTTGCATATGTGATACTACAGAGGACAACCACTAAGTGTCTACACAGATGACTGTCGCAGGACAGTGAACAAACTCTGTCCCCCAAAGTGAGGCCCACTGTGTGTGGTTTCCTCCACACAGGCCATCTCCCCCAGGCAGAAGTCTGTGATACCTCAAATCTGCCCCTCTGGCTCAAGCTTGGTGCTGGAGATGGCCCTCAATGCTGGTGTGACTCCTGCTGCTGGCTGGACGAGGTCCTCTTGGTGGCCCTCAGGTGTCCATGGCAGGAGCTGCCTCTCCTCCTCCCCACTAGAAGAAGGAGGTGTCTGAGGAAAAGGCACCTGCAAGTCTGAAGTCCTCCTTGGTGAACACGCTGTACATGCGCTGTGGGAGGGCTTTGGAGTAGGGCGCAGGCCGCGGCACAGTGGCCCTCAGGATGAGCTCCCGGCCTGCAGGAGGCGGGAAGTCTGAAACCGAGTTCTGTCTCCTCTCCTCTGGGCAGCCTGACCTCTTCAGCTCCTCCTCTGGCAGAGCCACTGCGGCAGCCTTGAACAGAACCAAATGCCAAACTCAAGAGCCAGCTGGAAGCCACACTACCGAAGGGCGGATGAGTAAACACGAGAAACACACAATGTCCTGCGGGACTTGGAAATGCATCATGTCCACTGTGTGTTATGATTGCTCAAAAGAACAAAATGGAGAAGCAGGAAGCTGGAGGCAGCGTGAGCACTAGCGAGGCAGGCAGAGGCGGGGGGCTGGGCACTCTGCTCTGAAAAGCGAGGGCATCATGGCGCCTCAGCAATGGTGGAGCTGCCCTGGGGTCTGCATTTCTTCAGGCAGAGGTTAACAGGCCAGACTTGCTCAAGTCTGAAAAGCTGATTTTTTTTTTTTTAATCTCTCCTCTCTCAGTAAGTTCTTTTTAGATTCTCTTGCCAAATCAGAACCAGAAACACTGGCTTTGTTTGCTGGGCACTAATGTGACCGTGAGCTGACAGATGCCCATGGCAATGGCCACAAAGGAAAAGTTGGTTGAGGGCATCCGCTTTGACATCCACTGCACCAAGTGCAGCCCAACAGAGCCTTCGTGACTCAGTACTGTCCTCCACTCATGATGCCATTGCTCAGGAAGTTCTCTGGGCAATGGAAACATGAAGTCACCTTAAGCTGCACAGCCAGGGGATGCCAGATCCAGCCGGTTAGTTAAGATGACCTTATGAAGTTAGAGGGATGGGGACGGACGAGGAACTATGAGGGACAAAGGCCATTTTGTTACCTCATCAGAAGACTCAGTCAGCTTGAGAAAAGTGAGAAAAGAAACAGTGATGAAAGGGAGCGGGTGAGGTGGTTAAGGAGCTGGGCGACTCCAGGTCACTGAGGGGACAGCATGCACTGTGTGGGCAAGACTCCACTGGGGGACACTGAAGGTGCACAGAGCCACACCACAAGGACACCAGACTGCCGACGTGGTCAGTGCCTCAGGCTCATGCACCTGATGGCCCGATGGGTGATGTGCAGGATCGGTTATGAGGAAATGACTCAAAACCTCACTCTTTCTGAAGAAGATGCTGTTTAAAAAGTGAGTTGACAGATAAACCATGAATTTAAGAACTGGGGTCTAGGAACAATTCAACTTAGCAAAACTGGAGCAGAGTTGGATAATTCTGCTGAATTCCATTTAAATGTGTACAGACCCAAACCTACAGAGTCAGGGCCAACTCTATAACAAACAGTTCAGATTTTCATATTTACAATTGTTTTGGGGTGTGTGCGTGCACATGCTTACACCACAGCAGCATCTGGTAGTCAGAGGACAACTTTCAGGAGTGGCTTTTCTCTACCATGGAGGTTCTGGGGACTGAACTAAGGTCATCAGACTTGGCAGCAAGTGTTTACACACTGAGCCATCTCACCGTCCCTACAGTTTATAATTGTGAAGAAAAGTTCTAATATGTAAGTTAATATATGCTATAACAATTTAGCTAAGTCTTCCATATAATTAAATCTTCATTAGTAAAATTGGTACAAAGTATCAGCTCATCATGAAAAGTTACATGAATAAAACGCGACAGTTCATTGGAGCTGAGTCAAAACGCAGCCATGTGCTCGTCATCACACGGCCCCTGAGAGCACTCCCTACCAGGCTGGACCCTGGAGACTTTGTCACCTTAGTCATGAGGAAGACCTGCCAAGCCAGCGTCCTCCTGAGATCTGACGAGCAGGGTCTCCAGCCTGAGTGACGAAGCGCATGTCGGTATGTCAGCAATGAATGCAGACAGGAGGAAAGAAGGACTGGCCTGTTTTTCTAGCCTCTGTGAGGTTAGGGGAGACTAAGGAGACCACTCCAGTTTAGGGGAATCACTCTGACGAGCACTGAAAATCTGGACAGTTCTGGCTTTAAGGCTCCTTAACTCGTGATCTTCTTAAAATCACTGGAGAGTGAGTCTTCCCTGTTGAGGATGCTGCCTGTCCACCTCTGGGTATTAAGTGTTTCACTGGTGGAGATGCACAGCATGTGAGCAGAGGTGCCGGGGAGGGACAAAAGGCAGGCATTACTGTCTCCTAGAAGTCATTCATTTATAAGCAAATCAAGTAATTTGGTCTTTAACTTGAAAACTTAAACTACCCCCATAAATAATATTAACTTTCAACTACTATAAACTCAGAACAATGTAATGTATTTGACTATAATTCTGAGTTTCTCAATTCGGACTGGCAACTCTTAGCCCATGTGCTAAGTTGTTTTGTTTTGTTTTTTGTGTTGTTTTTTTATGTCAACTTGAGACAGGCTAGAGTCATCAGAGGGAGCCTCAATTGAGAAAATGCCTCCCTAAGGTCAGGCTGCAGGCAACCTTGTGGTGTATTTTCTTAATGATTGGTGAGGAGAGCTCAGCCCTCTATGGCTGGTGTCATCCCTGGGCTGGTGGTCCTGAGTTCTACAAGAAAGCAGCTGAACACACCATGAGGAACAATCCAGTGAGCAGCACCCCTCCGTGGCCTCTGCATCAGCTCCTGCCTCCAGGTTCCTGCCCTGCTTGAGCTCCTTCCTGCTCTGACTTGCTTTTTTTGGTCACGGTGTTTTATCACAGCAATAGCAACCTTCAGACAGCCTATGTGTGCACCAAAGACAATTCTACTTGGTAGAGAATGACTGTCTCAAAGCTGAGCTGGTGTTCTTTTTTCTAGTGTCGTCACGTTCCAGAATTATATTTAGTGCACATCATAATATTTTCACCTGGGTCTCTGTATTCACCTGTGGGTACCAGCACATGCATGTGCATGTATGTGTGTATGCATGTGCATATGTGTGCAAGTGTGTGTGACCACTACCTCTTAATCAGTAGTGGAGTAGCTACATATCTTAACCTCCTACTTTCATGAGTGGAGGGGATGATGAAGATAATTTTCTAAACTGGATTTCCTTCTGGGCTAAAGCCTGTTTCCACAGACCTCACAGTCTGAAATCCTTTTCCTCTCAAGTCAATCTCTACCACAGACTAGTTAGAAACGGGAAGGTATAAACACAGTTTCCCATACCATAGCTCTGCCCTTGCTAACTAAGTCCCCACTAGCTTCTAGAACAATGAGTGTGAGATCCTCCTAATCTCCAAAGTTTAGGTCTGAACACACTTGTCCTTTTCCTTAACTCAGTGGATCTCAAAGCCTTGGAAGCCCCGGAGTCTGACTCTTGTGTGCTGTCAGCCTGCTGTGGGACTCAGAATGTCATCCTGGCAAAGGCAGGCAAGGGACTCACATACCCGCTGAGCATTCACAAAGAGCTTGTGGATGATGCGGCCCGCATGGCCTCTTCCAGCTCCGGTGACGGACACTTCGGGGTGCTCCAGCAGGCAGCTGACAAACCTAGAGGAGGCAGATGGGAAGGAAGTGGGTGCTCGTGAGGCGGCCTGAGCCTCATCCGGGTGGATTCCAATGACAACTCCTAAACCCACCCATGGAAAGCGGGAATGACAGAAATGCCTGATCCTAAGAGAACTGAGTGTCTCTGTCTCTAGTCAGAGGGGCAGGACTTCTTCATTTTGTTCTTTCACTCCTGGGTTTCCATCAATAGCCCTGGTTAACCTGGACAGCTAACCATGTACCCCAGGCTGGCCTTAAATTCAAAGTAAACCTCCTGCTGACTCAGCTTTCCAAGTGCTGGGTTTATAGCCAAGAGTCACCATGCCATCACACCTCAGAATTTTTATATTTTTTCTAGTAGACTAGCAGCTTGTCCTGCAGACAGCCTGAGGCACACAAAGAACAGTACCTCTCAAGGTCTTCTTTTTCTTCCTCTTGCTCACATTTCTCAGTTCCAAACTTGGCCTTCAGGGACCGGGCTCGGGCTATGATGGCTTCCACATTAGTGATCTGCAGAATGATTTCCTAGTGGAGAGAGAGGCACAAGCACTGAGGACAACAGAGATGCGGCGCCTTTAAAAACCTTTAGGAGCCAAGGAGCCGGCTCAGCAGGGAAAGGCACTCACCACCCCACGTCAAGGGTGGAAGGAGAGAACCAATTCCTTCCTGACCTCTGACCTCCATGACATGTACGCACACCATCTTCACCATCCCATAAATAAATGTAGAAAGAAAATTGTAAAGTAATTACTGCTAGGTGGGGAGAGAACTCTTGGCAAGACCCTGACACAACACTTACTTCCAACTTCTTGTCTTCGGGACTGGGAAAGTGCAGAACTTTGCTGGAATGGGCTATGATCTGCTTTATAATCTTCTTAACTGAAGGAATGTTTTCCAGACTTTCTGTTATGGAAAGATAAAGAGACAGTCAAAATGGAAACCAAAAACACTTCTCTGGAAACGCACTTAGGGACTAATCAATTGCGGCGACATTTACCTTCTTCCTTTACCTTGAGAACAGCTGCATGGATCACACACGGCAGGAGGTGCCGAGCCAGGTCTGCAGGCTTCTGCATGGCCAGGTAGTGCAGCACCTGCAGGAGACGCAAGGACACAGAAACTGCGGTGGCGTCCCCAGGGCACGGCGGCCTGGCAGAGGCGAGGGTCTGCGCTAAACCACCTGGGGACGTAGTGACTACTTTCATACAGCTCCTGTGTCTGTATGGTATGCGTGCAAACGAGGACCATGCAGAGAGATGAGGACGATCTGTCTGTAATCACAACACGACACGACAGCTAACAGCAGAGTGCTTCCAACCTAGGAGTTTTGAGGGCATCAGATATAGCCACTAATGCTGAATGTGTCAATACTATCTTGTAACTGTTTTCTCAGTATTTCTAAACATTGTCAGTGGCCTCCCACAAGCTGCTTATTTTCTAACAGAAACTCTATCATTTCTTCTTGTAAACATAGAGACATGTGTAATACATGGACCCTCCCTTGAGTTGGCAGCAGGAAATACAGGCATCATCTCACAGTGGGGCTATGAAGATGTTCATGGGCTTCACCACAAAACAGGCATCTCCCAGAACGTGCGGACCCTCTGTCTTACGTCCACTCAAACAGAAATACAGATGGAATTTCTCCCTTAAAGAATAATGATTGTACTTTTTATAGTTTGATCATTTAATGATGATCTTTTATTACTCTTATTACTGTTGGTCACTCAGAAGACAAACCTCTTGGCTCGTCTGTGAGGGTTGTCTATCTCAACTAGGCTGACTGAGGTGTGAGCCTGGACCTAACTGTAAGCGGCACCATCCCATGGGCTGAAGAAGTGAGCAGAGCACCAGCATTCACCCTCTGCTTCCTGACGGGATGCCATGTGACCTTCCACAAACAGCTATCTAGTTGCACCAACTACTATGTGTCACAGAGACGCCGAGAAGCCATCTTTACTGCATACTAGATTTCTACATGGATTGGCAAATTTAGTAGTCTGTTTCATTAGAATATTGAAACACAAATACCACACTGTTAAATACAAACCCAGTCCTGTTCCCTGATGATTCTTCCTTTTCAATCAAGTTTGAGCTGTTTTTACATGCTTATTAAAAAGAGTTCACTCACTTAACACAATTCAACACTGTACAGTCAGTAGGACAGCCAAACACTACTCTCAAAAGAAATCCATTTAAGGCCAACTGTGTATCAACTCCACATCTGAGGCTGTTATGTTTACTTTCCCAAATGAACATTAGTATCAACTAAACTGGCTACATAATAACATCTTTTGGTATTTTTGTTGTAATTATGGTGAACTTACTGATTAATTGAAGGTAAAATGACCTTTTTTGAGACAGGGTTTCCCTGTAGCTTTGGGGCCTGTCCTGGAACTCAGGATGGCCTTGAACTCACAGAGATCCACCTGGCTCTGCCTCCTGAGTGCTGGGATTAAAGGCAAGCGCCACCATGTCTGGCCCAGTAAGAAGATTTTAATGATGTTCTATGTATTAAGTGTTTTTATGGTTTTCTTCAGATTTTAAGTATTTCCTGTTAAGTTTATGACTAGTTATTTTATATTCCTCTCACTTATATAATGATGAGAAAATTAATATACATCTTCTGAGTGGCTATTTATTTGTATACAGAAGTTCTACTAATTGCTATACAGACAACTATGTTATGGGCCCGTGTTCTGATTGGGCTGTTTGATTTACTGTTTAAGTTGTTTTGAGTTCTTTGTACATTCTAGACATGAATTCTCTGAAACATGAAGACCTTCTGAAGCTCTTCACTCTCATGAGGTCTCAATAGCCAACTGCTAGCCTCTTTCTTGAGTGACTGGAGTCCTTGTCAGGAAGTCCTTACTTATGCTTCTATCCTGAACTGTTTCCCCTTAACTTTTCTCTTCTTTCTTTTTCTTCTTCTTCTTCTTCTTTTTTTTTTTTTTTTGGTTTTTCAAGACAGAGTTTCTCTGTGTAGCTTTGCGCCTTTCCTGGAACTTGCTCTGTAGCCCAGGCTGGCCTCGAACTCACAGAGATCTGCCTGGCTCTGCCTCCTGAGTGCTGGGATTAAATGCATGCACCACCACCACCCAGCTTGGAGTTGATTTTTATACATAGTCAAAGTCAAGGATCAAGTTTCATTGTTACATATGCTGATATCCAGGTTTCCCAGCACTACGTGATGAGTGGTAGTTTCCTAGTCCTCTCTATGGTATCACTAACGTGTGGTTTATTCTTCTTGGAGCCCCATGAGTGTGTTTCTTTCTCTTCAGTCAAAATGAATCTTTCAAATATCTCCTATAGAACTAGTTTGGAGGCCATGAATTCCTTCAGACTGATTAAAAAAAAAATTCTTTGAAAATTTTATCTATGTATACAATTTATTATCTCATCCACCCCTACTCCCTCCTTCCAACTCAGGACCCACCAAGTCTATCCCTCCTGACTTCATGTCCCCTTTAATTTGATTTTCCATGTGGAGTTTTAATTTCTCCTTTAATTATGAAAGACAGTTTTGTGGGTACAGCAGCTGGGTTGGCAGCTGTCCTTTCAGAGCTTCAAACACACTCTTCCAGCCACGCTAGCCTTGAAGGCCTCTGTTGAGAGTCAGCGTGACTGACGGGCCTGACTACACGCACCGTGTCATTTCTCTCTTGCAGCTCTCCATGTCCCTTCTTGGTCCTGCACGTTTACATCTGGATTATCATACAACATGGAAAGCAGTTGTTCTCTGGTGTTGTCTGTCTGAAATTCTAAAGGCCTCCTGTTTATGGGTGGGCACCTCTTCACCTATATTTGGGGAAATTTCTGCTGTACTTTTAATGAAAGTATTTTCTGTGCCTTTAGCATGAAATTCTTCGTCTATGAATAATTCATAGATGTGGTCTTTTCTGTTAGCACCTTCTTACTAAATTTTTGTTTCCAGCATTTTTTCCCTTTACTGAATTTCAATTTCCTATCTTTTGTTATCTTCCTAGTTCATTCAGCTCTTTAGCGGTGTCTTGGAATTCATTTAGGACTTTGTGACCTCTGACTTTATGTGTATATGTGCACCACTGGAGTCACAGACGGCTGTCAGCCACCATGTGAATGGTAGAAATAAATCCAAGTCCTCTCTTTTTTTTTTTTTTTTTTTTTGAGACAGGGTTTCTCTGTGTAGTTTTAGGGCCTTTCCTGGAACTCACTCTGTAGCCCAGCCTCTCGAGTGCTGGGATTAAAGGTGTGCGCCACCACCGCCCGGCCAAATCCAGTCCTCTTAAAGAGCAAGTGCCACTAACAGCTGAGCCGCCAGCACCAGCTTTAAGACTTCTTTAAACGTACTTACAATCATTCTTTTTAATTACTTCAGATCTCACCTAATTCACTCATGTTGGAGGACATGACTACTGGATTCATGATTTTTTAAGCACTCAGGTTGCTATGGTTTCTTCCTGTTTCTTGTGTTTTGTGTTGAGATTTATGCATCTGGAGTTAAATACCCTTATTTGCTCACTGACGTGTTTACAATGTTAAAGAGAGACTAGGTTATTGGAGGGTTTTCTCTGCTAGAGTGGTGTTCAAGGCACGAGGCCCAGCCCCCCGTATGTCCCTGAAAAGAGAATACTGTGACTGCTCATTGGAACCTGGATTCTTTTGCCATTCCCTTCTGGGCTCCACAAGGCTTGTCATACCCCTGGGTAAGCCTTCTCAGATCAGTTCACAGATCGCTGGTCACAGCCCTGAACAAATCTGGAGGGACTGGACTGTGTCTGTAATCTTTTCAAGGTCAAGTTCAGGTAACTGATGTTGGATCGGTCGGTGGGTGACCTCCACAGGTCAGGTGACTGATGCTGCTCCTTCCTCTGAACAGTCATACAGTTGCCTGGGGGAGAATGACGGCTGCACCTCTGAGCTGTCACTCTGATGTTAGCACACCATTCGAAACCTGTCTAATTTTTTTTTTTTTTTTTTGGTTTTTCGAGACAGGGTTTCTTTGCGCCTTTCCTGGATCTCACTCTGTAGCCCAGGCTGGCCTCGAACTCACAAAGATCCACCTGGCTCTGCCTCCCGAGTGCTGGGATTAAAGACGTGCGCCACCACCGCCCGGCTTGTCTAATTTCTTTACAGATCGTTTCTGATTACATTTCACCTTAGCACTGTGGGGTTCTCATGCAGAGTTCCTTTCCCACAGTCAAGAGGCATCTTACTGGCAGGTTGCAGTATGAACGTAACACTTGAACACTTGCTCCGAATTTCCCAAGAGTGAGATTTGCCCAGGGTAAGTCTCAGGCAGAGACGACTCGAGCCTGTCACTCCTCCCTCTTCTTCTTTAAAAGGCCTGTGCCGGCCTACAGACCTTGTCTGCTATGATGCTTACGTAAAATGAAACTATGTATATGTGGTGCTTCCAATACCAATGCTGCATTTTTGCTTTTAAACATGTTTTATACATGTGTGCCCTGCCCTTCTCTACTCTGGCAACATCACAACCGGAAAGTGCCATCTTCTGCGGTTTCTTTAACAAAGTAAGCAGTGGGAGGTGGACCATCACCTTTCATTTCTGTAGAGTACTTAATTTCCCCTTATTTACTTCTTTCTCTGTCCCTAAGGGGTACCCTCTCTTTTCTACAGACAGCCATGTATTACTTAAAGATGGAAACAGGTCCTGAGAAATTCACCACTGACTTCATTATGCATGAACATGAAAGACCACTTAGGACAAACCCAAAGGATGTGTCAATCACTGGACACAGTCCAGCCTCTTGATCAACCAAGGCACGTGAACAACAGATATCTGAGGCTGGGGCCACGATATCATGGCTTAGTTCACTACAGGAAATGCACCCCAGTAACACAGTTGTCTACTATTATAACCAAGTATCATGTACACACAAGGCTGGATGTGCAATACTTTCACACAGCTGGCAGAACCTCACACAGGTGTGTAGGAGCCTGGCCCTCTGATGTTCTGATAACTAAGACACAATGGGGCAACAAGGTCTTATCTTCTGTGACCATCCTGACCTCTGGGGTCCTGCAGTAATCTAACAGTGATGGATTCTCTCCAAGGCTCCACTGTTGTCCCTCTCTTGACTTTGAGGACTGCTGCCCCTCTTCCTGCATCCACAAGCTTACAGGAGAGGCAGCACCACTGGGATCTGGCTTATTTCCTTACTCACTGTCAGTCTGAAGATCTCTATCATTTCTATCTCTAATAATGCTGGAGGCATGGATTTACTCACTGTTAAATTTACCCATGGGGATGATGGAAGGGTCAATCAGGAACTAGGGAGGCCCACTATTCTTTAGAAGTACAAGCATTTTTTGTTTTGTTTTGTTTTTTGAGACAGGGTTTCTCTCCATAGCGCTGGTTGTCCTGGATCTCATTCTGTAGACCAGGCTGGCCTCGACCTTACAGAGATCCTCCTGCCTCTGCCCCTCAAGTGCTGGGATTAAAGGCGTGTGCCACCACCATCCAGCCTGAAAGCATTTTTATACACATAAAGTTTGATTGTTTTTCCCTTTTCAACTAAAGACTTTGAACAAGACTCGTGTACTCAGATCCCCGTGTCTCAATATTTCCCTAGTAATTTTCAATGAATTTCTTAGGACATGCTCATTTTTATCACTTCTGATATAAAGTATGAGACACTATGATGCAAGAGTTCTATATAAACCACAACTGTCTTTACAACTAGCTCTAAAACATTAACTATGATATTAGGTGCCCAAAAGCTTATAGAATTTCAGTGTTTTGCTGGTTAAGTGTGTGCAAACTCTCATGTCTAAGATTTAGTAATAATTTCCTATTACCTTTTCAGCCTCTCGGGTGTCATCAAACAGTCTCCTCTGGCGTCTCGCTGGAATGGGCTTAGCCGTTTCCCAAGCTTCCACCCACATGTTGCTGGGGATCTTCATGCGGGCACTCAGCTCTCCCTTTAGTACCACATTGCCCTTCTCGTCAGTCACCTCCTCTTCAATGTAGTCCCTGGGCGAGTACCACCTCACAAAATCTTCTAGAACACAACCTGGATTAGCTGCCTAAGACCGAAATTCAGCAAAAGAAAGTTTAAAAAAAAAAAAATCAACATTTACTGACAAGCCTATTTGCAAAATCATATTCACACTTTAAGTTTGAATAAGCACATTTAAAATGGGAGATGTTTACAGGAGGAACATTTTCATATGATGACTTTGTAGTATAGCTACTCAGTACTTAACAAAGCAGTTAATGTACTCAAGGGTGGTAAATTAAATAATGCACAGCTCAATCAGAATACCACAGTGACAGACACTGTATTTTTCATCCCAGTTAGTCAACACCAGCACTGCAAAAAATATCAGCTAGCCTTACCCATGTTCTATTATGCAACCAAACTCTATGGTTTCGTGGAAAAACACCAGCATCTAAGCTTCCATGCTGTTAAGGAACTGAAATCCCACTACCATTGTTCAGGCTTCTAAAAGCAAACATTAAAGTTCCAATCACTGCACAAGTACCTAGAATTAACAATTATCTATGCCAAACTCCTTTCAGCAATTCTACTTTCAAGCCTCGAAGATAAAAGAACCTCACAATGCTTGTGGTCAAGTGTCCAGTATTATTCACAGAGCACTAAGGATGGGCATGGTAAGCACTGATGGTGAGAACGGTCTGTTTCAAATGTGATGGCTAAACTTATGGGGTTTAAAGTCTAGCCTGAGCATCCCTCAACTAAGGAGTTCTTCACTAATTCTAGAATCTATTCTTGTAAGGCAGCGCCACAGTCTGTAACAGTGACTAGGGATTTATGCACAGAGGTCTGGATCCTACCCAGGCGGCACACGCATCTGAGTAAAGACAGTGTGGTGGCTATCTTTGAACCCTGACTCATACACAAAGTAAGCTTAATAGAAAACAATATTCAACTCCTGTGTTACAGCCCTCCCCTGCCCTAAGTTCTTAGTAATACACCAGGCGGACGACACGACAGCCATGGCTTATCTTCTCTTAGCCGTTAAAGGATTTATCACAAGGGGTGGCCCAGAGTACATCCTTATGATGTACGGCTGCTTTGTGGCACATATCCAGCTCCACCCTGGAATCTCTAAGCAGCTTTAATAATAAATTGCTCCTATGCAGAAAGAGAAAGGCAATCCATATATTTAGAGCAACTATTTACTTTTAAAAGCATCTCTCCCACATAGCTGTGTTTCTAAGAACCCCCTTACACGTGTACCTCTACCTACTGGTTAAAACAATGTCATAGATTTGGAGGTGCCTGGCTTTGGACAGAACAGCCGCAGTTCTGTCCCTGCACAATGCAGAAAGAACTGCACAGTCCCAGTCTGTAATATCTTCCTGTGCATACCTCTGCACAGAGAAACTAAGCTAGA
The DNA here is from genome assembly GCF_049852395.1 of Peromyscus maniculatus bairdii. Classification (NCBI taxonomy): domain Eukaryota; kingdom Metazoa; phylum Chordata; class Mammalia; order Rodentia; family Cricetidae; genus Peromyscus; species Peromyscus maniculatus. The sequence goes on along the minus strand of NC_134862.1, from coordinate 37,663,361 downwards.
AGACAGCTGGAGGTCGGGAGGAAAACTGCAGCGGGGGTGCACATTTCTTGCTGTACCCATCCACACCAGCTGACTCCCTTCTTCTTGGTCTTATCCAGAGAGAAATTTGGCTTCTCTTATCCACCTTGTCAACTATTTTCAATACTGCACAGCAGAATAAAAGCCACCAATTTCTGTTATTTTCAAGCTCTTATGGAAAAATAAGCCGAGAAGAAAAGGCCCCCTTTTCTTGTCACTGACCTCTAGCAGGTAGGGAAGAAAGTGGGAAAGGCAGTCATGTGGTGCTTATGTTTAAAAAGAAAACACAAGTATTTCAGAAAGAAACCAAACTCAGGCCATCCTGCAGGACAGATGTGGACTGAGACGGGCTATGAACTGGGGAGACAGAGGCCACTGTGATGGAAGAGAAGTTCAGAACTTCACGAGTAGATAGGGAAGCTTTTGGCCCACTGGCCTCCCCGTCTGAGTTCTTGTTCACATTCAGGTTGAGCATTCTGTAATCCAAAATACATGGGGCTGGAAGTGTTTTGAACTTGTTTTAGATTTGTGAATTTTTACAGACACAAAATGAGCTTAGAATCATGTCTAAACATGAAATTCACTTACTTTTAATGTACACCACATATATCTACACACACTACGATAATTTTGTGTGTGGAAGTTTCACAGTGTGGAATTTCTACTTCTGGTGTTAGGCCAGCACTTTAAAGTGTCAGATGCTGAGGGCTGGAGAGACGGCTCAGCAATTAAGAGCACCACCTGCCCTTCCGGAGGACACTGGTTCAATTCCCAGCTCTCATATGGTACACAGATATATATGCAGGCAAAACAGCTACACACATAAAATTAAAAAGTTTCAGATATTGGATCACGTAGTATCTTACAGTTAAGGACAAATCAAACGTCACTGTTACCCGAATGCTGGGTGTTGTACATCTAAGCATTCATCCAGGCCCACCATAACCTCCTCCAGGTAGCAAATACTGACTCTTCTGAGAAACTTCCCATAACTGGTCAACAAGTCAGTTACGTCTCTGACCCCACAGTCTTTGATGACTAATAAGACATAAATCTCCTCTCATAAGCTCAATAGACTAAATACTGTATCTCCCTCTACCTACTCCGTGTGTGGCGCCCAAATGTTTGTTGAGTAATAAAATTCACATTAAACCCCAAGAGTTTCCTAAAAGCCTTAAATTGGCCATCCAGCCTGGTCTACAGAGTGAGATCCAGGACAGGCACCAAAATTACATAGAGAAACCCTGTCTCGAAAAACAAAAAAACAAAACAAAACAAAACAAAAAGCCTTAAATTGGTTAAGCACACATAAATAAAAAAACATCCCTACCACAAAGAGAATTTATTCAATTCTCAATTTTGGAAAGCAGGTTAATTTTCTTTTTTCAAACCTAAGAAGTTGTGTCTGATATGTCCTTTGGGGGCTGAGATAGCGTTTTGTAACAAGTAATAAATCCAAACACTTAAAAAAGACACGGCCTCCATGTCACAGTTTCATCCCAGAATAGCTGACAGTAGCCCCAGCGCTCTCAAGTGTGGCCCACCTTGAAGGACTCCATGTCGGAAAGCAGACAGGCACTCTGCATGCGTGCGCGGAGGTGCGCCCCCTCAGCAGATGTCCCTAATTTAGCTAAGACCTCAGACTGCTCTTCCAGCAGGTCTTCTGTCATGGGTGCTGGTTCCTGTGAAGCACCAAAGGACAAAAGTTACCAGTGGCCCCGTTTAGACAAAGTGGAACCATAAAAATAGAATAAAGAGTTATTTCTGCTCATGTCACCACAGCATACACATTGAATTCAGAGAAATGCAAAACTTAACAACCCTCCATTTAAAAAGTAACAAATTAAGAATAAATGACTCTCTGGTGTCCTATCCCTGATGGACAAGACTACCAAGTTTCCCCTGTCAAGAACTCAAAGCTAAGACAGGGACTGGCCTTTACTGCATACGTTTCTGCCTATTAATGGTGGAGAAATGAAGTCCTAATGATTATGTCATCACAAATGCAACAAAAGGTTTTAGTGCAAAAAATGGGCTGAGACTGATCACTGTTAGAATGACCAGTCCTGATGGGAGGTCACAAAGGTCTGTTTCTTTGTTCTAGAGCTACCATCCACCACTTTTAATTAACAACAATTAAGTACCAGGTAAGCCTCGCTGACACACAGGGTGGACAATGGCTGGTGAGGCAGGATGGCATAGTGGTTCACATAAACAGTCCCCAAGGCAGTAAGTCTATACTGGAATCCCATTATGGGACCTCATTCCTTTCAGAGGCTCTTTCTGAAGGCTAAGTCCTGGTACACACTTAGTAAACACTAGCAGTTGTAAGAAAAATACATATAAACCTCATTCTCTCTCTCTAAGTATGATTATTAAGCAGACAGGTTTACAAATTACATGAGCTTCTACTGAAACACCACACTTCAGAGCAGAGGTCTTCACTCCTGCTATTACGGAGCTATTTTTATAGCTGTGAAGTCACAGGAGGGAAGAGAAGGTTTAGAAAAATACAAAATAATAAATATGAATGAACCACTAGTACAATAATATACATGAATCCAAAATAAAACTATGCTGAAAGGGTTAGCCATATAAACACACGTGTAGCTAGGCATGATGGTACACGCCTGTAATCCTAGCTCTTGGGAGATGGAGGCTAAAAGATCTTCACCGACAATTTAACACCAACGGGGTCTACATGAAACCTGACTCAACTTTATCCCTTTCTCCCCACATCAAAAGCCAAGAATATTTCTGTCCTAGTTAGGTTTGCTGTAGCAATGCTGACCAAAACCACCTTGAGGAGGAAAGAGTTTATTTTATCTTATAATTCTCAAGTCAAAATCCATGGCTGAGGCAAGTCAGGGCAGGTATTCAGGGCTGGAACCTAGTGGCAGAAACTGAAGCTGAGGCCACGGAGTCAAGCTGTTTCAATTGACTGCTCTCTGACTTGCTCAGCCTGCTTTCGTATACAGCCCAGGACCACCTGCCTAAAGGTGGCACCATCCAGCAGGCTGAGCTTCCGTCCCAACATCAATCATTCACCAGGAAAATGTCTTATGGAGATAATTCCTCCAGTGAGGTTTCCTCTTCCCTGGTGACTCTCCTTTGTGCCCACATTGACAAAAACTAATCAGGACAAAACTGTACTATCCTGTGAACATATAATACAAATGTTCCATTTATATTTTATTTATTACTGTATGTGGACCCATGACATATCAAGCAAAGGGGATCACATACAATAATCACATGCATTGTTGGTGAGGATACAAATCAGATTAGAGACAGTTTCGAAATAGCTACGAAAACATCTCATGATATATAAACCAGTCAATTCACAGGAAATCATGGGCAATAACATTGAAGGATGCTTAGGTTCATCAAAAGTCAGGAAAATAGCCAGGCATGGTGGTGTACACTTTAAATCAGCAGTCAGGTAACACAAGCAAGCAGATCTCAATGAGTTCAGGGCCAGCCTGATTATCATAGTGATCAGGGCTACATAGTAAACCCTTTCTCAAAAAAGAAAAAGAAAAAAGAAAAAGTCAAGGACAGAAGACACTGCCCCAGTACACTACTGGCAATGACACTGACGGGAAACGTGGTTTATGAAGGTGAAATGAATATAAGTAATTTCAGTGCTAGAACCTTACTGTACCTTCTTGCTGAACTGCACACACTAAATATGTCATCATGTGAGAAAGGAAGAAAGTGAGAGCTTATGTTTCCACACCCTTTAATTTACCACCAAAGAGAATGTAAAACAGGTACAACCTTTTTAAAGGGAGCTTGAGAACATCTATCCACTTACCTAGGAATGCCATTTTTCTTATGTAATGGCAGGGACTCATAATAGAAACCATAAAAGAACAAAACCTCGCAAACGACATGAACCATGATGAATAGGAATAATTAAATAAGCTATAGCTCTTCCATATATTAGAATATTATGCAGCAATTATAAATGGCACAGATGTGCACATAATGGTAAGAAGTGACCCTCAAAACAGGATAAACAAAGAGCTGAATATCAGTGCACACATTCAGAAACAAATAAAATCCTAAGTATCAATATGCACACATGAATGCAAAGAAACAAGCAGAAACATTAACTCAAACTAGAAATAAGAGTTACTTCTGAGGATAAGAGCTGAACCAGTGGGCAGTAGCTTGCTATTTTTACAATAATAAGTACTCACATATCACTTATGCAAAAGCCAACCACCAAAAATGAATTGTTCTTCCCTAGACACCAAGTTCTGTCCTAATGGTTTAAAGTGGTTTTAAAAAATGTTTGGAGAAATAAAAACCATCCTAATTGAAGGGCTATTATTTTTGTTCTTTCCATTCCATATTCTTGGAGTATTCCATACTCAGTTTAAGAAATAATAATTCCACGAGGCTCAGGGACCACTGTGGAAGAGGAAGACCTAACCTGATTAGCATCTCTGGACATGACAGGTCACTGCACTCACTGGTTCACAGCAGCTGTAGGCTGCCTGCTTAGGACCAAGCCAGTCAACATTCCAGCATGGAGTGGGAAGGAGTTCATGAGCTCCCACCCATGACTGAGGAGCCATGGATAGGTGATGGCTTCCTAAGAGAAGAGAGTCAGTTTTCCTTTAAGGGTGTGGCTCCTGGTAGGCCAACCATGTTCCAGTGGATGGCTCCAGACCCAGGAGTATATGGGCAAAAAAAAAAAAAAAAAAAAAGGGAGTTGATGGGCTATTAAAAAAAAAAAAAAGAGGATACAAAGCTAGGGAGGGTAAGGAAGGTCCAGATTCTAGAAGTCAGGGGGAGGAGGTGTGAGTATGATCAAAACACACTGAATGGAATTCTTGAAGAATTAATAAATCACCTTATATATGGTGAGTACTATCTACTGAAGCCTCAAACCACCACTCAATTTCAGAGTGACAGACCTGAAAGTTCCACAGTTCACTTCAATTCCAAACCTAAAGGGACTGAAGGATCCCCCCTACCACCAAAGGACACTGAGTTGGAAGGCCTGGCGCACACACCTGGGTCACGGGAATGTAGAGAGGCTCCCCGTTCTGCAGCAGCGTGAGCTTCCCATGCTGGTGCAGGCGTCCTTCCGGCTTGAAGTTGGCCGTCTCCTTGGGGCCTCCTTTCTTACCACCCTCTTGCCCATTTCCTTTAAGGTCTTCAGTATCACTGAGGCATTCAAAGAATTCTTCTTCACTATCGCTCCAGGAATCCCAGGATTTCCCCACTTCTCCCTTTTCCTTCTCTGTGTCTCTGAGATGGTCCAGGCCAAGCTGGCCCCCTGAATATGCATTAGTTACATTATCTGAGGGGCTCGTCTTTTTCCCCTCATCACGTGCTTTCTTTCTTTCAATACAACAATTTAACATCTGAAGAAAACAGAAATAACATTTATGGCTGAATTAGAGAAAAGCAAAATGTATCAACTACTTGGGTATTTCTTTCTACTCTTTCCCAGGACCTTGCTAAGAATTATAGAGATTATAAGCAACCCGGGAGCAGCACAAGGAAAACAGCCTATATAAGCCATTACTGCACTTAAGTGTTACCTTAAGCTGTGTGTGTGCGTGCACTGTGCGGGGAAACAGTTACCTGTAGTTTCTGATGGAGTAAACAACATCTTAGATCTGGTGGTCCACTTGTTAGTCTACCAAATAAAGAGAAACAGAGCTTAGTTTAGTAAAATTCTATCAGATAAGCCTACTTATACATGGCCATATTTTTAGCTATATTGTTACAAAGCTAAAACTAGATTTCTTTACATAAGCAAGCCAGCTTCCAGGTAGGTATATATGATTAAAAGTTTAAACTTAGTTTATCCTCCTAGCTCACAATCAACAGCAAATAAGAGACACGTGAAACCTAAGGGCAAACTCACAACAGCTTCCAAGCTAATGAGAAACCTGAGTCTCTAAACCCCCCACAGGAAGTACCAAGTGCACAGTACTTTGCAAATCACACAAACTAACGTCATCTGTGCATTCAGCTTTCAATTATTAGGTGGATTCTCCTTATACAAACCAAGGTCTCTCTCCCTGGACTCCCTCTGGTTCTAAACCACTAGGTTCTTCTACTCTGTGCTTCTGCATGTGTGATAACTTCCAGAGCACACAGTCAAGAGAAAATCCAGATCAACAGAGACTACACACCTCCAAACACAAAGCACTGTTGGGTCAGTGGCCATGTTCCACTATTCACACCACTTTCTCCTTAGCACGGGTAGACAGCACTAGCCTAAGGACAGGCACGTATGCTCAGTAAACGGTCTATTCAAAGTGTCCATATACAAACATTCAGGGTAATGTTCAGTGCCTGAACTTTTAAAATATATATGTACAGATGACTTAAGAAATACAAAGAAGAAAAAAAAAAGTACTTTCACACCTGGGAAAACTATTAACAGTTGCCTATATTTTTCTCCAATCTTTTTTGCTACACCTACATATCAGCATAATTGAAAGCATCCTGTGTTGAATTACCATACCTAATCACTAATACAGTTTCTATGACTTAATCTTGTTTGTTTGTTGAGACAGGGTCTCACTGTAGCTCTGGCTGGCCTGGAACTTGCTATGCGGAGCACACTGACCTGGAACTCACAGAGATCTGCCTGCCTCTGCCTCTTGCCTCCTGAGTGCTGGGAAAAAGGCATGTGGCACCATGCCCAACATAGTTTCTATGTTAAGGTTCTTGAGGGCTGCAGATGTAGCTCAGTGGTAGAGCACTTGCCTAGCATGTATGAGGCTTTGGGTTCAATCCCAAATACACCACCTTAAACAAAACAAAAAAGATTCTAGAAGAAGACCTTGCAGACACGCAGCACAATTTAACCATTCTGCTGACATTTGGTTGTCAGGCCTTTTCTCCTATTATAAATGGACTGCACTGAACACCTCTAAGTCACACTGGATCCATATTTCTTACTACTTTTACAAGAAGAATTCGTAAAAGAAGTCAGGTGTTTGCTGATTAAAAAAAAAAAAAGCTTATCTAAACAATTGGAAATTACAGTTATTACCCTGGAATCAAAAAGTTGTTCTCCCATCTGAAGCGCATTTCAAGAACAAATTCCTGCCAGAGATGTGCCACTCCCTTCAGCCCTCCGTGGTAGAAATTGATCATACAGAGACACAGGGCCAGTTTGTAGGTTAAACTGTCAGAGGGCGCAGACTTGAACTGATTGTACAGAGTCTAAACGTAACAAAAGAGAAACAAACAAAGCTTGTTAACAGGAAATCTGCATGCATGAATAAACAGTCGGAGAGAAGAGTCCCATCAAAGGTAACCAGTGAGAATCTGCCGCAGAACAAACTTAATGATTTGACAGGAACTCTAAAATAAGGGTACTCTGACAGCTATGCACAGGATACTAGTACCTTTTGCCTCCTAAAAGCTCTTGTTACCCAAAACAGGGATCTCGGCAAACATTCTAAGCAGGTCGTTATGAGTGGCTGTGAACTCCACTCAATTTTCTAAGATTTTATTTTTGAAGGGTAGATGGGATGGGGTGTGATTCAAGACAGAGTTTCTCTGTGTAACAGCCCTGGCTATTCTGGAACTCGCTCTGTAGACCAGGCTGGCCTTGAACTCACAGAGATCCACCTGCTTCTGCCTCCCAAATGCTGGGATTAAAGGCATGAGCCACCACCACCTGGCTCTAAGACAGTTTTGAAAATGAAGAGATACTTAAGTTACCATACATTCAGCAAAGCTCTAGAAATTAAGTGCATTTAAAATATGTGGAACTCCAACTTACATAGTCTTCACCCTCTGGTGGAGGGTTGCTAGTGTCTACTGAAGCAGCTGCATCTAGCGGCTTCTCAGAGGCAGCGTCTGGGAACAAGAACTGGGGAAGGGATAGTACGGGTTAAACTTGCCTGCTTTGCTGAGTTTTCGTTTTCTTTCTTTGAATTTTTGAGAGACAGGGTCTCACTGTATAGCTTTGGCTAACTTGGAACTCAATATGTAGACCAGGATGGCAAAGAACTCACAGAGATGCGCCTGCTCTGCCTCCCAGATGCTGGGACTAAGTGTGTGAGCTACCAACCACACCTGGCTATTTTGTTGATTTTTATGACCCATAGAAGACACTGTCAGACTTTCCAGTGGATTTGTTGTTAAAATTATGGAAACGTTCTTACTGTGGTGTCCAGCTGATTCTATATTCTGTCAAGAGAAAAATGTTTTCAGTAATATACAAAATTTCAGAAAAATTTCATTCAAATAATCACTTGTTTCTGTGAGCTGAACAACAGAGAAGCAAAAATCTCATCACCCTGATTTCATACTCATCAAATGATACTACATCTTGTGTAAGTAAAAAAATTGAGGGGGCTGGAGAGATGGCTCATCTGTTGAGAGCATCTGCTGTTCTTCCAGAGGCCTGAGTTCAATCTGCAACAACCACCTGGTGGCTCACAACCATCCACAGTGAGATCTGATGCCCTCTTCTGGCATTAGGGTGCACATGCAGATAGAGCACTCATGTACATAAAATAAATCTCTAAAAAAAAAAAGTGAGTATCTTTAGAGTGAAAACTGTAACAGACAACCTAAAAGCACCTCTGTATTTAGGCTGAACCTGTGGGAATTCATCCACAGGGTTTCATGTATGAAATACTAAAGGCATGGTCTGACAGACCCCTTAGAAAATGAGGAGCGTGAGCCTGCAGTGGCCAATGGATATATCTCCTCTAAGTTAGCACGGTGTGTGTGTGTGTGTGTGTGTTCAGACAGACAGCAATGCCACAGGAGGTCTCAGTGTCAGTGACAAGTGACTGTTTAATCTGCACTCAAAACCTTTAAGGTACTGTTTTTGAAGATCAAGTTTCACTATAAAGCCTAGGGGAGACTAGAACTCATGATCTGACTGACTTAGCCTTCCAAGTACTAGGCTTATGCCACCTTACCAGGCCATAAGGATACATTTTTAAGGAGTCTTCTTTAATTACTTTCTTTTGTTAGTATCCAAACTGTTTTCTGATATTGTTACCCAATAATCTATCTTCTCTGCCACATAAAACATGCTCAGACTTCTTAGGTTGTTTTTTTTTTTTTGTTTTTTTTTTTGTTTTTTTCAAGACAGGTTTCTTTGTGTAGCCCTGGCTGTTCTGGAACTCAGTCTGTAGACCAGGCTGGCCTTGAACTCATAGAGATCCATCTGCCTCTGCCTCCTGAGTACTGGGATTAAAGGTGTGCACCACCACTGCCCAGCTACCTTTTAGTTTTTTAACCAATATTTAACAGACTTATAAAAATTAAAATAACTACTAAGTACTAAGAGCCAGTAGAGGGACATTTACAAACACTATCTCGTTCTCATGTTACCTGTATTTATAATGTACCTTGTTCAGAAAAATGTCAAAACATATGCTAAGGTCAGCCTCCCATCCACATACAGCATTCCTTTCCCTTCATTACACTATACTTGAAGAGTTTCCCTCACGACTATATTATAACTACAACTAAAATACGAACAGCTATCATTAAATAAAAGGCCTATTACATGTCAGATAGTACCACACATGGCCCTTTAATTTTACAACAATCTCTAGCTTCATTTTTTTTTCCTGGTCATTTTGAGGCAAGGTCTCTCTATGATGCTGTCCTAGACTGGCTATGTAGACCAGAACTCACAGAGATCCGCCTGCCTCTGCCTCCTGAGGGTTGGGATTAAATGAGTGCGCCACCATGCTCGACTATCAGCTTCATGTGAGAGAAGAGAAAGCCGCAGCGACTTGTTTGATGTCAGGCGGGAAGTCAGTGGCTCCCAGCCTGCACCACTCCAATTACATTATGCCCAGGACCCATTTAACCCTCTTCTTTGTCCCTCTAGTCCATACTGCGCAGATTTTTCTAGACTGTTCTCCTAAGAACATTTTGAAAGTTCAATCTGTATCACAAATGTGTTTTAAGAGCGTTAGACTGTAAGACAAAAGCGCAGTGCTACATCATGCAGGCTTTCTGCTACCTGCCCGTCCTGACCCCGTCACTCCTGCGGAAGCACTCTACAAACAGCACTGCTCAACATGCCCGCAGGCAGGAGAAGCCCTAGGTGTGGTCCCCAGCACTGCAGAGCAAAACCTCAGCTCCCAGTCCTGTGCTTGACTTAGCACCCCGCACCCTCATGAGGAAGCATCCCGACTCCCACACGGGACTACACACACTCTTTCTGCTCTCTTCTCACTGCCTCCTTTGTTCTGTTTGACTGTAACTCCACTCCCTTCTCTCCACTAACCAGCGATGGTCTCTGAATGTGAACTTAGTTTTATACTCTAAGCTCCCAATCCAGTGCTCGACATAAAGAACCGAACAATGAACACGTGCTTATGCAAACACACATAAAAGCAAGGCAGCTACCCACCAACAGAATGGTATTGAGAACATCGTTGTTCAGTGGCGACTCTTCTCCTCTGTGCTTCCGTATTTTCTTCTTTGCAGTATGTACCATATTTGAAACTGATAATTTATGAATTGGAACTGGTGCTGGTTCGGTCAGCTTGGACAGAGCATGAGTTATATCAGCAACTTCTACAAAGTAGAAAGAAAAGCAAATTATATCACCAAAAGTGGCAGGAAAAGTGATCAATAAACTGATGACATTTACATGCTTCAGTTCTTTACACAAAGGTTACATGCTCTCAGAATTATAAAATTATAAAGTTCTGACTCAAATATTCAGCTTTACATGAAAGTGTGGGTATCACAGATATCACACAAATTATTTTCCCTCATGGGACTTCAAAATGAGTGTCTAAAACTCTGCTTTTCAGAATATCTTATTACTATGCCTTTGGTGGGAAGGACTGACTAAATGCATTTGCTGTCTTAACAAGCTCTGGGTACAGCCTGGAGAGAAAGGCAGCTGTGCAGTCCATCTACACTTGTTCCTCCAACTTAACTCAAAGTGATACAATGTTGCCAGAATATCTGCCAAAGAGCAAGGGCAAGGCTTGTGAGGAATGTAAAAAAGGAAAATTAGGTCACCTTTTCCTTCTTCTTCAAATGTGGATCGTCCAAGAATCTCATCAGTTGATTCCTTTCGACGGCAAATTTTTAAAAATTCATTGACAAAATCACCTACAAAGAAAAAAAAAAACTTACTCATTCTTGACATTTAAGTCCAAGAACCTAAGTGCATGTCTTTTAACAAAAGCTATAGGTAAGATATGGTTGGGAAGCCAGGTGGTAGGAGTGGACATCTTTAATCCCAGCACTCCGGAGGCAGAGGCAGGTAGGTCTCTGTGAATTTGAGGCCAGCCTGGTCTACAAAGTGAGCTCTAGGACAGCTAGGAAACTTAAAAAAAAATTTTTAAAGGAACATACTGTCATTAATAAGTATTACTCTAACACCATCAGCTGAGTGTGACATATTAGGTGATACAGAGTAAAGGTGGGCATGACTGACTAGAAGAAAGAGAAAACATCTCCATGTGTACTAAATGTAAGAGGGAAGTAAGGAAAGGTTTCAGAAGACCTGCAGAGATAACGCTTAAAAAAAGGGCATAGAAGCATATAATCTCCGCACCCAAGAAGCAGAGGCAGGCAACTCTCTTTGAGTTCAAGGCCAGCCTGAGCCAAGTCTACACAGTGAATTCAAGATTAACCAGGCTACACAGAGAGATCCTATCTCAAAGGGGGAAAAAAGATAAAGAAAATATAAAAAAGAGAAACAATTCTAGACACAGATTCTAAATGGCAATTACTATTTTTCAAGGTACTTTATATTTCACATAATCTTCAAATAATCTGCTAGGTGAACCAAAGTATATTTACATACCCCTTTCTCCATAAAATAGTTTTGCAGATGTGATACAACTTGGTTTAATGCCTAGCTGCTTCTTCTTTTTTAATTCTTTGTATCTTTCACATCATGCACTCTCAACCCCATTCATTCCCCATCCCTTTGTATCTGCCCTCTGCCCTTGCAACCTCGTTGTGGAAGCTGTAGTGTGACGCAGTGAGTCACACGAGTCACACAGTAAACCCTTTTTATCCATACATCTATACTTGCAATTGTTCATTGCAGAGTCATGGTCTGGTTCAAATCCTCTGGTCTCTGCTACCCTATCGATGCTGGGCCCTCACTGGGACTCCTCTTGGATATCCTGCTGTTACCCTGTGTCATGGAGATCCTGCAGCTTTGGATCTGCAGAACCAGCTTCTTCACGTGCTCCAGCAGATCATAGATGTGGTGACATTTAGGTGGGCCAACTCATAACCCTGGTTCTAGGCCTGTCAGCCCACCAGCTCTCCCCCACCTTCACCACCAGGGTGAGCACTCCGGCATTAATGCCCAACTTCTCAAACTGTGGTCACATAATTGAATGATTTCTACACACACACACACACACCAAAGAATCAGCTTGAAGAACCTTCTCAGTACATGTCTGCTCTCTATACCTATTTCATAGATAGCTAGTATCATGTAAAGATGCCTCCATGAGAAAGGGTCATGAGTGGAGGGAGTTGGAGCGGCCCTGCTCCAGGGCTCACGAAGTCATGCTCTGTGCCCCCACAGCACAGGCCCAGAAGGACATCAAAAGACAAAGAGGACTCAACTGAGGACGCAGACTGTGATGGAAAAAGGTGACACAGTAACCTAAGAAAAGCAAAACCAGATGTGAGACTATAATAGAGAATGCTGAAGTACAGATTCACTACAGAAACCCTGCTATTCCGGTTAATAAAAGATTCACTGCAGCCGGGCGGTGGTGCTCGCCTTTAATCCCAGCACTCGGCAGGCAGAGGCAGGAGGATCTCTGTGAGTTCGAGGCCAGCCTGGGCTACAGAGTGAGTTCTAGGACAGACTCCAAAGCTACACAAGAAACCCTGTCTTGGAAAAACCAAAAAGATTCTCTGTAATTGGTAAAGACTTTGTTTTTATAATGTATTAACTGAGGAGGTCATAAAAATGTAAAATAGTATTTTGAATAGGTGAAATAGGGCTGGAGAGATGGCTCAGTGGTTAAGAGCACTGACTGCTTTTCCAGAGGTCCCAAGTTCAATTCCCAGAAACCACATGGTGGCTCACAACCATCTGCAATGAGATCTGGTGCCCTCTTCTGGCCTGCAGACATACATGCAGGCAGAACACTATACATAATAAATTAATAAATCTTTGGAAAAAAAAATAGGTGAAATAAAGTATAAAGAATGTATTCAGGGTTCCAATCTGGAAAAGAGGTAGATATGTGACATTTCAGAAAGGGACATAATGATGTACCTTACCTAGTAAACACTGGGGGTTATCAGCTTTTCGAACTCTAACAGACCAATGGGGAGCTTGAACAGGATCCAAATCACTGGAACGGAATAAGACAGTAATTATGACCATCTCTGAGACTCATAAATGTGTCACTATGCAATGGAATGAGAACTAGAGAGTCCACACCCCTGGAACCGGAGCACCTGGGAGGCTGGGCAGGAGGCTCACCAATAGGAGGCCCAACAGGGCTACATATTGACCTTGTCTACCAAAAAAACAAACAAACAAACAAACAAACAAAAAAACCCAGCAAAATAAAATGCAGTTTATCTAACTACGTTCCATAAGGGGAAAAGCAGTTCATCTTTCATCCCCTCCCCTATCTTCTGGAGACAAGCTAGCCTCTACCTCTTAAGTCTTCAGCCTCAGTCTCCTATGTGCTGGGATCACAAGTATACTCTACCACACCCAGCTATATTTTGCTTCGCTTAAACTTACTATTATCCAGACATATACTACCATTTAAGCAAGTTGTTAAAAATATAAAATCTTAAGACATGAAACTCTAAGACCGAAATAAACAAATTGATTACCAAGATCAAAACGAAATTTAAAAATATAAAAATTAAGAGATTCACATTAACCAAATGAGACAAATACATTAAAAAATACAATAGAAAATAAGAAACAAGTATGCACAATTGTCTTTTTTAGATTTATTTTTCCTAGTCCCTGTGTATTCACCTTTTTAATTTAGTATCACTACTAACAAAAATAGGGACCACAAATCTTTTTTTTTTAATTTATTTATTTATAATGTACCCAGTGTTCTGCCTGCATGTTTGGTGAACGCCAGAAGGGGGGACCATATCTCATTATAGATGGTTGTGAGCCACCGTGTGGTTGGTTAAGAGTTGAACTCAGGACCTCTGGAAGAGCAGCCAGTGCTCTTAACTTCTGAGCCATCTCTCTAGCCCGGGACTACAAATCTTGGACAAAACTGAAAGCATCCTGTTCCCTAAATATACTACAGAGGATCTACTCAATGAAGTACTATGCACAATTTTTTTTTTTTTTTTTTAAATTCATGACCAGCAAGATGGCAGGAAAAGGTACTTGCTCCAAACCTGACGCCCTGATGTCAACCTCCAGAGCCCATATGGTAGGAAGAGACAACCCACAGTTACTCTCTGATTTCCATACTTGCACTGTGGTACACAAACACCACAAAAGACATAAGGCACTAAAAGAATAAATCAAATTGATAAAATTTAAACTTTAAAAACAACTACACTAAAGTTTAGTGGGCCCTTGAAAACTATGCCTTTATTTTCTTCTTTACACCTAATTGCTTAAGTGAGAACATTCATGTTGTCACTTTTACCATCAACAAATACAATGAGTTTCCTTTAACTGTAAAAAGAGAAAGTGTCTATTTCTCACTGTTTTGCACCCAGAATAAAAAGCAACTAAAATGTTTTTTTTTTCTTTCACTATATTCCTAGCTTTGCTGAAATGTTCAAGTTGTTCCCTCTACACAGAACAGGGCGTAGTTATTTTCTTACTTAGAACACTCAGTGATCAAATATCCAGGCCAGCAAAATGCTAAAACTCTTGACAACCTGAATTTGATCCCTGGAACCCAGAGTGGAAAAAACTGACTCCTCAAAGTTGTTCTCTGATCTCCATACATGTGTCATCGCATGTGTGCCTATCCACAATCATACCATATACACACAATGACAAATCATATACTTCTGGATTCTCATTACTTCTTTTTCAATTTATTCACTTTTCATGTGCATTGGTGTTGTACCTGAATATATGTCTGTGTGAGGGTGCCAGATCCCCTAGAACTACAGTTACAGACAGTTGTGAGCTGCCATATAGGTGCTGGTAATTGAACCCAGGTCCTCAAAGAGCAGCCAGTAGTCTTAACCGCTGGGCCATCTCTCCAGCCCCCCCTACTTCTTAGAAGCAGTTCATGAATTTGTGTGTGTGTGCTGAGTGTCAAATCGCACAGCGGGCAAGTACTCTACCGCCGAGCTATACTCCAGCCCCACAACGATTCTTAAAAGCGAAGCTGAGTTCAAAAGAATGACACGAGAGATGGCAGAGACCACTATGCTGCAGCAGTGAGACTCAAACAGTTCACTCCCCTGAATTAAGGAACACCTTCCCAAAGCAGCATCTTAAAAACTCATCTCTAAATCCACACAAACAGGTCGAGACACTGATCTTTCAAGAAATGAAACCACCTTGTTCCAAGACTTGGTGGTTAATTTATTAGAATCAAGTTCTTAACATACTTACGAATAAACATCATTGTCCACAATGATCCCTTCTGTCAGATGAGGCCATGTCGTTGCTAAATGGAGTTCACTAAAATAAAAAAATAAAAAAAATTAAAAACATAAAATATATCCAAAATATTAGTATGTCCTCTGACCCAGTAATTCTGTTTCTAGAAATGTGTCCTAAAAGACTAAAGATGTTTGTAAAGTGGTGTATGTAGTGGTTGTCAGGGAGGGAGACATTTTCTTCAGTGGTGCCTAATCTCTGGTGAGTTGCCTATACTCCTGCAAATAATCCTTCACCTACACGCACACCTATGCTCCTGGGAACAACTCACTGAGTCACCCAAAGAAAAAGACAAGATAGAAGTAATGAAAGAGGAAAGGGGAGTAGTTAGGGGAGGAAGGGATCCTCAGGAATGGAGGAGATAAGAGGATAATGGGAGAGGTGAATACAATCAAAAGACATAAATCTATGAAACCCATCATGTATAATTAATATATGCTAATAAAAGAAAACTTTTAAAAAGTGGCGCTATGTAAAATAAACTGAAAACAACTAGCTTAAGAAGGGAAAGCATATCCATATGAAGTTGTCTTATGGATATAAAATGTTACATTATATAGTAAACAAAACATATAAGCAAGAGCCAGGCATGGTGGTGGCTCACACTTTTAATCCCCGCACTCAGGAGGCAGAGGCAGGACGATCTCATTGAGTTCAGGAACAGCCTGGTCTACAGAGCGAGTTTTAGGACAGCTAGGGCTGTTACACAGTAAAACCCTGTCTCAAAAAACCAAAACCAAACAAGTAAATTGTCCATCAATTGATGAATAGATGAACAAAAATGTGATATATTGTAAGCATAATGCATATCCATATAATGGCATATTTAGGAAGGATTTCTTTTTTGTTTTGTTTTTGTTTTTCAAGACAGGGTTTCTCTGTGTAGCTTTGCACCTTTCCTGGAACTCACTCTGTAGACCAGGCTGGCCTCGAACTCACAGAGATCCGCCTGCCTCTGTCTCCCAAGTGCTGGGATTAAAGGTGTGCGCCATCAACACCTGGCTTGAAAGGATTTCTTTTTAAAGTAACTGCTTCATGCTGTAACACATATGAGCCTCTGTAGCCCTCCCTCATCTCCACTCCCAGGCCTACCTCCATACTCTGCCAGCCCCAAACCAGCTCATGCACTACGTACTCATGGCAGGGTAAGCGGTTCCTTTCCTTCCTACTCCTCCCTGTCTGCTGCTTCTCAACCTCCACAGATCAAGCTACAAGCCAAGGCCCTAGATCCTGCTTTGTCTGTGAGCCACTTTAGCCTGCTGAGTCACCCCTTCCCTCTGCCATCCTTCCCAAGGGCCTAGGCCCAGAGCAGTGGTTCAGGAGCCTTTGCCTGGTCCAATTAAACAGTGTGTACACCAGCTTTATCCACCTAGCTCCAGTCACAAAACTCCTACACTGGCCCTGACTAAAGCAGGCCAGATCCTCACATCAAACACACAAGCAAAGAAGTCCACATGTCCAGGTTACATCACAAAAATCAACACAACATGAATGGCTAATACAGCATGTTTCCCATGAAACCCACTACTCCAACAAAAATGTTTGCTGATGAGAATTACCTAGATAAACCCCTGGACACAGGAACAATCACAAACTTTATCACAGAATTCAAATAGTTTAAAAGACATGAGAAAACATATAAATAATACAAATTTTAAAAGAACAGTTTCTCTCTGAGGTATTAAAATGTTTTAGATTTATACACTGATGATGGCTGCACAAATCTCTAATAAAAGCCACCAAACTATACACTTTGAAGTGCTGAACTTCATGGCAGATGAATTTTCTCAGTTATGAAAAACATCATGTTACAGAGATGAGATGGCAAACTTTTCATGCAAAAGCCAAATAACAAATATTTTGGTGTTCTGAGCCATGTACAATCTGCTATCTTCTTGTCTGTTTTTTTTTTTAATGCAAACTTTTAAAAATGTAAAACCTATTATGAGCCATACAAAAACAGACACTGGCCAGATATGGCCCATAAGCCACAGACACTGAAGCCAGGGCTTGTGCATGCTCCTCAGGCACTCTACCACTAAGCCACATCCCAGCCCAGTCTGCCAAACCTTAGGAAGAGTTCTCATGTGAAGTTACAAACTAAAGAGAGCCAGGCTAGTTATTTCTAGCATTAATTACTTCAACAGCCTAAAGTGTCATAAAATGAACATCAGTATAAACTTAAAAAGCAAAACAATCCTGTAATTTAATAAAGTAAAAGGCTGAAATTCTTACCTGATAGGATCTTCACAGGCACCAAACGGCAACTTGCCAAACTCCAGGCCTCCAACTTCTCCTCCCACAAGGGCATCGATATCTAAACAAAGAAAAAATGTATTCCTTTATTTGGCAAAAAGTAGAAATAAACACTACACAGTGAATTCCAGGCCAGCCAGAACTACACAGATCTTGCCTTGGGGTTGGGGAAAGACTAGTTAAGTTAACCCTTTCAGAAGGTAACAGCTTTGAGGTGCCTGTGACAGTGCTGACAGCAAGTTAGAAAAGAAAAGGCTAAGAGATTATACAGACTCCAGCCTCCTAGGGATGTTAATATTTTTATCCACACTTTAAAAATCTGGCAACAGAACATCATCAAGCACCTAAGTAGCTATCAGAATTACAATGTAAGAGTCTAGCCCACCTTACACATGCTAAGTCTATACTCTCTCAAAGGTTCTACGTTGGGAAAGATTTAAACTGATGAGTACAGTAGCCTTGGAAAAAGGAACAGAAGAGGAATGGAAACTTGTCAGGAGAAGCAGATTATAAACCACCCAGTGGTCCTGCTGTGTGGAAACCAATAGCTTAGCTCTTACGTCCCCTTTGCTGTAGTTTAGATGTAGCTCTTTCACTGCACATTAGAGTTCTAAGTCACTCAACAGTATAAAAACAGTAGTGGTACACGTAACTGCCAAAAGCTGACTATGTATAATAGTAATTTCAGTATCATCTCTAACCTAGCAATTATTCTGAATCTTATAGCCAAAGAGTTAGAACAAAATAAACCATGAAAAATATTATTTTGATTTCTTGGAGGCAGCACACTTGAAAAAAATGTTTTTAGCCTAGAAATTTATTAATACATGGGTGTGGCGGCTCATACCTAAATCTCAGCATTTGGGATGCTGAGGCAGGAGTATAAGTTCAATGCCAGCCTGGGCTACAAAGTCAGTACCTGGCCAGTCAGAAATTCACATAGCAAGATCCTGTCTCAAAAAGAGTGAGTGGGAGCAGGGTGGGGTGATAAGCCTTCTAGTTTCTTAACAAATCTTTATTTCTTATTAAATGTGTCTGAAATATAAATGCCCTCACGGATCTGGCCTGTCTTTAAAAATGGAGTGGGGCTGGGCCGACAGCTCAATAGGCAAAGTGCTGGCTGTGCCTACATAAGGACTTGAGTTTGAGCAACACAGACGTAAAGCTGGGCACAATGGTGGACACTTGTAACCAACTGGAGGGGAGAGTCGGGCAGATCCTGAAGGCTTGCTGGCCAGTCAGTCTAGCCAAAACCATGAGCTCCAAGTTCAGTGAGAGACTCTGTCTCAAAAAGGAGTAAGATGAAAAAGGGCTGCCTGGGGGACGAGGCATGGAGTGGACTAGAGGTCCTGCACTCTCAGCAGTAAGGACTGCAGAGTGGGTTTCCAAAAGAGCCCCTTTACGGCCCAGACCCAGAACATCCTATGCAGGGTGCCCTGCAACTGGAAGAAGGAATTTGGAGCTGATTTTGGTCACACACCAAGGCACATGCATTCCCCCCCCCCATATATAAAACATTAAATGTTTTTTGTTTTTTTTTTTTTTGGTTTTTCGAGACAGGGTTTCTCTGTGTAGCTTTGCACCTTTCCTGGAACTCACTTGGTAGCCCAGGCTGGCCTCGAACTCACAGAGATCCACCTGGCTCTGCCTCCCGAGTGCTGGGATTAAAGGCGTGCGCCACCACCGCCCGGCCATTAAATGTTTTTAAAAGGAATACTATGAACAATTAATTATATCCAACAAATTAAGCAGGAAAAAAAACCCTACAATTAGGTTCTATGTCCTTCTGGTTGAGCTTTTCTAGAACTTAGGTGATGCCTTGTTCATATCTGAGTCCTTGGTATGGCCTGGGATACTACAGGCTAATAACTAATGAATAAATTAATCAATGAACAGTCAAGAAACTAATTCTGATGAAATTTTACTAAGTCCATATTAAATATTCTACAATCTTCTTCCATAAGACTATATACAAACTTATTTTTCTTTTTTCCTCCCAATACTCTATGGCAGTGGTTCTCCACCTTCCTAATGCTGAGACCCTTTAATAAGTTCCTCATGTTATGATGACCCACAATTACATTATTTTCATTTCTACTCCATAACTGTAAATTTGCTACTGTTATGAATCATAATGTAAATATCTGTGTTTTCTTATGGCCTTAGGTGACCCCTGTGAAAGGATTGTTTGGTCCTCAAGGGGTCTAAGGTTTCTACATTACTGTTTTCAGCTTATGAGGGTGGTTTCTCTTAATACTCTAAAAAAGGTATTTTAATCACTCATATATGGTAATGCATGCACACAGTATTCCATCACAGGGGATGCTTTATATTTCATAGACAGATTGTCAAATATAAAATAACAGTCTCTAAAAGACATAGAAATTTTCTTTAGGAGAAAAAAATTACACAGACAAAATATCAGCAATAACATTTACAGTGAGTACAGGTATTTCTAGACTGAAGCACCATTAGATAATTTGAATTTCTTAATACATGTTCTTTTCAATTTATATTCAATAGGTTAAACAGAGTTCCACATGTTCTCACCTGGTGGCTGCTGAGGCCAAAAGTACTGCTGCCAATCCTGAAGCACATACGTGAATCGAATAGCAATGCTAACTGGAGGCAATGGAGTCAAAGGGCAGCCCTAGAAACGCATGCAAAGACAACAGCATGTAAATGTTTTAGCCTGTGTTCTGAAAACGTCAGCACCAACATTTCAAAGTCATGGAACAGAATTTGTATCTCCAGGGTCAGACAACAGCTGTAGAGTTGAACCACGAGAAGGAAAACTGAGCCTGAACTAGTAGTGTGTGACTTTGAGCACGGTGTACACCTTTAATCACAGCACTCAAGAAGTAGAGACAGACAGATCTCTGCGAGTTCGAGGTCTAATGGTCTACACAGCAAGTTCCAGGCCAGCTGCATAGTGACACCTTGCCTCAAAAATAAATAAGTACACAGATTTTTAGGCCAGGCAGTGGTGGCACACGCCTTTAAACCCAGCACTCAGGAGGCAGAGGTAGGAGGATCTCTGAGTTTGAGCCAGTCTGGTCTACAAAGTGAGTTCCAGGACAGGCAGAGCTATTATACAGAGAAACCCTGTCTCAAAAAAAAAAAAAAAAAAAAGAAAAAAAAAAGGGGTGGGTGGGAAAGACTGCAATCCCAACTGACACATCTATGCAGCCCCTACATCTAAGGCTCAGAGAGCATCATGGAAAAGGGGGTGGACAGATTGTAAGTCAGATCTTTTAATGTTTGTATGCATATAAGTAAGGGGTTGCAGGAATAGGTATAGCCTGTGAAACTAGGAACTGCTCCGGGAACATGAGCTGCTGAGCGAGGGGGAAGGCAGCATGTCTTCTATGACATTAAAGTGGAAAGGGGGCTGTTGGAGGTAGAGGAGCACAGGGAAGGGGAGAAGCAGAAAAGGCAATTTAAAAAACACACCACAGTGAAAAGTAACTCTTTTTACGCTAATAAACTTTTTATGGAAAGAAAACAAAAAGGAAGAGACTACAGGAAGGGACAGCACTGGCAAGGGTCAGACCTTGTTCTAAAAACTGGAAAGTCAGCTCCGTGAAGAGTCACTATTATTTGGCTGTGTATTTGTAGAGCAAGAGAGCTCTGTAATTTCTGCATACTTTTTCCACAAATGTTTTCATCTGATCAAAAACTATGTAGGTTAAAAAAAAATTAAGCCGCGGTGTTCCTACAGTCCCAGGGCATTCCAGGCCAGCCCAGGCAATACAGTGAGACCCCATGTCAAAATCCAAAGAAACAAACACAAAGGTCTAAAAACAATTCCAGGGAACAATTACTTTAAAATAAAGTGCTTACACTACTACCAGATAGGAAAATACTAAGTCGCATGCCTAACTATGCATGTGCATAAGTACTTATGGAGACCAGAAGAGGGCTCAGATTCTCTGGAACTGTAGTAACAGATGGCTTTAAGCTGCTGTGCGTGCGTGCGTGCGTGCGTGCGTGTGTGTGTGTGTGTGTGTGTGTGTGTGTGTTCGGAATAAAACTTGGGTCCTTTAGAAAAGCAGACAATGTCCTTAACTGCTGAACCATCTCTCAGTGTGTGTGTGTGTGTGTGTGTGTGTGTGTGTGTGTGTGTGTGTGTGTGTGTTCAGAATAAAACTTGGGTCCTTTAGAAAAGCAGACAATGCCCTTAACTGCTGAACCATCTCTCTAGCCCCTAAAATATAATTTTTTACTATCCATTTTAGACACTGAATGTTATAGAGAGTAGTATTCTTTTTAAAGCACATCAGTACATTTAGGAAAATGATACCTTTCTTTTTAACTAAAATGGAAGTCAAAATCAGGTTTCAATATTTAACCATGATAACTCACATGAAAGCTTATATTAAATAACTGAGTTAGCAAAAGAAGACCTAGAACTATCCTTAAGTTTTCTAGCAATAATAAAAATTCAATGACCCTGACTTCTCTTCCTGTTGAGCCTACATTAAGCCCAAGAGCAGGTTATGCAAGACTGCCATCTCGTGACAGTGTTTTGCTATTTACTAAAAAAAAAAAAAAAAAAAAAAAAAAATGCTTTTGCTGTGGGGAGATAGCTCAACAATTAAGAGCACTTTCTGTCTCTCTTGTACAAGACTCATGTTTAGTTCCCAGAACCTACATGGTGGCTCACGACCATCTGTAACGCCAATGCCCACTCTGGTTTCCGCAAGAACAAGGCACGCACGTGGTACACAGACATACACACAACATACATACAGACACAACACTCATACACATTCCTTCCATTGGGGAGGAATTGCACACATGCACCATTATGCACTGGCAAAGGCCAGAGGACAACTTGGTGGATTCGGTTTTCTTCTTCTACCATGTGAGTCCTGGGTCTCATGCCTGGCAGCAAGCGCCTTCACCAGCTGAGTCATCTTGCTGGCCAATGGTTTTATAGAATACCATGGATATATTCGGTACACCTAATTAGCCCTGCAGCTTTCAGCCACAGTATAGATAGTAAACCTAAAGATCAAGAGGATGGAGACTCGGGGGCGAAAAGTACTTCTGAAAGAACAGAAAAGGGCTACTCAGCATCCTACAAACTCAGACTCAAGATGCTCAAAGGCAATGTCTCACACAAGCAGTTACCTGAAGCTTACTAAACTGGTGGACCATCAAAACTATTCCTACAGAAGAACAGAATCAGTGAATGTTAACTGACCATACCAAAAAAAAAAAAAAAAAAGTCAGGTCCTTTATTAGTTATTTTCTTTAAATATACATAGTAACATATAATCTATTAGTTTTCTTATAATTCATTACATTATTAATATAAGAAGGTATAAGATATTCTATATGCTCAAATTACCAAACTGCTACTTATCTGGATCTGAAATAAGACTGAAATACCAATAGCAACTCACAATCTTTGATTTGAAGATGTCCAGCAGGCCTGACAGGTGAGTGTACTGATTTGGTACTTTTCGAAGATGAACCATTTCAAAGTCAGTTCGAACACCAGGACCTTGACATTCTCCCATGTACATCCTTCGCCATTTGTGATGTATTTGTACAAACAATGGTACTTGGCTACAGGACATGGATAAAAAGGAACAGAAATCAAGCTCATTAAACAGTAAATAATCCTAAACCTCAAAACTGTTCCTGTTACTTTAGTTGCAAATATTAAAAATACTCTTTAATAAAGAAAACTCTAAGTCACAGATTCTCATTTATAACAAAGATACACTTAGTTCCTCCTCTCCTCACTCTCACTAGCACTTTAGCAAGGAAACTGTCTTAAACCAACTTTGTGGTGAAATACTTTTTACTTTATCATTTAATGGTAGGTAGTGTTGATTCTCACTATTCACAGATTCCTGCATCTGGAAATCAGCCTACTCACTAAAATTTTATCTGTAACCCCCAAATCAATACTAGTAAGTACTGAGTTATTTGCAGAAATGCAGAGCAGCAAGAGTCATGTATCTAAAGTATGTTTCCAGATGAACTCAAACTAGGTAATGATATGCCTTCCAGTTCAACTCTCAGACTTTAAGTGTCCTTTCATGATCTAGGTGGATCTGAAGGCAGTCTTTCTAAGTGCCAGAAAGGTGTAATGTGTCTTACAGACAGATTACATGCATAATATATGCTTCATTCAAACATGGATTACACGCTTTCATGAGTTGGATGTGAGCTCAATCTTAGTAAATCAACAATATATATTTGTATATAAGAGCATAATCTGGCATCTTTAAATAGAAACACACATGAAACAAGATCATAAAGTATACAGTTGATAAGAATATGACCAAAAGCTCACAAGAACCTATGCATTTCCCCCTAGGAACAATGGTTGATGTCATACGGTATCTATGGTATTTATTGAACACAAATATAGTAAATAACAAAGAACAGGCTATAAAATGTGTTAATATTATTTTATTATTATTTAGTTGATATTGCTACATTGGTAAATACTCCAGCTTTGCCAGGTTTTCTTTAAGGGAGGAAGGGGCTAGAAAGATGTTTCCACCATTGAAAGCTAGGCTTACACTACCAAACACTTAAAAAAATTAGAGGTCCAAATTATTTCTTAGGGCACTTAGGTTACTCTAGTACATTAATTTTTCTGCTAGTAAATTTACGTTTAGTTTCTTGGTCTATTTGATATGCAAAGGAAATACAACTAAAAACAGCAGAATATGGACAGAGCTAACATCATGTTCTTAACTACTTACACCTAAGAACAGGGAGGTGTTGAGCATGGTGGTACGGCACATACCTTCTAATCCCAGTACTGAAAGGAGGAAGAGGCAAGGCAGATCTCTGTGAGTTCAAGGCTGGCCTGGTCAGTGTTCCAGATCAGACAGGCCTACACAGTGAGATCCTGTCTCAAAGGAAAAAAAAAAAAAAAAAAAGAGGCGAGGGGGTGCCATAAAAATACATAAAAACAAGAGGCAGTGGTGGCGCATGCTTTTAATCCCAGCATTCAGGAGGTAGAGGCAGGCAGATCTCTGAGAGTTCGAGGCCAGCCTGGTCTACAGAGTGAGTTCCAGGACAGGCACCAAAGCTACACAGAGAAACCCTGTCTCGAAAAAAAAAACAAAAAACAAAAAAACACATTAAAAAAAAAGTCAATCCCAAAATAATATCTAATATTATAAAAATTTTTAAATTAGATTTTGCAGCAAAATTCAACCTTCATTTGAAGGATGTACCTACCAGCCAGTGTTTCCCAGAGCAATAGAAATGGAACTAAGGAGGAGGTTGCACTTGGACTCACTGAGAACCGCGTCACTGTATGCAGCAGAATATTGTATTTTTTTTAGAAATGACCCAAAAATATTTTACTAATTAATTATATTCCTTTTGGGGGTTTTGGTTTGTTATTTTTCTTGAGACAAGGTTTCACTATGCAGTCCAGGCTGGCCTTGAATTTATGATCCTCTTACCCAAGCCTCTTGAGTGCCGGAATTAAAGAGTTGCTCCACCATGCACAGCTTTAATTTCATCCTCTCATACCAAATTCTAGCCTAATAATATGCAAGGGTAGGCACTAAATTCTTTATTATAGAAAAAAAGTAACATTTAATAATCATTTACCTTCCTAAATTATATCACTAAAATTATTTTAACATATTTTCAAGTGTACCTACCAGCCAGTGTTTCCCAGAGCAATAGAAATGGAACTAAGGAGGAGGTTGCACTTGGACTCACTGAGAACCGCGTCACTGTGTGCAGCAGGAGCAATCACCACAAACTCACGCAGGCCATACCTTCAAGAGAGAATTATCCAGTTAGGACACCCATAATTTGGAAAATATGAGCAGTTTCCCCACGGAAAATTTAAGCCAAATTTGTACTGCCAGAATTTTCACTTTCCCCTCTTCCTACCCCACATGGCAACCGGAGGCATATACATTTGAATCTTTAAAAAAAACAAATAAAATTAGTGTGATGTGTGTGTGGTCATGACTCTGCCACAATGCACATGTGAAGGGTTTCTCTGTGTAACTTCTAGAAGTCAGGTCTCTTTGATCAGGTTCCAGGGATTGAACCTAGGTTGTCAGGCTTATGCCCCAAGCATTTCTACCTGCAGAGCTCTCGTGCCATGGTCTCCATCTGAACTTCTTTTCATTTTTCTCCTTGGAGGTTTAGGTCAAAAAACAGGGTCTCATGCTTGCTAGGTAACGACTCTACCACTAAGCTCACCCAGGTCCTGAGTTTTCTTTAAGAAGTTGTTGCATCTTCTCCAGCCCCTCTCTTCATTATAAGTGAAGTCATTTGTTGAAATTATGGTAACCGCTAACTAACATTTTTTGTCTTAAAAATTCACTTTACAAGGCCAGCAAAAAGAGTCTTGTCACACAAGTCTGGAACCTAAGTCCAATCCCAGAACCCACATAAAAGTAAAGGAAAACAATAACTCCACAAAGCTTTTCTATGACATCCACAAGTATGCCACCGCACATGTCTGTCTGTCTGTCTGTCTGTCTCTCTCTCTCTCTCTCTCTCTCTCTCTCTCTCTCTCTCTCTCTCTCTCTCTCTCACACACACACACACACACACACACACACACACACTACATACCACACACAATAAAACTTCAGTTTATAATAGGAAAGAATAAGTGAAATCACACCTAAAATAACTGATGGTATAGTATACAGCAATATAGAAAATAAGTTAGATAGATGACATAAATGGTAGGAAAATAATTGCCAGCCCTGACATATTTATATACTGTTTAAAATGAAACACGGTTACAAAGATTTCTTGCATGTCTTCATTCAAGAATACATATTAGATAAGGGTTATAAAATTATTAGGCTATGGCTTCCTCTTGTTATTGTAACCACAACAATGACATTTTCTCATTTAGTTGCCAAGTCATTTAAGCTCTCTGTGTATGTATGAATGATTTGTCTGCATGTGTCTCTATGTACCACATGCAGGCCTGGTGCCAACACAGGCCAGAAGAGGGTGTTGGATCCCCTGGAACTGGAGGTGCGGATGGTTGGGAGCTGCCTGTGGGTGCTGGGAACCAAACCCAGTTCCTCTGGAAGAGCAGCCAGTGCTCTTAATAGCTAAGCTATTGCTCCAGCCTCTGCTGCCTAACTTTTAAAAAATAGTAATTATTAAGCCGGACGGTGGTGGTACACACCTTTAATCCCAGCACTCCGCAGGCAGAGCCAGGTGGATCTCTTGAGTTCGAGGCCAGCCTGGTCTACAGAGTGAGTTCCAGGAAAGGCATCAAAGCTACACAGAGAAACCCTGTCTCGAAAAACTAAAAAAAAAAAAAAAGGTAATTATTTAATGCCAAGTTGGTGATTTTATCTACCTAATAACAGCTCATCTCCTCAGTACTCTTAAATGTATTAAGAATATTTTGGCTGGGTGGTGGCGCACACCTTTAATCCCAGTGCACAGGAGGCGGAGGCAGGTAGATCTCTGTGAGTTCGAGGCCAGCCTGGTCTACAGAGTGAGATCCAGGACAGCCAGAGCTGTTACACAGAGAAACCCTGTCTCGAAATACCAAAAAAACAAAAACAAAGAGTATTTAATAATTTTTACATAAAGAAGATAATTTATAAAAGAAATTTCTCAAACTTACTTGCCTATTTTATGTTAGTCTCTGCGTGTGTAGTTATAAATGCTGATTTATTGAACTTTCTCAAGAAATCCCTTGGAGTGCAGTATATAAAAACTCTCCTTAAAGTCTAATTCACACTTTGTTTTACTATTTAGATGCTGCTATGACTCTGATAGTTTGTTTGTGGGTTTCATGAGCAAAATGTATCTTATTCCTCGGCTCACCTCCACCCTCTGACCCATGAAATCAAGATTCATCATGTGGGGCAGCAGCAGGCAACTAAAAGAATCCATGATGTGAGTGAATTATCCTTGGGTTTCTTGGTTGTCTTCCAGAAATGTTCTGTGTGTTCCTGACTTTCATGGACCAATCTCTACTGACCATTTCTGCTCCCATGTTGCTGGTGTTGAAATAACTTAAAGGGTGAATTCTAGAAATTCATCTGTACAGTACATTCAAGGAAGTTAAGTTCCTGAATAACAAGAACAACCATTGCCTTTCTGACACTGATATCTGCTGCCAAATAACCCTGTTTTAATAAACTGTTGTCTGCTTGAGTAAAGGGCAATGCTTGAGTATATCTGCAATGTCTTCTATTCCCATGCATTGTTTTCTGTGTGAAATACACACACACACACACACACACACACACACACACGCACGCACACACACACACACACACACACACACACACACGCATGCACTGTTTTCTTAAGGAGTTAGCTTAATTATCAACTGATAACCTGCATTAAACATACACCCTTCTCTGAATTTTTAGCATCTTTTTTTCCTATCGTTATGATCTGTAAAGCTATCAAAATAACTCCCTGGTTTAAATTTCCTCACAAGCTCTACTTGAGACCTGGAACCATTCTCTCACCAAGTCAACAAACACTGGCGGAGGCATTAAAAGAGAGAGAAAGAACGTGTGCAAAAACCAATAACAACAAAAAGTAAACAACTAAGTTTTTCTAGTTTCTTTCGACAGGGTCTTACTGTGTAATACTGGCTGGCCTAGAACTCACAAAGATCTGCCTCCTAGTGCCAGAATGAAAGGCGCACACACCCTGGCCAGCTAGGCAACTGTATTTAAAAATAAACAAAGGATCTGGACAGCTATCATCTCCCAAAAGGTTACACAAATGGTTTTAAAAAAAAATCACATGAAATGATGATGACTATCAGTAGTTAGTAGGAGGCACATAAATCAGAGAGTCATCATGAGACAGTACTTGACAATCATTAGGATGCTATTACCAAATGAAAAGGATAAAGAAACCTGAACTCTGGTTGTAATGGTGGGAACAGAATGTAGTGAAGCTGCTGTGAAAAACAGTATGGAAGTCTTTTTCTGGTCTATACAGCAAGTTCTAGGCCAGCCAGGACTACACAGTGAAAGCTCAGCTCAAGAATAACAATAAAATGTTTTCAATTAAAAATGAACTACTACTCATCCTAGCAATCCCAATTCTGGGTACAGATCAAAAAGAACAAAAACAGGCGCTCCTGTTCAAGCCATCCAAACAAAGAAACAACCTGAGCCAACACAAAATACAATGAACTATATCATACAATGGAACAGTAGCCCTTAAAACAGACTGAATGCACATAAATGAACCTTGAAAACACAGCAAGCCAGTAAGTCACAAAAGGATAAATACTCCACTTTTATGAGTTACTAAAAGGATTAAAATTCATACAGATGGGAAATAAATACTAGTTTACCAAAGCTTATAGAAGGAATGCCAGTTAACTAATGGCTATGGGGGCATTTCATATTCTAACCAAAACAGCCTGGCTTACTCTCATGTGTTCTTGAGGATTAGGGTGCATTATCAGTTCTTCTAAGAAACATTTTCCTGACTTGATCTACGTGCATTAGAGGGATATACGCCCCCATCAAATCTGTAATGTACACTTGTTACACAGTGGGGCCACTGCCTTTTTCCTTACTAAAGCCATAGCTAGATTACTGATTGTGGTGGTCTGAAAGAAAATGGCCACTAAAGGGAGTACCACTATTAGGAGGTGTGGCTTTGTTAGAATGGGTGTGGCCTTGTTGAAGGAAGTATATCATTGTGGAGGCAGGCTTTGAGGTCTCATATATGCTCAAGCCACACCTACTGTCAGTTCACTTCCTGTTGCCTTCAAGTCAACAGATGTAGGACTCATAGCTACTTCTCCAGCACCAAGTCTGCCTGCATGCCACCATGCTGCACCATGATGATAATGGACTAAACTCTGAAAATCTAATGCACCCCAATTAATTATTTTCCTTTATAAGAGTTGCCATGGTCATGGTGTCTCTTCACAGCAATAGAAACCCTAACTAAGGCACTGATGTAGAAAATATACTTTGGTATGGCTCTGTCTGGCTCATCTAAGTATTTTAAAATAATGTTTTTTAAAGGAAAGAAAATACAGGCACATTTAATATGTTTAATTTTCAAATGCTTGGCTGTTGTTTTTCTAATTTTTAGGGAAGATGAAAGAGAAAAATCTCCAAGCAACTACCAGAGATATGGCAAACATTTTATTACAGGGTCTCTCCTGCTTCCACCCCACCAACACTAGGATTACAGGCATGTACTGCTACATCTGGTTTATGAGGTCCTATGGATCAAACTGAGAGTCTCACACGTGGTAAGCAAGCACTCTACTCGCTGAGTTGCGTTCCCTAGACAGTACTCTTTACTGTGTCCCTTCAATATAAAGGTCGGAGACTCTAGGAATGAGTAGCTGACAAAGATCAAAGAAATCCTTCAAATGTGAGATGCCTCTTGCACTGAGTTTTCACATTTACAGATACTTAGACATATGGGTTTTGATTTTATCATGTAACTTTTTGAAGTCAATATTTTTTTTTGTTTGTTTTTGTTTTTGTTTTTGGAGACAGGGTTTCTCTGTGTAGCTTTGCACCTTTCCTGGATCTCACTCTGTAACCCAGGCTGGCCTCAAACTCACAGAGATCTGCCTGCCTCTGCCTCTCAAGTGCTGGGATTAAAGGCGTGCGCCACCACCGCCCGGCTGAAGTCAATATTTTACTTAAATTTATAATAATGCACACTAAATATTCTATATTTAAGTGTTCTCTGCTGTTCATCAGAACTGAAATTAGGTACTACTCTGGGTTATGAAGTGCAGTGTGCAAAAGAGCTCAGAGCAAGCCTAAGACAGCAGCCCTGAGAGATGCCTATCAAGTTGGCTCTCGGTTAACATCTGGGAATCTGGATTTAGAGAGGGTTCTCATCATTCCCAGGTTGATGAAGACTTAAGTGTGTCTAAATTCCTTGTGCAAATAATATGATTTATGTGTACACCTGTTGTCCTTTGAGAAGTCTGAATTTTGGTATACATTATGCAGACAGAAGATGCCTACTGACCAAGTCCTTTAAAGCTTTGAGTGGTTAGCCTCTAAAAAGCTTTCCTGAGAGACAATGTTTCATATGCTGTCATCATTTGTTGCTGAGGGAACTGAGTACAACCCATAGGATCTTATCAGAAAAAGCTCTTCCAAGCTTGATGTCTGCAGGTTTTTAACTCCTCTCTTCTTCCTCTATTGACTGTGCTTTGCACCTGCTGCTATGATTAAACAGCTCTAAGTACAGCCAGATGCTGGTCCTTTCAGCCCCCTAGTCCATCACTGAACACACACTACCTGGGCATAGTGACACACACCTTTAATCCCACCACTTGGGAGGCAGAGGCAGGGGAATTTCTGTGAGTTTCAGGCCAGCTTGGTCTGCATAGAATTTGAGGACAATCAGGGCTATGTAGAGAGACCCTATCTCAAAGCAACAACAACAACAACACACGCACGCACGCACGCACGTACGCACTCACGCGCACCCACACACAAAAAACATCTAAATAAAAAAGATACATACCATCTTACCAGGCAATGTGCTCTTGGAGGAAAGTCATTATTCATACACAGCAAATCTTGCATTGACTGTGGAATAGCATCTACAGAAACATTTGATAATAAAAAGTATGTCCATTTAAGCTTTAAATTTTAAAGCCATTTTATACATGCCTTGATGAAAGTTTGTCTTACTGGACTGCAGACTTGCAATTGCTAAAGATTACTATAAAATCCTTATCAGCTCTTAAAGGTAGCCTTTCTAAGACATCTCTCTCTCTCTCTATTTTTGGTGGGGGCGTTGAGACAAGGTTTCTCTGTGTAGCTTCGGCTGCCCTCAAACTCAGAGATCCACCTGTTTCTGCCTCCTGTGGGATTTAAAGGCATACACCACCACTGCCCCTAGACATCTTTAAAATTTTTTATAAAACCTTTCTCTATTTAGTTTCTCATTTCTAACCCATGTATCTTTAGCACTTACATTTTATTCCATAATCAGGCACTGACACAAATTATCATTATATACATTCATAAATACATAACAAATTTAAAGCATAAAATATTTGCTTATAAAATGCATCCTTTGTAGTTATAATTTCTTAGCAAATTTATTATATATTTTACTAATATTCTAAAATAAATAAAAAAGCATCAACATTTTGAAACCCTGAATAACCAAAAAATAATGAAGAACTCCAAAACAATAAAAGTCAGCTCTCAATCTTCTGACTGTTGGTAATGTAGCTTTAAATGTGTTAACTAAAGTTTTACTTCTAACTCTTTCCATTTGTTACAGTTTTGATCACAACCAAATGAAAAGGAGACTTCATAGTACACCAGCACAAGCAACAATGCCTTAACTACCTTCCATTCATTTATCTTCTCTTACACCAGCCCTCTTCATCTGCCATCGCAGAATGTTCTGAAGCACCCTTACTCTAGCAGCCCATCTCTAATAAAAAGGTCTTTCTTAAAATCAACAAAACTTTATTTTGAACAGTTTCCTTCATTCATCAGTATAACACTGGACTCTGCTTATCCTTGGATTATTATCCAACAAAATGCACACATTTTCTTCCTCTTCTATCTCCCAGAACAGATACTTATCTTCTGCTTGTTTTATTTTGCTCCATATGTGTCTATCTGGTTAATGTTATCACTCTCTAAATCTAAATCAGAAGTTATAGAGCTTTGTCAGTAGGAATATATTTAACAGAAAAGGTATCATGTGATGCCTATCTAGGAAAAGCAGGCCCATGCTTATAAATGATAACCTGCTTTGACCAAAAAACAAGTAACAAACATTGTGCCGAATTTATTTTGGAAAGACTATGACGGGTAAAGTTCTTTCATCTTATCTATGGTTTTGTTTTGCTTTCTGGAGTTTCCAACCAAATATGGTCCAATGACATTTAATGGTAAATTTAAAAAACAATTAATTTTAAATAAGTTTTATTTATAACATATCACTATAACTGCTCTATTTTACTATTTACTTTGGCAATCTCTTATAATGATAATTGATAAGTTATACTTTGTCACAGATTTGTGTATTTGTAGAACATACTATATAGAAGGTTTGGTACTATAAATGGTTTCAAGTATTTTGGGATGAATCCCCTAAGACAAAAGGGGAACTACTGTGTTTGATTAGCGGCTGAAATTCATGCTTATTCAACACTCTGCTCATTGTTCCACACTAGTGAATCTTAGAACAGACTTTAGATTACATGACCTACTACAATTACAAGATCTACTGACTAAATACCGAGCATAGGTCAAACTGGGATAAGGGCTTAGGTACAATAGCTCATTAAGTCTTCACATTAACCTCCAGGTACTCAGTATTTACCTTATAAACGAAATAACACACACTTAGAAAGGTGACTAGAAAGCCCACACAATCAGAATTTTAGTGCACTTCCTACAAGTAGACCTAAAATACTGTACCGTACTATCAGCCAATAGATTCCTTTACTCGCACTCCTTCACGGGCCAGCTCACTTGCTTCAGTCTCCAAATAACCTTACTGATCTCTCCTGAGTAAGTCATCCAGCGCAAACTTCAGTGGAATTTCATCTGTCCTTGTGATGTTATTTATGGCTTTCTACCTCCTTTTACAGTCACTTAAACACCTTATCTTCCCAACTGAAATGCACATCTCATGTAAGATGTCATTCAGAAAGACTTAGCAGAACACTTAGCACATTAGTTACACATTAAATATGTGCCGATTCAACCAATTTAAAGTGACGGTCACAGTGGTTCTTCCTCTACTTCAGATGTAGCACTAGCTCATAATCTACTTCAGATGCAATAAAAACCATTTCCTATGGATATTACTGAGTTACGAGAACTTACCCTCTGACTCTTCATCCTTTCCTTCTTTATCAGTGGACTCTTGGACAAGATAGTGATGAGTGACTGAAAACTTGAAGTCAGCAAAGGAAATTTCATCTGCTCTTTCTTCCCATGTGCCAGAAGTAAATATACCCTGCATTTAACAGCAGAATGGGAAAAAAAAAAACTTATTCAAGTCATTACAGTGTTTACTATGCAGTGATTCCCCCCTTCTACTCACTAATCAGAAAATCGCAATCTACAGTTGTCCTCTACATAATAAAGGCAACAACAACAACAACAACAACAAAAACAAACAAACAGACAAAAAACAAAAAACGAAAACCCAGTGGCTATTTAAAAAGAAGAGTCTTGGAGCCATATGGAAAGAGAGAACTGACCAAGCTGTCCTCTAACTTCCACCTGCATACCACAGCATGAGCACACAGGAGCACATGCGCATATACAAGCACACACAAGCACACACACAGAGAGACAAATAAATAACTAAATAAATGTGATTTTAAAAAGTATTCCAGAGTATTAAATACCAAGTGACTTACAAAAACCCTAACTTTCAAATAATTTTATGCCATGTTTGAAATCATGAATAAACAGAAAAATCTCATTATTTGTTTATTTAAAAAAAAAACTAGTCAACTAAATATAACCTGTTTAAACTGTGTGCTTTATGCAACACACAACAAAGCAAGGGATTAATCATATATTTTGGGAAGACAATCAACATTTATTGAGAATATACCAGACAATGAATGTGTTACTGGTCCACATCTACATCAGGGCCAGAGAGAGATGGCTCAGCTGTTAAGAGCACTTGCTGCCGTGGCACAAAACCTGGGTTCAGTTCCCAACACCCACATACATAGTGGTTCATAAAACTGCCTCTAACTCTAGTTTCAGAGGACCCAACCTCATTTGGCCTCAGAGGCTCCAGGCAGATATATGGTACATGGACATACATGCAGGCACTCACACACACAAAACAATCTGTAAAAAAAATTCACATCTTCTGTATGCTAGACTAAAAATAAACCGACAATCAATGTTAAGACATGTTCAAGACCAGCCTGGTTTATTTAGTGTTAAGACAGCCTGGACTACAGAGTCAAACACTGTCTCAAAACACACACACAAAAAAACCCCCAAAACTCATAGCAATAAAAATGTAATCACCACTGGGCAGTGGTGGCACATGACTTTAATCCCAGCACTTTGGAGGCAGAGGCAGATGGATCTCTGTGAGTTCGAGGTGAGCCTAGTCTACAAAGTGAGTTCCAGGACAGCCAGGACTGCACAGAAAAATCTTGTCTTGAAAACAAAACAAATGTAATTGCTAAAATCCTCACAAAATTACTATGGTTTTAAATTATTTTTATAAAAAATACTTCTAGCTGGGCGGTGGTGGCGCACGCCTTTAATCCCAGCACTCGGGAGGCAGAGCCAGGCGGATCTCTGTGAGTTCGAGGCCAGCCTGGACTACCAAGTGAGTTCCAGGAAAAGGCACAAAGCTACACAGAGAAACCCTGTCTCGAAAAACCAAAAAAAAAAAAAAAAAAATAATAATAATAATAATGATAATATTTCTATTGCATTTATTATAACAAAATGTAATCTATATCAAGCCAAGAAGGAAAACATTAGTCAAGACATCATTTAATAAAACTATTAATTTTTCATTATTTAAGGAATATTAGTTTCTGTAATCAAACCTGCATACAAATTGCATGTTTATGAATAGCTAATATATAATATTTATGTTGCTTACAATAAGTTGTAATTTCATTACATAAAACATTGCCAAAAGTAAGTGAATAAATAATTTGGTCTAAGACATTTCTTAAGAATTAAGAAAGATCTTTTAAGGAGGGTAAAGGGAAATGCAGGATACAAATGATCTAATTGGATAAATAGGAAAAGGAGGAGCTCTTTAGGAAAGGGGGAAGGAGGTAAATAGAAAAGGAAGGAGGTGAATAAAATAACAAGGATGCCTGAGAAAGTCACAAGGAATAACTACTAACAATTCACACACACACACACACATCTATAATACAAGTAACTTCATGAATAATTACAGTTTCAATGAACCTTTCTCATGTAGGCTGATGGTGCTCCCTCCAAGAGCCAAAGGCCACCTAACAAAAACCCCAATACTAGACATGAGAAGCCCTCTTTTGAGCTGTTGGCCAGGGCTGTCCACGAGACTCCCAAAACATATATCCTATTGCTGTTGTCCTTGATTACCCTACAGAGGCAGAAGGCATATGTCCCTATTGCTGAAGATACCATGCACTTCAGAAACAGAGCCCAGAGACCCCTTGCGCTGCAACCGACCTGAATGCCTCCTCCCTGAGGACTAGCTTTCATGGTACCAGAAGGCGTCATGTAGGCTTCCAAGGGAGGAAGGCAACCAACAGTGCTACCCAGCTGTGATGCTTATGAACCACAATGACCAGCAAAGCACAATAACCCTACAGGTGCAGTAGTAGCACACAGGCCTTGGCAGTAATAACTGTTCTCTAACTGGACTTAAGACCCCCTCAACAAGAAGGAAACCAACTGGTTGTTCAGTGACCAACAGCTAGCCCTGAAAACATGAGGACAGGCAGCATTATAGAGACTGCACAGGTTATATTTAGAAATATGTATGTACAGATGGACACACACACGTACACATGGAAAAAGAGGCCATGAATCTGAAGGAGAGCAGGGAGGGTATATGTGAGGGTTTGGAGAGAGGGAAGCAAAGGAAGAAATGTTGTCATTAAATTCTCAAAAAGGAAAAAAATTGTTTGCATGGTTTTATTGGGTTTTGTGGCATATGTCTCAGACAAGATTAAGTTTCAAAATACATATTGACAACGTTCATGCTGAAAATTTTACTTATCACTTATTTATTTACACTATAATTGGTAAGCAGTCTTTAAAAAATATACAATAATGAGAAACATCTGAAAATGTCCACAGAGACCTCTCATCTATCTTAATTAAACTTAAGCATTTCATGGGTTCATTATATAATACCCCTGTTAGGAGCTAGGTGTTTAATAGCTAGGTGCTCCAAGGAATAATGATTCATTTATTGTCAAAATGTGTTAAGTTGTTTTTATACTTATATCTTATTGTAGTCTTCTTTACTTGTGTATCATTTTCTAGTCTCTGAACATACGTAATAGAGTGGCAGTACTAACAGCTAATGCTGACTGAGAATGCAGTGTCATTAACAGATGAGCAACAGTACCAGAACTCTGACAATCAGTGTGACTTTACAGCCCACAGGTATCACTGCTATTAAAATGAGCTCTATTGCCATTTACACAACAAAAATAAAAATAAACTATTACCAAATATAACAAAAATCTTCTCCAAAGTTCAAATCTGATAGTAGGAAACATAATAAAATACCAACCAAAGACACAGTCAACACTAGGGCTACTCTTTAAACAAATGAAAATTAAAAAACATAAAATACAAAGATCTCATTTTAAATAGTCCTATTCCCCCCACCCCTAAAAAAATTATGAGCAGCTCAACACTGCTTTTATTTTTCATTTCATTTTAGAGACACTGAATTCTCAGTGAATGATCTTCATCTAAGTTATTAAAGAAATCCCAGATATTTACAGTTTGTATCTGTCCCAAATTTGACTTACAGAAAGCTAGAGAAAAACTACAGTTAAAGTCATTGCACTTTTACCATAGGAACTTCTAAGTATGGAAGTCAGTGTTGCTCCAATCTGCCAAGTGAGTGTGAAAAATCCAAACTCACTTCAATGCTGTGGGGTCCATTAGTTTTCTATTAATATTCTAAAGTTAATGATTCTTCTTCATTAATTTTTCAAAGGGGTGAGAGTTGATCTATTACCAGATCATGACATATCTAAATTTGATAAAAAGTACTTGCAATTTTTGCCAGCTACATAGAATCATAAAATTCTAAAACTAAAAGAATTTCAAAGGCCGGGCGGTAGTGGTGCACACCTTTAATCCCAGCACTCGGGAGGCAGAGGCAGGAGGATCTCTGTGAGTTCGAGGCCAGCCTGGTCTACAAAGCGAGTTCCAAGAAAGGTGTAAAGCTACACAGAGAAGCCCTGTCTCGAAAAACCAAAATACCAAAAAAAAAAAAAAAAAAAAGAATTTCAAAGACCATTTCTTTAATTTTCCCCCAACTTCAAGTAAGATTATAGGTTCATTTGTTTTATAAAGCCCAAAACACTAAAATTCAAAGGGCTCCCTTAGAAATCTACCTCAATTCTTAAGTAAGTTACATTTACTTAAATTTCATCATAGCAAAACCTCACCAAGTAAAACAGAAAAACAGTATGCATTTGAAAGATGAAACCTAGCTTTAACCCTACTTCATCAACTGCTAGCAAAATAATCAAGCAAACTACTACATGAACTCCAGGCCTCATCCCACATTCACTGACTAGGGTAATACCTCATCGATGAAGTTTATTTAAGGATTAACTAAGCCAACAGACATAGACCTAGTAATAGTGTATAGACAGTACCACAGTGTTTGC
The DNA here is from genome assembly GCF_049852395.1 of Peromyscus maniculatus bairdii. Classification (NCBI taxonomy): domain Eukaryota; kingdom Metazoa; phylum Chordata; class Mammalia; order Rodentia; family Cricetidae; genus Peromyscus; species Peromyscus maniculatus. The sequence goes on along the minus strand of NC_134862.1, from coordinate 37,625,175 downwards.
TCAATAATTGCAATCCCCTCTTAAATCCATTTCTCAGCACTTCAGATTCTCTAACAGTCAAGTAGCTCAGTTACAAAAGGAAGTAGACAGGGGTATGACTGAACAAGAAATGGAAAAAGATTAATTTTGCTGAAAATAGGTGATGGGCACATGGGATTTCATTACACTATCTTATAAATTTTATTTTGAAATTGTCTATAATTACATGTTTAAGATTTTTAATTTCATGTATATGTATGGCATGAGTACATGCACGTGTGAGTGAGTGTGCCCACAGAATACAGAAAAGGATGTCATACATATTCCCTAAAGCTGGAGACAGAGAGCTATGAGGAGCCCATCATGAATGTGAGACTCAAACTCCAGTGCCTAGTGGAGCCATCTCTCCAGTCCCTATAATTAAAAATTTTTAAATTTATTTAACTTTATTTTATGAGCATTGGTGTAAAGGTGTCAGATCTCCTGAAACTGGAGTTACAGTTGTGAGCTGCCATGTGTGTGCTGGGAATTGAACCCTGGTCCTCTGGAAGAGCAGCCAGTGCTCTTAACTGCTGAGCCATCTCTCCAGGCCCTTTTTTTGGGTTTTCAAGACAGGGTTTCTCCGTGTAACAGCCTTGGCTGTCCTGGAACTCACTCTGTAGACCAGGCTGGCCTCGAACTTAAAGAAATCTGCTGGGATTAAAGGTGTGTGCCACCACCGCCCAGCCTCAGAATTAAAATTTTGAAACAGAAATTTATTTTAAATTCCTTCTCAGATGAGAACTGGTAATCACTGTCCTTTACATGTATGAAAACTTACGCATTATCTAAACTTTTTCCCCCCCTGAGACAGTTTCTCTGTGTAGCTTTGGCTGTCCTGGAACTCACATTGTTGAGCTGGCTGGCCTGGAACTCATAAAGCTCCACCTGCCTCTGCCTCCCAAATGGTGGGATTAAAGGTGTACGCCAACACTGTCCAGTCTAAACTTCTTTTCTACCAAATAATCCCTTTCATCTATACTTTCTTTAATCCTACCAACTGCAGCTTCTCTTAAAATCAGCTTCTTTCTCTACCTGTTGATGCACTAAGAGAGAGAAAAGGGTCCGAGCTAACATCTCTTCAGCCTCAACTATGTCTGTAGTATGAACCTACTATAAACATACTACTAACTTAAACCCCAACATCTAGTATCTTACTCTTATTTCCTCATGACTTCTTTCTCTCACGAGAAGGATCTTACTATCTCTCACTGTCACTGATACATACCAAGTACTCAGTAAATACATATAAATCAAAGGATTCAAGAATGCAGTATCAGATCTTACAAGTACCTGAGATAGCTCTTGTTTTTAAAATACAAATCTTCTTGCCTTCCAGATACATCCAGCTCATTGTGCCTTTGACCTTGTTGGAGTCTATACAAACTTCATAAACACATACATATGTCTATGCGTGTGTTTTAAGGGCAGCAGAAAGAGCTACATTTGAGAACTTCACATTTTCCTTATTCAAAAATTTAAATGAAAGAGTTTTAACATAGAACACCAATTTATTCTGCATATTCCAACATATCTTTAATACTGTGATTTCTATATGCAGTTGTGTGGTGATATATTGTATATCAAATAAAGCTTGCCTGAGGATCAGAGGACAGAGCCAGCCACTAGATTAAACATAGAAGCCAGGCAGTGGTGGCACACATCTTTAATCCTAGCACTCAGGAGGCAGAGATCCATCTGGATCTCCGTGAGTTCAAAGCCACCCTTAACTACATGATATTGATTCAGTCTAGGAGAGAAACAGAGCCATGCAGTGGTGGCACATACCTTTAATCTCAGTACTTGGGATCCCAGCACTTGAGATCTCATGCCTTTGCTACCAGTATTTGGGAAGCACACATACCATTAATCCCAGCACTAGGAAGGAAGTGATATGGCTGGGCGGAGAAAGGCATATAAAGTGTGAGGAGATAGGAACTAGGATTTTCAGCTGAGGACCCAAAGGCAATCAGTCTGAGGATTCATGGAGACAGGATCTCCTGAGGATTTGGGAATGGTGAGAAGTTTCTCTAGTGGCTCGTTCCTTCGTCTCTCTCATCTTTCAGCATTTACCCCAATATGTGTCTCCAGGTTCTTATTATAAGCTCATGCAACACAGTTGCTTTTTTGCTCATATTCATATGGGAAAAAAGATCTTCCTGCCTAAATTCTGTTATCACTACCATGAAGTTGAAATCCCTAGCAAATATTGGGATTTCAAGGTCTTTTCAGGATAATAATTAAAAAAAAAAAGATGATCAATTTTACTTTAAAAGAATTCAGGGACAACAAGATGACTCAACATGTAAAAACACTTGCCACCAAGCCCAATGACCTACTTTGAACCCCAGGACCCACTTGGAAGAAGGAAAGAACCAATGCCTACAAACAAATATAATTTTTTTTAAAGATTTCCTAAGCATCCACATCTGGATAAGCTTTAGATCAAATTACAACCCTTCAGTAAATCAAGAAATCTGTTCTCAGAATATTCTCTTGAGGAAACATCTAGAGTGTGGTTATTAGTACAGTATCAATACAAATTGAGCAAGGTAACTGCAGCTGGTAATTACATCAAGAGTTGTTATACTAAGATGTTTTTCTCTTAATGAATTCTTGGTAAGTCCAATTTCCTCTGATCAATTAAAAACTTTGAAAAAGCCGGGTGGTGGTGGAGTATGCCTTTAATCCCAGCACTGGGGAGGCAGAGCCAGGTGGATCTCTGTGAGTTCAAGGCCCCGTCTGGTCTACAGAGATCCAGGACAGGTACCAAAACTACACAGAGAAACCCTGTCTTGAAAAACCAACAAAACAAAACAAAACTTTGGAAAAATATTTATTGGTTAAAAGAAAACTTAGATTTTGAGAAAAGTAAACTCAGAAGAAATTAATGAAACCACACAAAGACATTCATAATATGTAAAACTTTATGATTTAAAAAATGTTTCGAGCCGGGCAGTGGTGGCGCACGCCTTTAATCCCAGCACTCGGGAGGCAGAGCCAGGTGGATCGCTATGAGTTCGAGGCCAGCCTGGGCTACCAAGTGAGCTCCAGGAAAGGCGCAAAACTACACAGAGAAACCCTGTCTCGAAAAACCAAAAAAAAAAAAAAAAAAAAAAAAAAAAAAAAAAAAAAATGTTTCGAAAGCAAGCCCTGGTGACAATCCTGGTACTGGGGAGGCAGAGGCAGGCAGATCTCTGAGTTCAAAGTTAGCCTGGTCTACATAGTGAGTTCCAGGACAACCAGAGCTACACAGTGCAACCCTGTCTCAAAATAACCAAATCAATCAATAAGTAAATAACTTTACAAATGTCTTACATATATCATTTGCTACAAATTCCAATCCAAATTATTTTAGATGATATTTGATGCTCATAAAGACTATATATAACTTAAAATTTAAACATTTAATTCAATTGCACCATGTGTAATTAAGGGCATAAAAATAGGATCTCAAAGTCAATCCCAAACTAGAGACAGAAGCAAACAGATCTGACCTTTTCAAGTGGCTTTCCCAGAGAGTTTCCAATTAGTTTCCAGTCATTCAAGACTTCTTCAACTTTGGAAATAAACCTAAGAAGAAGGGAAAACTTTCTAAATACATAACCATATATTTTTTTCTATTACTATACAATTTCTTTAGAAAGACATTTCCTTACATCCTAACATTAGAGATGATTAGAGAATTCTCAACAAGTTTAATACTATGAGCCTAACTTAGGGATATAGAATAAAAGCAGAAACAATGTTGTTTAGTTGAATTACTCTTAATTTTTGATTCATTTAAATCTATTTAACTCAATAAAAGTTTTCTTTCCACAAAATATAAACTAAAAACAATCCATCCTCTTTCTTTTTTTTTTTCCTTTTTTCTTTCTTTCTTTTTATTTTTTTGAGACAGGGTTTCTCTGTGTAACAACAGCTCTGGCTGTCCTGGAACTAGCTCTGTAGACCAGGCTGGCCTCAAACTCACATAGATCAGACTACTTTCTGCCTCCTGAGTGCTGGGATTAGAGACATGCACCACCTCCTGGTGAAAAAATCCTCCTTAATATGATACAATACATTTAGAAGAGAAGCAACAGGGCTGTAGAGATGGCTCAGTGGTTAAGAGCACTGGCTGCTCTTCCAAAGGTCCTGAGTTCAATTCCCAGCAACCACATGGTGGCTCACAACCATCTGTAATGAGATCTGATGCCCTCTTCTGGTCTGCAGGCATACATGCAGACAGAACACTGTATACATAATAAATAAATAGAAGAGAAGCAAAAACTGACAGATTAAAATGATACTTAAGGACAATTATACAACTGATCACTTCTCCCTACCTTCAAAATTTCCATCCCCAGCACCCACATAGTGGCTCACATTACCTGTAACTCTAGTTCTAGAAGATCCAATGCCTTCTTCTGGCCTGAAGATACCAGGCACACATGTGATGCACAGACATGCATGCAGGTGAAAATGCTTTTACAGACAATAAAACAAATAAGTAAATCTTTAAAAGTGGGCTAAATTTGATCAGTATCTAATTAACACAGCATCAACAAATGAAAAATGTCAAGCTGCTTACATTGAGAGAAATATGGTGCAATCTAGCAACAGCACTGCTACCTAAAACATCTAGAAAGTGCTTCTAGAGTAATTAACGTTAACTGTTTTCAAAGGCATCAGATTTTTCCTTGCAGAGCATTATGAGTTAATGCATTTAAGAAAGTAATGACACCAGGTAATCATCATCATCATCAGCTTGTGATTTGACTGAATCTTCTCATTAACTCCTTAAAATTAAAATAATAATTATTCATATATGAATTCACTTTGGGGGAGTTTAAACAAATGACAATTACTAAATTTAAAATGAACTAAAAATAAGTTTACGTTTATCAAACAAATAAAAATGTAAACTAGCCAGGCGGCGGTGGCACATGCCTTTAATCCCAGTACTCGGGAGGCAGAACTCATCTCTGTGAGTTCGAGGCCTGCCTGGTCTACAGAGCAAGATCCAGGACAGAAACCAAAACTACACAGAGAAACCCTGTCTCTGAAAAACAAAAACAAAAAATAAAAAAACTATATTCAATGGGGAGCAAAAATGTAAATTAAACATACAGTAGAGTGGTCTAGGTATACAGCCCAGTGGTACAGTACTTACCCAAAAGCCTGAGTCCCATCCCAAGCAACCCCTAACCGCACAGAAAAGCACTAAACTACACTGCACTTTTTATAAAAGTAAAAACTGGAAGCTACTTTCATATGCAATTGCAGCAAACAGTCATAAGTTTATGACACATCCACTTGCTAGACTACTATGTACCTACTAAAAATTGTTCTGAAGAACATCTGAGGAAATAAGAACAATGTCCATATGTTAAATGAAAAAAGAAAGTTGAAGAAACAATCATTCATATAGTTTGACCTAAAAAGTTTACACATACAATTAAAAGAAATATGTCAAAAATTTAATAGCTATATTCAATGGAAGGTTCAAAAGTATTTTTTATTTTACTACAAGGTATTATTGCTATAATAAAAATAATTTAAAATATAATGTTCAGAGTAAAAGAGCCATCTTCAGCTACTTATGAACTCTAGCAGTACTTGCTAGGAGACAATTATACCCTACAAATACTGAGATTTGACTAGAAAAATTTAGTAACATTTTTCTTTAACAATTCTCCGTATCTCAGCTGATGAGTCACTTAACTCCTTCTCCTATATTAGTATATTAGGTTCTTTTGTACATGCTTCTGGAAGAAAGAGGTTTCTTTCCATTTCCCTTCATAGCTTTTAGTTCAACAAGTAATTACAGACTCGGTCATACTATCTGACTCATGTCTGTCTCTCCTGCTAGACTATACTTTCAATAAGAACAGGAACCTTATTTTTTTCAATTTTTGCTTGTTTACTGCAGTAGTGGGGATAAGCATGCTAAGCCTTGTTTGTCTTTACTAGCTACTAAATCCCTAAGGTCTTACACGTTGTCTTACACATGGATTATTTTTTCAATTGAAAAAATAATAATTTTAGGTTTCTATTTAGTCTTCTCAATAAATTATCTGTATGGTACATAACTGTTAGGTTTCAAATGTGGACAAAGGCTGAGGTGCCTATCTAACATATAAAGCAGGCACTGGCTGCCGGATTCTCCCTGCGCCCCTCCGCCTCCACCTGTTACAGGGCCCTCCCAGCTGGCACACCCCGCCCCTACCCTGAACTCTCCAGCCCTGAGGCTGGGATGCCCTTCCCTATATAAGCAACCATTCTGGTCACCTGGTCTTTTGGACAGCTTTCTTTTGGGCCTCCTGGCTGCTGCATCTGGTTTTCCTCTCTCCCCTCTCTCCTTCCCTCTCCGTCTCCTCACATGGCCCAGCTCAGTCTGATCATGACCACTCGGGCTCTCCCAGATGCCCCTGCCTCTGGCTATGCTCTCCCACATATCTAAAATAAGCTTTCTCCTCCATCATACCTAGGAGCAGTCATGTTCCTCTCCTTTTTTTTTTTTTTTTTTTCCACTTTATAACACACTTGTTAGGTCTCAATAAATTCCTTTTGCCATTCTGGCAATCAGACAAAAGCCAGCGGCACTGCCTCAGGGACTTAAGAAGATAGTTCCTACTTGCTAAAGGGAGTCATCTCCTCATCTCTGGCAAAAGGGACTTGTGGCTCTTCCATTAAACTCTGCTTGTGGTACTTATTAGCAGAGCAAGGTCCATACTAACCATTAGGCTCCCTCATCCCAACTCACAAGTATCTGTCACAGAGTCATCTGGGCTGGCATGCCCCGCCCCTCCCCTACACCTCTCCCTTCCTGAGCTTCTCTTCACCTCCCCTAGTCTCTTTCCCTGTGTTAACAGCTATTATGGCCGCACATTCTCTTGGTCTCCTGGTTCCCATGTGGTCTTTTTATTCCCTCTTCTCTTCCTCTCCACCGCCTCCTCCTTTCAGGGCTAGTTCAGTCTGGACTCTTCCAGATGCCCCTCGCTATTCTCTCGCTCACGTCTACAATAAGCCTTCTCCTCAGTCCTGTCCTCATCTGCATTCAATACTGAAAAGAACTTTTCATCCAAATATTAAAATCAAGGCCTAAGAAACCTCAGTTGCCAGGCGGTGGTGGCAAACCCCTTTAATCCCAGCACTCGGGAGGTAGAGGCAAATGGATCTCTGAGTTAGAGACCAGCCTGATCTACAGAGCAAGTTCCAGGACAGCCAGGCATCTATAGAGAAACCCTGTCTCAAAAAAACAAAACAAAACAAAAAACCTTCAAAGTCTCCACATTTGCCTCATGAATTACAAAATACTGGTTTTATTCTACAAAGAGAAACTTAGAAGAGAAGCTAACTTCCTACTTTGCGACATCCTCCTAACTGTGCTAACAATTATTTCCACATGAGCAACCAAAGAATTTAATACTCCCCTCAGGAAATTCTTTTGGAGCCAAAATTTTTTATTCATTTCTTGCATTTGAAGTACTCTTTGATGACATCTTTGGCCTGATATTCTTTGCCATAGTCCCTAACCATTACACATCTGCAACCAACTGTTACTTTAAGAAGCTTCCCCTCTTGATCAAGTTCAAGGAGGCCACCCACCCCCCTAGTTTCCTGTCATCAATCTTAATTAGGTTGATGTGATGCTCAGCACAAAGTGCCTTCACTTATTTGACATCCAGACTCATCACAATTGCACATAAGCACACAGAGATGGGCTTGGCACTTCATGAATACCATGCCGTGCTGGGCCATCACAGACAAGGGTGGTCTCTAGCACCTCTTGTAAGGCAATATTGGCATCTATTACACCTCAAGCAGCAATGCCTTCCTCTGCCATGGTGGTGGATTATAGGCAAGTTCTAATCTTGAATGCACCCCAGACTCCACCTCTACCCAGCTCAGAGGCAGCAGGGGAAAAGGCTTTTTTTTTTTTTTTTTTTTTAACACATTGGTGTTTTGCCTGCATATAAGTCTATGTGAGGGTATTGGATCACCTGGAACTGGAGTGTGGGTGCTGGGAATGGAACCTGGGTCTCTGGAAGAGCAGCCTGCTCTTAACTGCTGAGCCATCTATCTCTCTAACCCCATTAAATTAATTTATTTATATGCATGTGGGTGTTTTGCCTGCATGTATGTCTGTGTACTAGATGTGTCAAATGGAGTGTGCCCATGGAGTGTGACAAATCCTCTGAAACAAGTTACAAATGGTTGGGAACTGCCATGTGGGTGCTCAGAATTGAACCTGGGACCTCTGGAAGAGCAGTTAGTGCTCTTAACCACTGACCCATTTCTCTAGCTCCCCTCAGGAAATTTTAAGCTATTTAACTAGGGAAAAACTATCACTTTCATTCCAAAAACTGTTCCCTTATCACTCATCCTCCAAGATCAATTATATTTTCTAATTACCTTCAAAATATCTACCTTAGAGTCAATACGCCCCAAACTGCACTCTGGTTACTTTGATGCTTCTCTTCATCCCTTAAGTTTCATAGTTGAGCCGTCCCCCTCAGACTTACATCAAGCTCATCTTCCTAAATCTAGTTCATTTTATTCAACTAACTACAGTTCCACTTTATGAATCAAGGTAAGTTGCTTACTTCATTTTACCACAATGTAACAACTTACTAAACAATCCTTATACCATCTGGCCAAAATCTTACCACTTTCTTAAGCAGCAATTCTTTCTAAACCCAGTCTTCTGACCAGCAGCAACTGTATTACCTGGGACCATGTTAGAAAAGCATCTATGTGGATCTGACCTAAAACCTATATTAATGGGAAATGCTGAGAGTTGAAACCAGCAAATTCTGATGCATAGTCAAGTATGAGTCTTTTTAGTCCAATACAGCAACTCTAGATTCCCTCACTTGGCTCTGGAAGGGGGTCTCTTCCTTACTTTTATTTATTTCCCAGTGATAGCTCCTCACTTACATGTCTAGCAATGTCAGTCCCTTCTCTGTCTAAACCAAACCCTTAACCATTTTCATTTTCTTTCTTGACAGATTGCTCAGGCTATAGTCTTAATTTCCTTAGATCAAGAGATCCTTCCAACTCAGCCTTCCCAGGAGCCAAGATCACAGGCAAGTGCCACCTCATCCAGCTTCCATTTATTTCCCTCTGGTTTTCAAAGCAGGGTATCTCCTGTCTTTTTCCTACAAAAATGTCTTCAACAATTTTGTAGTCCACATTATTCTTTTTAAATGGTTCTCTGCAGTATCAACTAACTATTTTTGGGGGGTTTTGTTGTTGTTGTTGTTTTTTTTGGTTTTATGAGACAGGGTTTCTCTGTGTAGTTTTGGTGCCTGTCCTGGAGCTCACACTGTAGACCAGGCTGGCCTCGAACTCACAGAGATCTGCCTGGCTCTGCCTCCAGACTACCAGGCTTGCTGGGCTATTTAAAAGGTATAGTTTTCCCCATCTTCAGGATAGCTCGGGGCACAGAGTACTTGCCCATAACGTCTTGCTAGTGTGTTAGTCTTACTGCCTTTCTGAAGTGTGGGGATGGGCATACAGGTCAAAGCACTATTTCATCAAGGATCGTTAATATATTCCTCTGCCACCATTTGATATTCTGAGAGCCACAAACTTGGCAAGCCTACAAACATTGCGATAATAAAACGACCTCCATACCCATAACTAAAGGGTTTCTGTGACAATGAATAGAAAAAAATCACAGTCTAAGCCATCAAGTCCACAAACTTAGCTTTCCACTAACTTCAGTGGTCACACCATGGCACCGGAACAGCTGTTCATCTGAGTTTGACGAGCTCAGGCAGCCCGGGCGCATAACCAAGTTTAAAATGTAATGACGTGTGAATCAGAACATCCCGAAGACCCGCTGTTTGCAAAAATAAGGAGGAGGAGGAGGAAGGAGGGCACAAAGGAAAGGAATGAGGAAATAATAACATTTTAAATCTGTAAATAGATGATTCTGGAAGACAGGGTGGAGGCGGTGGGAGGAAGGCAGATGGACAGCGATCGGTGCGCTCCAGGAAAGCCTCTGCCAGCGCACACGGGAAGGAACCCCGGCAGCTGCCGAGCTGCCTGCTTATGACGACAACTGAGGCAGACTGACAGAAGGGCAGGAGACACGGGGACGACTTCAGGGGCGGTGTTCGGTGTCAGGGAAGGGGTCGGGAAGTCAACGCAACTTGTTGTTTATTTATTATTTTTTTTCCAAAGGCGAAGTCCGAAGGTCTGTCCGACCTGCCCCGATGAGTGAGGCGGAAGGAGCCACAGCTGGCCAGGGAGAGACGCGGGACGTGGGCGTCTCCCTCAGAGCCCGCGTCACCTGGGTTGGGGACCCACGGCGCCACTCACCTTTCCCACTCGGAAGCCGTGGTGAAGTCCGTGATCTCAAACACCTCGGACTCGGGCTGCGGGGAGAGAGAGAGAAGAGCACAGGCATTAAAGCCGCGGGGCGACTGCCGTAGGCGGCAGAACCCTGTGACAGACGCCACTAGGGCGCGGAGCTCACCTCGCTGTCCGCCGCCATCTTGCGGAGCGGAGTGCCAGGCCGCGCGCGAAGGCTGCCGGGAAGGAGGGAGCTAGGAGGCGGGCGCTGTGGGGCAGGAGGCGTGGTTTTGTGCAGAGTGGGTGTGGCCTCGGTGCAGGCCCGCCCCCGGAGGGCGTGGTGCCTTTTCTCCAGGCAGAAAGATCTTAGAGTGACTTCAACTCTCCCTCTAGGTTGTTTAATAATATTTTTTAAAACCCTGTAGTGGCTGGAGAGATGACTCTGCGGTTAAGACTACCCGGTGCTCTTCCAGGGGACCTAGGTTCGATTTCCAGCACCCACAGGACGGTTCCCAACTGTTTGTAACTCCAGTCCAAAGGGATCATGTGCCCGCTTCTGGCCTCCACTGACACCAGGCATGCACGTGGATGCACACAGACTTACATTCTGACAAACACACACATTAAATTAAATTTATGAATTTTTTAAAATTTATTTTAGGTGCATTGGTGTGAAGGTGTCAGATTCCCTGGAACTGGAGTTACAGACAACTGTGTGCTGCCATGTGGGTGCTGGGAATTGAACCAGGGTCCTCTGGAAGAGCAGCCAGTGCTCTTAACTGCTGAGCCATCTCTCCAGCCCGTTCAGAAATATTTTTAAAAGAATTTAAAAAGTAAAAGTATTCTGTGGGCTCATGCAGAGCTGTTGAACCTTTTGACATTGTCACATGATATTGTCATCTACAAATGTGTTGAGCCACATTCATAGATATCCAGGGACAGATATCCAGTCCTGTATAATAAAGACCCTAGATGTGTGCGGTCAAATTGTATTTAAAAATCTAAAGCACTCAGTGTTTGTTTTCATTGAAATGCTTTTTGTTTTGTTGTTGTTGAGACAGGGTTCCCAAGCCAGCCTCAAATTCACTGTGGTGAGAAGGATGACCTGGAGTTTCTGATCCACCTTCTGAGTATCCTGACTATAGGCATGTAGCACCAGGCTTGGATTATGCAGCGAAGCTGGAACCCGGGACTCTGTGCATGCTAGGTAAATGCTCTACCTGAACTATATCTGAGCTGTAACCTCAGACCTTGTTCAAACTTTACTGACTTGTAGACGCTGACCAAAGTCCTATAAACCCACCATCTCTTTATCCTAGACCACCCTGAGGGGGAGAACTATACAATTAAAGTTAAATTTTAAAAAGTCATACAAGTTACATATTTTTTTTTTTTTTTTGGTTTTTTCGAGACAGGGTTTCTCTGTGTAGCTTTGCGCCTTTTCCTGGAACTAACTTGGTAGCCCAGGCTGGCCTCGAACTCACAGAGATCCGCCTGGCTCTGCCTCCCAAGTGCTGGGATTAAAGGCGTGCGCCACCACCGCCCGGCAAGTTACATATTTTCTGAAGAGAGCAGCATGCTGTTTGACGAATGCTTCACTTTTTAAACTACTGAAGAACAGGAGTGGCCAACTAGCAGTGGAGAGTTCTGCTGGGGACTGGAGTGACGGACGGCTCAGCAGTTAAGAGCATTGAGTGCTCTTGTAGAGGACCTGGATTCCGTTCCCAGCATCCACACGACTGCCCTCCATACCTCTAGTTTTAGAGGGTCCAGTATCCTCTTCTGGCCACATATATTCAAGCAGCCAAAACACTCAGACACATAAGAATTAAATAATAAATCTTTTTCTTTCAAAGACAAGGTCTTTCTAGTGTGTAGTTCTAGCTCTCCAGGAACTCACTGTGTAGATTAGGCTAGTCTCATACTCAAAGAAATCCACCTGCCTCTGCCTCCACCAGAGTACTGGGATTAAAGGCAGATGCCATCACACCCAGCCTTTAAATAATAAATCTTAAAAAGAAAAAAAAATCCCTCTCAAGCCAGCAAGATAACTCAGCAAGTAATGGCACCTGCTGCCAAGGCTGAAAACCTAAAGTCCATCTCAGGGACCTGAATGATGGAAGGAAAAAACCAACTCCTGCAAATTATCCTCTGACCTCCACAATTCTGCCAGCCCTCCCCCAAATAAATAAATAAGTAATAAACTGTGAAGAATTCTGTCATAAATAATGAAATATTGTACATGAGCTCGGTGTATGTGGTGCTCCAGATCAAACCCCGAGACTCAAGCATGCTTGACAAACATGGTATTAACTGGGCTATATCTCCAACCCCTTGACTTCATTTGAAGCCTGGCAAAGTAGCCAATGGGTCTCTTTTGGCTGGATATAAAAACAAGAAAGAAAGACCAAGATCATAAGTCTTGATGATGGAAACACAGTGACAATAAGTTTTCATAGTTAAAAACATAAAAGGAATAAGGGGATATAGCTCGGTTGGTAGAATGCCCAGCATGCATGAAGTTCTGGGTTCACTCCTAGAATCATTGGATGCGGCAGTGCGCACCTATCATTCTAGCACTTTCTGGCCAGCCAGTTTAGGCAACTCAATAAGCTCCACAAAAGACTAAAAAGAGGAGAGTAAACAATGGATAGAGACCTGGGGAAATTTGTACATGGAAAATTATTTCTTTTCATTTCTTCTTATGTAGGACTTTGCCTGCATCACAGGTACCCACAGAGCCCAGAAGCCAGAAGAGGGCATCAGCTCCTCCACGCTGTGAGTGGCCAGGAATTGAAGCTGGGTCCTCTACATGAGCAGTGAGTGCTCTTAACCGACAAGCCATCTCTTCTGCTCCTGAAAAGATTCTCTTTTTCACATTTAAGGTCTTTAAAGTGAAGTAGGTCTGTGGGTCTTAGGGTCAGACTGATCTGATTTTAGCTATTTACTATTTAACTTTTTAAATTTTTTACCTTCCCTAACCCTGTTCATATTAGTAAAAAGGACTCTATAATACCATTTACTATGTAGGATTGTATTCAAGATTGAGTTCACATAAAAACAACCCAATGTCCAGCCTGAGATAGGTGAGCAATATAGTAGTAGTCTTTATAATGAATGTCCCATGAAAACTACAAAGCACTACTTACATACAAGGCATTACTGTTCTCCCTCCTTGATGAGTTTTGAAGATGGTTCAGAAAATAAAACAGTCTCAAAGACTTTGCTTCCTGAAGTTAAATTTTAGACAACGCACGAAGCTGCCGAATGAGGTTGCTAAGGCAAGGTTTCTTCCAAGATATTTTTGGCTTCTTGTCCTCTCCCTGGAGAAAATTTTAAAATAAATTATTTGTTACAGCGAAGTGTGAAGCCAGGATGCTAATGATGTAGAAACCCATGGGAAACATACTTTTATTAGACTTTTTTTTTCCTCCCCCGCTGCCTCAAAAAGCAGAAAAGATCCTATTTCTCTGGGATGAAGGGCTGTTTCCATCTACAGCCTGAGGCAACAGCTTCTCTTAGAAACTTGTTTCCTCACTAGTATAATTCAGTTATTTCAAGGTGTTACCAATAATGGCCACAGGGAGCTATTTTGACGCACAAGCAATTTAAGAGATTAGAAGCTTTGGAAAAATCACCCTCAGCTGGGACTTCAAGGGACCATGGGGGCATAACAGTTTAATTAGGTCATGATGACAAAGAAAACATCGTTTGTGTGGGACTCCGCTGTTCTCGTCTATCTGTCTTGACGGCACTGTGCAGGACAAAATAGGACCTCTCCATGATGCTGTCCCAGAATGCCTCCAAAAGAAGCTGCAACTGGAAGAGGAGGACCATGGGAACAAGAATCTTCAAAGAGAGATTCTCTAAAAAGTCAAAACTGCCTGGGAGTGTTTGCTCATTTGTTAAGCGTCTACCGTGTAGTTGATCCTGTGGAGGGATTCAGTGAAGAATAATCCCCTCCCGCTCTCTGTGTTCGCCATCTGAGGACAGAGATAAGACACAAGTAATGATAATGTGGTTTAGAAAGGACTGTGTGATGTTTATTCAATCTCTTAAAACTCTTTTAAAAATCAGTGCTAGAAAAATATCCAAATGTGACTTTCAGAACACACTTGCATCCTAAAAACAAAGCCCACTTTTGTGTTGTTCCGTTGTTTTGTGCACACGTGTTCAAGGGTGTGTGGGTGTGTGTAACTCAGAGGACAACCCCAGGTGTTATTCCTCAGAAATGCTGTCCACTTTTTTCTTGAGACAAGGTCTCTCATGGACTGGCCTGGAGCTAGCCCATCAGGTTAGACTGGCCTAGGTGGAGACCATTTCCGCCAGAAGATGTGGGTTAATAAATGAAAATCTCAGTGTTAGGCATGGGAGAGCTCCCTATGAATTATTGGTCAGGAAGACCTCAGACTTCCCACAAAACAACACAAGCTATTACAATTGCTCTTTGTGGCCAACCATAGCTAGATGGCAAGACCCTGTAGCTGAAGACACAACACACTTTGGTTGCAGGACCTAGAGAAACTGGGCTGGAGTTGACTGAAAACTTCCTCCTTGGTGGCTGCTAGTTTTCATAGTGCCAGAAAGTGCAAGCCACCTGGAGAGAAAAGACACCAATGGTCTTAGCCAGCACCGGACCCTGCACGTTGCAGCTCTGACTTGCTAGTAAGATGTGCCCATGGGTAAAATAGTGGCGTGAAGGTTTGGGGGATAACCAACTGCTTTCTGGTTGGATCAGAAACCTGGTTCAAAAGAGGGAATTTGTACCTGGTACTGTAAATCTAGGCAAGGCTGGCTGACCAGACAGCCACAGGATCCTCCTAGCTCTGCCTCTCCAGCACTGGGATTATTATACGATACCCAACTTTTTTTTAAAGTGGCTTCTGGGCTGGACTGAAGTCCTCCTACTTAAAAGGCAATTATTATACTGCATAACCTGTGCTCCAGCCCTACTGGTGTTTGTTTTTTGCATTTTTCAGACAGGATCCCCATTCTACAACACAGGTTGACTTGGAACTCATCATGTCATCCATGCTAGCTTTATAAGCATGAGTGATCCCTCTGCCTCAGCCTCATGAGTGCTTGGATTACTGATATAATGCACCACACCCAGCTTAAAACCATTGTTTACTGAACAAAAAAACAAGATTCTCAAGTGTGGAATCTCCAGAGAATGTGAGGCCAGGTAAATCTGAACTCAGTCATTCACCATTCATTCAGCTACCTCTTCATTCAGTAAACATTTTTTTTTAAAAAAAAATAACCACTCCTAGCTGGGCAGTGGTGGTGCATGCCTTTGATCCCAGCACTTGGGAGGCAGAGGCAAGTGGATCTCTGAGGTGGAGGCAAATCTGGTCTACAAAGTGAGTTCCAGGACAGCCAGGGCTATACAGGGAAGCCCTGACTTGGGGCGGGGAGGCAGACAAACAAACAAAAACAAAATGTTGGGGGCCATGCGAGGGGGCCAACAGACAGCTTTGGAACTCCTGGGCGGTTGGCAAAGCCACACCTGAGTGAGCCTTGGAGAGGCAAAGCCCCGAGGACTATGTGTCCTGCGGACCTCATGCTGTCATTGAGCACAGCTTCGACTGTTGTCTTCCTGGGCACTACATCCCTCACAATCTCTGGGTTATATGAAGACTCTCAGGGAGCTTTTAGTCCCTCACTGGGCAGTGTTACTGGTACTTACAATAATAGTGATTGACTTTTTCCAAGCATTGCTGCTGGAGCAGATTAATGACTCAACCACCACCCTTAGACATAATTTAGACATGTAGAATTGTCAGTAAGGTTAGGTTAAGATGTTTTTGTTGATGGCTTTGAGGTAGAAAACCTTGGGGAACAGTTTAAAGCTTAGAAAGGCACATAGCTGAATGAGGGACTTGTTGAGGTCAAGAAACAAGAACAAGGCAGCCCAGTTATTATTAGCTAACGTGCCTTTCTTGCTAGGATGGGTTGGTGATCAAGGGTGATGATTAATTCCTTGTACCCATTTCTGCCCTCGGCTTCCTCATAAAAACTGTTGATGAGTGGGTATACACCCTGAGGAGTTAAAGTAGAGCTGACTGATTGTTTTTCATATATGAAAGCTTAGATTTGTGATTCTTTTAAGATTTTTTTATAAGATTACCATTGAAGATAAATAATAAAGTGGTTGAGTCTTTCCTTGCAACTGCAAAATGCAGCCTGCCAGTAAAAGAACTGGCTGAGAAAAATGCCTTGCTTGTTTATACTCTGTTAATCTATAACATGGACATGAATGTATGTGGGTCCTTGGGATAATTTGTTTTTCACCTGTAATACTTAAAATGTTTAATCGTGTAAGGGATATGGAAAACATTGCTTTTTACTTGCATTCATGGTAACCATTCACTTCAAAAATAGAATGTAAGAACATTGCAACTTTTATACTGCTTGAAAGATTTTTGCTGGGGTATATAAGCTGTAAGGAAAAAAAATAGAAGTTAGTTAGAAGAAAGATATCAAGTGAGGTACAGAAGGGATACTTCTGGATAGAAGTAAGAAAAGAAATAAAGAGATGAGAGAGATGATAGAAAGATCCTAAAGGTGTGTGTGTTGTGTGTGTGTTATGTGTGTGTTGTGTGTGTTTTTTTTGTGTGTGTTTTGTGTGTGTGTGTTGTGTGTGTGTATGTGTGTATGTGTTTCCCTTTTTTTCGCTGGCCCCAAAGAGTTAAGTTTTGCCCCACTCACCAACCCCAGAGAATTTAAATTTTACTCCATAAAATAGAAAAGTCAAATTGACTGATGAGTCTGCCGACTCCTCCTTCCCCTCCCCTCCCCTTTCCTCCCCTCCCCTTCTCACCTCTCCTCCTCTCCCCTTCTCTCCTCTCCCCTCCCCTCCTCCCCTCCTTCATTTCTTCTTTCTCTTTCTGTACTGAGGATTACAGGACTCGCAAATGCTGGGCAAGCGTACTACCACAAAGCAACAGTGTGAGCCCTATCTTTTAGTTATTTTATATTTCCAGTACGTTCTACTTTCTGGAAGACAAGGGATGTGCCTTAATTATTTTAATTCCTCTATTGTGTTTCGATTCTTGGTGGCTGTTTCTAGAACTGATCATATGCCCAGGAGAACTTTAAAGACTGTGAATTTCACACACTAGCATTTGGCTCACTAAAGGAGAACCCAGATTCTTAGCAGAAGCTGTGTTTTTATTGCATCTTGTCTATGTAGAGAGGAGAAATCATTTCAGGAAATGTTAATGCTGTAAGGACAGGCTTGAAAGGAGGGCAGCTGTAGTTTTGACTCCGGCCTCAGTTTTAAGAGAGCCCTGTGAATACTTTAGGAATGCTTGGGCAGCCTCAGGCCATTCAGCAGGGACAGGACTGAAGGGTGTTTCCAGTTTAAGAAGCTTTGCTGCGGAGGCAGCAGGTACTGTCAAGGTGAGCTGCATTGCAGGCATGTTCGGTGTGACCTCTTTGTCCCTGCAGCAGAGTGGAGAGGAAACGTGGATTTGTGTGTTGGTTTGTTTAGTTATTTTGCAGAAAGATCATGAAGGAGCCTGTTGTTGTGTGTTTGTGCATGTCTTAATTATATATGTAATTAATTGTATATCACATAACATTCTATCTTTATATATTGATAAATATTTGGTTATATTATATATAAATATATACATTGATTTGAATATATGTGATATATATTGTATATGTGTATGAACATATGTGTACATATATGTGTATATGGAGACCAGAGGCCAGCCTCCTGTGTCATCCTCAGATGCTACCCAGCTTGTTTTTTTGAGACAGAATCTCTCACTAACCTGCAACTCACTGAACAGGCTAGACCGGCTGGTCAGCAAGCCCCAGGTACCCACTTGTCTCAGCCTCCTAGGCACTGGGATCACACGTGCATGGCATCATGCCTGTCTTCTTCATGCAGGTTCTGGGGATTGGACTCCAGGCTCATGCTTGCACTGGAACATGACATTCCTGGGAGCTTTGTTCTAACTGTCTTCTCTTCTACTTGGGAAGAAGATGACAGACAGAGGGCAAGAAAAACAGGGCGTCTCCGTGGACAGAGAGAAGAAATAAAGGTGGCTATATTGTCATAAAAGAAATACAAAATGACGTAAGACTAGAGCGTATTAGGGGAATATATTGGAGAAGTTCACTGGGTGTCTGAGGATTTCTATTTCTGTGATAAAATACCATGACCAAAAGCAACTTAAAGAAGAAAGAGTTTATTTCATCTTACAATTAGCGGCTCACACTCCATCACTGAGGGAAGTCAGGGCAGGAACTCAAGGCAGGGACCTGGAGGCAGGAGCTGATGCAGAGTCCATGAGCAGTCCTGCTTCTTGGTTTACTCCTCAGGGCTTGCTCGGCCTGCTTTCTTGTAGCACTCGGGACCACCAAGCGCAAAGATGACACCAACCCAGGGGGAGCTGGGTCCTCTCATGTCAATTATCAATCAAGAAAATTCACCACAGGCCTGCCCCCAGGCATTTTCTCAGCTGAGGTTCCCACTTCCAATGTGACTCTAGCTGGGTCAAGTTACATAAAAACTAGCCAGCCAACGAGGCTGAGAAAGCACTCGAGCCTGGAGGAGCGTACTCCAGTGAGGGCAAGCTTCCCAACATGTTGGCCACCAGAGGGAAGACTTGACCACTGTCTTGTGTCTTGTTCTGCCGCTTCTCCCCCTCCTCCTCCGTGTGTGTGTGTGTGTGTGTGTGTGTGTGTGTGTGTGTGTGTGTGTACAGAGGATCACGTTATCAAGGCACACACAAACAGATCTTACATAGTATCAAGTTTTACTAATCAGTCCAGTGAGTGGATTTAGCAGCTAGAAGTACTTACAACAAGCCTGACTACGGAGGTCCACCCCCAGGTCCCCAGAACCCACATGGTGGAAGAAAGAACCAGTTTCTGCAAGTTGTCCTCTTACCTCCACATACAACAACAAAAAACCAACCAAACAAATAAATAAACAAATGCCAAAAAAAAAAAAATCAAAAACCAGGAAGCAAGTGAGATCCCGTTACTCCCTGAGTGACATGGTATGCTATAATTCTTCATTTGGAATAGACTCAAACTCCTTACTGCTCCTGTTGGGCCCGTGAAGATCTGGCCTCTGTACACCTTCTTACATCAGTTCTGACACCTTTGCCCAGCCACCTTCCTGAAGTTGAGCACTTACCACGTACACGCTTCAGGGCCTCTGTGCCAGCTGCACACGCAGCCTGGAACTCTGCGCACAACCCACCAAAAGGACAGCCGCTGCCTTTCCTCTGCAGTGAGAGATGAGCGGTCATCTCTCGGGGAGGGGGGCTGTGATAGGGCTCAACATTCGCCATGCAAACCCGAGAATCTGAGTTTGATCCCTGGATCCCACCATGGAAAGAGAGAATCGATGCCCAAAAGTTATCCTCTGACCTCCACACGCTTGCTGACATACTCATGCCGCGCGCGCGCGCGCGCGCGCGCGTGCGCGCGCATACACACACACACACACACACACACACAAAACCACAATAAATAAATCAATCTCAAAAGCAGAATGAGTAACACCCCCCCCCTCCCAAAGCCACCTCTTAGGGAGATCTTCCAAGAGCACAGTCCAATAATGCCTGCCCCCCCACCCCCCACCCTCCCACCCAGCACCCCCGCAGACTCACAACTCTCAGCCTCCCTTGCTGAAATTTTCTTCATAGCATTTACAGGTATCTAACTCCGTGACCACTTACAGCTTTATGTGACCTGTCTTGTTTATCTGATAACTCAGTGCTGAGATGCATACTTGGCACTTACACATGAACACAAATCATCACGTAAAGGAACTTCCTACCAAACCTAAGGACCTAAGTTCGATCCCTGGGACCTACATGGCAGAAGGCAAGAACTGACTCCCACAAGTTTCTGACCTTCACATGTGCAACACACACACACACACACATTACATTAAATAAATACATTAGACTTTGTCTAAATAAAAATAAAAATAAACGGGAAAACGACCTCACATTTTTCTCTTCAGATTCAATCTTCATTCAATCTCATTCAGTCACTGAATTCATTTGCCATGCATATATATGTGACTCAACTTTTTTTTATTTAACATAATTTATTGATTCTCTGGGAATTTCACATCATGCACCCTAATTCCACTCACCTCCCAGTCCCCCCATATCTTCCCCTCAACCCTGCAGTGCCTCCCCCAAAAGAAAATTTTAAAAAATCAAAACGAAACAAGCAAACAGACAAACCAAAACAAACAAAACCTATTCACGTCTCCGTCTTTCCCGCCTCCCCAACACCTCTTCACTCGTCCTGGTGGCGTTGGGGGCCTCAGTGTGTCACATAGCACACACTTTTGTCCAATCAGCTTTACTTGCCAATGTTCATTGCAATTAGTCACTGGTCTAGTTCAAGGCTTCTGGTTTCTGGTCCACCGTCATCATTGGATCCTCACCGGAAGTCCTCTGGGATATCCACCCCAAGGCTGCCCCAGTGACTCAACTTTTTATCTCTCACCTACATAGTACCCATCGTCCCATAAACTTTTACAGATCCATTTGCTCTACTAGATATCAACTCTTGGGAGATGAATAAGCAACTCAAACTTAAGTAGGTCCATAATAACTCTTTTTGTTTTAGCCCAAGCATTCTCCTACCATTTCTGGCCAGTAAATGACAACAACATTTACATATTTGGCTAAGTCCCAAAGGAAAGTTTTCCTCAATACCTTCCTATGTCTCCCAATTTCAATCTTCTTAGCATATCCCATCAATTCAACTTCTAAAATACCACTTTAGAACTAATGTCATTTCCTGCCATGGTGAGGAACTTCCTGTTGTGTATTTTGTAGTAAAGGTGACCAGTACTTGCTGGTTTTGTTTATGTGAAAATGATTCTCATGCTGGGGATGTGGCTCACTTGGTAGAGTGTTTGCCTAGCATGTGTGAATCCTTGGTTTCAAGCCTAAGCACCCCCTACTGGTGGATAATGGTCCACACTAGTAATCCCAACACTCGGAAAGTAGAGACAGGAGGATTCTAAATTCAAGGCCATTCTAGGCTACCTAGCAAATTAGAGGCTAGCCCACACTGTGTGAGACAGACCTTATCCTGTGTTTACTTTTGTAGTCTGGCAACCCACTTGCTGACCTTCCGAATCCTCAGCTAAACAGCTGGAATAATGGTGTGTTTCTTGAATGGTTGTTTTGATTGAAGAAAATTTAAATGAATCACAAAACAAATACAACAAAAACTATTGTAATTAATAAAAGTGGATTTTAGGGCAGTCAAAGACACAGCAAGCATTAATAAACATTGATCAAAACTCCGTATGTAACCTTTAGAAAGATGAGTATGAATAGATGGAGCGAAAACCCCACAATAGAAACTAAGCTTTGTTGTTGTTGTTTTTACAAATAATTATTTTTATGTATGTGTATATCTGTGTTAGTGTATGCCACCTGTATACAGGTGCCTACTGAAGCCAGAAGAAAGTGTCAGATCCACTGAAGTTGTGACCCACCCACCCACCCAGGGAGTTGGGAACTGAACCTGGGTCCTCTGTAGGAGACACAGGTGCTTGTGATGGCTAAGCCCTCGCTCCAGCCCTAAGCTTCATGTTCTCAAGGGCATTGGAAGTGGTTATTGACTGCACAGCTGCACCCCATTTCAGTGAAAATATACAACAGCACATCTTTAAAGAGGAGACCTCCACACCCTTCAGTGGATAGTAGGAAAGACCAGCAGCTCCAAATGCCAGCTAGTCTTATGTTCTAGTATGTTCCTTATGAGTATGTTTGTTTTCATGGTCTCTCTCAATGTTGGGTTAGTTGTAGTCTATGAGTCAGACAAAAATGCATCCAATCTGCTGAAGCCTTTGTGTTAGAACTTACTACAAGCCTCTCTAGACAAGAAATGTAGCACCCAGGAATAGAGGCAAGTGAATCTCCGTGAGTTTGAGACCAGTCTGGCCTGTATAGTGAGTTACAGGACAGCCAGAGTGACAAAGTGAGACCTTGTCTCAAATAACAAAGAGGAGGAGGAGGAAAAGGAGAAGGAGAAAGAATAAATGTGTCTTAATGAAAGGATTCCTCAAGTTTGGGTCAATGAACACCACAAGTCCAGGGACAATCTATTGGATTGAATTCTTATTACCAACGTGTTGGGGTCCACAGAGGTTTCCTAGTGAGATCTGAGCTTGCTTTACACATCAGGGCTGCGTAGGGGGATGGACTGACTATGTGTGTGGTTACTAGGTGTTTGGAAAGGTCTGCACTTGGCTGTGCTGAGGTGGGGGGGTCTTTTGCTCCACCCCTTGGCATTTCTATAAGAAGGGGCTGCCGGGCGTTGGTGGCGCACGCCTTTAATCCCAGCACTCGGGAGGCAGAGGCAGGCGGATCTCTGTGAGTTCGAGGCCAGCCTGGGCTACCAAGTGAGCTCCAGGAAAGGCGCAAAGCTACACAGAGAAACCCTGTCTCGAAAAACCAAAAAAAAAAAAAAAAAAAAAAAAGAAGGGGCTGGTGGGTTTTGACCAGGCCTTCCCAAGGCTATCATGTGTTTCTATCAGTCTCTCTCCTCTATATTTCTAGCTAAATATTTCTCACTTCTCCCTGCTTAAGAGTATCCTGGGGGGTGGGGGGAGCAGGTCTCCCACACCAACATCATCAGGTTCAGAACCTAAGTCTCGGCAATCCCTAATAAGTCAGGCTGGACCACCCATCCTCAATAGGCCATGTAAATAGGCAAGTAACAGTGAAAAGCAGCAAAAAAGGAGGTTTAGTCAATGTTGCCATGCTGGGAAGAGTAACAAACAGGTCTAGTGACTCCCACCTAAATCCATCACTGAGATCCTGGTGTGAAGTTTAATCTAAATAAAGGGCGAGAGGTACATATGACTAAGCAGTCCTAGGGAACATGTGGCCCTGCCTGGTCCTGACCCACCATTGTCTGGGCCCCAGTCTCTCTTGCAAGGTGGTCTCAAACTGAAATTACTTCCTGGGAGACAAGCTCCTCCTTGGCTGGCCCCAGGCTCCAGACGTTCCCTTTCCCAGCATGGGACTTTCAATTTCTTGGGGTTCATTGCTTCAATAGTCTAATAGTCAAAGAGAGGTACTATGCCTCATGAGAATGTCTTCATCCCTGCTTGTATAGTTATATTATCCCTCTGACCTGTCTTGGATTTGAAAAGGGACCTTTCAGCACACAGCAGGGATACAGAGGCATGCCTCTTCTGAAGAGCATCTCACTGCGTAGAGAGAGAATGGCAGCGGGTCAGCCATGGATGTGCACCTGTTCTAACCACTCCAACCGCGGCTTAGAAGCCCGTACCACACTTGTTTTCCTGCCTCCATGAGACTGTCCTGCTTTTAATTCTCCAAGCTAAACACAACGCAGCTGGTTGCCTGGGTGACAGCCTGTAAACTAAGCGAGTCTCCTCGCACTGAGCCAAAGGGTTTGTGCACCCAGAACCAGTTTTAAACACTTTTTAAAAATAAAGTGTTTGGACTGCACAACACTGGAACGGAATCAGGGCAAAGGTCCTAAGTCTATGCTGCCTGTCAACGGAAACCTAGCTGAACTGAGGGGTGATGGCTGGTCCGGAAATCAGAGCCATGAAGAAGTAGGATGATTTGGGCTGCTGTAGGTCTGGGTGCTCCTTCAATTGCGTCCCTCAGCAAAACACACACTAGGTAAGCCTCGCTTCCATTTTTTCACGCTGTTTTAGATAATACCGAATGTTGCAACTTTTTGTTTTCCTCCTGGAAGAGTGTCCCAGGGGAGGCACATCAGGTAAACTGATGGGAGAAGCTGTGTCTGAAGCTTGAATAATTTTATCCTTAGAGCTGTAATAATTTAGTTTTGACTTTACAAATGATCCCTTCCGGTGCCTTATGGAAATGCCTCCAGACCACAGGGAAAACTAGTAATGACAAGAAAGTTTTATTAATATAAAGCACTTTCGTCCACTGAATTTCATGCAGAGATAATCTCATACTTTGATCACCTAAATATTTATGAACTTTTTGTAACTACTTAATATTGTATACACATATTTGGGGGCACATTTTATTAACCTTAAAATCAAGTTTCAGTCGCTTTAAGCTTTTCTATATAATAATCCAAACCAAACATAGAATATAACAGAAAGGTTTACTGGGAAAATGCCCATGCTCTCAAAAGCAACCCAACAAAACTCACTGGACCACAAAATAATGACAACAAAAGCCATGAGAATAGAAGGAAGATCAGTTGGGAAGAGGAAGGGGGCCAGCGGGTGTGGGAGGGAGACAAGACGGTAAGGGAGCGAACACAATCACACTAAATTATAAATGCATGAAAATGTCATCATGAAATGCTGTGCTGTGTATGATTGGTTACAAAAGTTTTGACTTTACAAGTTGATAACACAGTTAAGAACAAAAGTGACTGTTATTCAATAGAAGATACACCTTCCAGTTTAACCCTATAGAACAAAACATTATTGCTTAAAAAAAAATCATTGCTCAAAATAATACTTCTAAATAAATGGAGAAAAGTTTTCTCCGTGAGAAACTTTTATTTTCGAGACAGAATGGTTTCTCTATGTAGCCTTGGCTGTCCTGGAACTTGCTTTGTCCCGAGTGCTGGGATTAAAGGCATGTGCCACCACCACCCGGCTCCATGGGAAACTTAAAACTGAAATGTAGGAACTCACGGACTTTAGACCAACAGCTGTGGAACCTGCATGGGACGAGACTAGGCCGTCTTCATATGGGAGACAGTTGTGTAGCTTGGTCTATTTGAGGGGCCCCGGCAGTGGGATCAGGATCTATCCCTGGTGCATGAGCTGACTTTCAGGATCCCATTAGCTATGGTCAGAAGCCTTGCTCACCCTTGATGCAGTGGGGAGGGGCTTGGTCCTGCCTCAACTGAATGTACCAGGCTTAGCTGACTCCCCATGGAAGGCCTTACCCTTTTGGAGGTGGGGATGGGGGGGTGGCTTTGGGGGAAGGCTGGGAGGGAGCGGAAAGAGGGATGAGAGGGGGGATCTGTGGTTGGTATGTAAAATATAAAAATATTATAAATTGAAAAAAAAAACCCAACCTGAAATGTTCAGGCTGGAAGTCACAGGAGGAAATGACACTCAGCTACAAGAAGCAGTGTGAGTTAGTTCGTGTTACCTGAGCCACTGATGTGTGGAGACACTACAGAGTGTCCTTGACTGGCCATTGTCTTTCTCTAGGCATCTTGGAGTGTGACATAGATCACCAAATAGTGATCACATTGCCAGTCTTCTAGTGACTGGATAACTTGGAGATTACAGTGAAGCTAAATTCACATTTTTTAAATTTATTATTTATTTTTATATTAGGGAGTAGTTACTACTTCTCTTTTAAAGGTTATGCAAGATCCAGGTGCCATGGTACACAGGTACACAATGCCATATCAGCACCCAAGAGTGTGAGGCAGGAGGATGGAGAGTTTGGAGCCAAGCCCGAAACCCAGGCCAGCCCGAACCACAAAGACGAGCCCTAGTGGAGAAGCAAACACACAGACAAAGAGGTTACAAGCAAGAGTTAAAGCACAGACTCTAAAACATTCATTGCTAGGTAACAACCTTGAAGAAAAATGGCTGGGTTCTTGAGGTTCTAGCTCTCCTCTATGAATAATCCGATGGGATAAATACCTCTTTCTTGCCTGGTTGTTATTTGAATACATGGGTTTTAGCTTTATTGAAGGACAGGCTGTAATTATCCTGTTTATGAAAGCATTTCCTAGCCTTGAAGTGATATTGCATTTTGAAAAACAAACGTATGAAGATAAAGCCAAATGATGTGCTAGGGTGTGTATGTGCACTGGCTTGAAATTTTCCTGTGGTCCAATTTGGAACATATGGTCTGTTCTTGCTACCTTTAGTGAAGTTCCAAGGGTGACCCTTATTAAATGTTAATGACTAGTAGTATGGTGACTTAGTCACCGCAGTCAACCAGGTTAGAACTCCAAGAAAACCCCCAGCGTTGGTGGTGGTGTTACTTGCTGAGGTCATTCTGGAGAACATTCTGGCACATTTTAGTGAAACTGAATGTCTTAGACATATTAGGTGCAAGCAGACTTTTGGGCTGTGTATTACCAGGCTCCAGTAGGGATAGTATCACAGTGTTGTCTGCAGGGTGGAACACTAGAGGCAATTTAGATGCCCATCACTGAGAGAAGACATAATAAAATACAGTAGATGTGTAATAAACAACTGGAGGTTACACACAAATACATGGGTGTACCTGAAAGCAAAGTGTTAAAAATAAGTAGCAAGTTGTGCATATATATATATTTTCAAGACAGGGTTTCTCTGTGAAGCCCTGACTGTCCTGGAATTAGCTCTCAAGTCCTGGTATTGAAGGTATGCCCAGCTAATAAGTAAATCTTTAAAAATAAAATAATAAATTTACATAAGTAATAGTAATATGTCAGGCAGTGGTGGCACATGCCTTTAATCCCAGCACTCAGGAGGCAGAGGCAGTCAGATTTCTGAGTTTGAGGCCAGCCTGGTCTACAGAGCTACTTCCAGGACAGCCAGGGCTACACAAAGAAACTTTGTCTCTGAAAACCAACAAACAAAATAGGTTTGTTTATTTATGTATTTTATGTCTATGGGTGTGTATGCATAAATGTCTGCACACCAGAAGAGGGCATCAAATCCCATGGCACTACAGTTAGAAAAACTTCTGAGCTGCTGTGCCGTTGCTGGGAATTTAACTCAAGACCTCTGGTAGAGCAGCCAGTATGCTTAACCACTGAGCCATCTCTCCAGCTCCAATATTTTTATTTTTTATGACATTTTCATTTAGTGTGTATGTATGTGTGTGTGTCTGTGTGTGTATGAATGTATGTCTACATCTTTGTGTCTGTGTGTAAATGTGTGCCATAGCATACACGTGGAAGTTAGGGAGTCAATTCTCTTTTTCTACCATTTGGGTCCCGGGGATCAAACTCAACCTTTTTTTTTTTTTTTTTTTTTTTTCATGAGTGCTAAAGAATTGAACTCAGGGCCTCGCGCTTGCAGAGCAGGTGATCTCACCAACTGAGCCGTCTACCCAGACCCTATTGATTACATTTTACATCTATATGTGTATGGTGTGCATGCGTGTGCATGTGTGTGTGTACATGGTGTGTGGGTATGCATGCATGTGTTTGTACATATAGAGGCCTAAAGTTGATACTGGGCGTTTTACTCAGGCATTCTCCACTTTGCTGAGGCAGGCTCTCTCTCCAAGTCTGGCTATTATCACTAAATAGCTTGTCCTGGGGATCCTCCATCACTGCCTGAGTGCTGGGTTTACAAGTGGCTGCCAAACCTGTTTAGCTTTTATGTGGGTCTGAGAATTTGAACACACCGAGCAGCAAGTGCTTTATCCACTGAACACCCCCCCCCCATTTTTCCTTATAAAAGAAGGAACCATGTAACAATGAAGGCAGACTACGCTACGTTGGAACCGCCCACTGTCTTGCTGGCCTTCGTGTCCTTAAGCCATTTTTCTCTTTAAGGCAATTATACGGCACCAGCAAGATGAACAAAAACAAACTGATTCATGATTTCCTGGACGCGGTTTCCAGGGGTGACGTGGAATGCATCTGTGGCCGTATTCCTGAAGTCCATTCAGTCCTCGGGAACCTTGACTTTCAGCACCCACAGACCGGAAATACACCTCTCATTACCGCGGCAGAAGAAAATCTATCAGAGGTACAATGGGGAGGGAGAAAAAAAAGAGTCTGGCGGGAAGCAAGGAGGGTTTGCCTTTGGTTTTCTGAAGCTTGGTAGCTTCCTGTTCCTCCACAACAAATTCCTGTTCCCAGGCCTTGCAAAGCCCTAGCTCGGGGTCAAGATTATCACGACAGCACTGTCTAATTCAGTTTCTGTTTCTGAGAGATTTGGGGGACTTGCAGACTTTTTTATTATTATTTTTAAGCTTTTAATAGCTCATTAGAAAGAATGTAGACATAAAAAACAAAAACAAAAACACTCTGGGCATGTCCAGCGGCCTGTCTCCCAGGTAGTTCCAGAGTCTATCAAATTGATAATTAACATTACCACTGGACAGGGTGGCTCACTTCTTTAATCCTGGCATCTGGGAGGCAGAAGCAGGCAGACCTCAAGTTCAAGGCCAGTCTGGTTTGTATAGTGAGTCCCAGGACAGCCAGGACTACACAGAGAAACCCTACCTTAAAAAACAAAGGTAGGGCTGGAGAGATGGCTCAGAGGTTAAGAACACTGGCTGTTCTTCCAGAGGTCCTGAGTTCAATTCCCAGCAACCACATGGTGGCTCACAACCATCTGTAATGAGATCTGGCTCCCTCTTCTGGCCTGCAGAGATACATGCAAACAGAACATTGTATACATAATAAATAAATAAATCTTAAAAAAAAATGCCTTAACTTTAAAAAAAAAAAAAAAACAAAGGTAATTAATACTACCTATCATACCAAAGCTAGCCTGAGCTTGCTATAGCCAAAGATGACCCCGAACTTCTGATCCCCCTTCCTCTGTCTCCCTGGGATTATAAGAGTGGGTCACCGTGCCCAGTCTTTGCAATATTAGGACAAATTCTAGGGCTTGCTGCATGCCAGGTGAGCATTCTTCCATCTGAGCTGCATCCTCTGCCTTTGTGAGAACTGTCTGCTAAAGTCCTTCAGGACTTTGAAAGACAGCTCAGTGGTCTTCTTCACTGACACTACTCCAGTCTCCTGTGCTCATCTCCATCTTTACATTCACCACACTATGCTTTCTCATCTGTCTCTGTGACCCCATCATACTATGAGTAGCTTGAAGTCTAGGTAGTTACCTGGTTCACTGTTTAGGGCTTAGACGAAGGACAAGTCATGACACACATTGGGCACCTATTCCATACCTGCTGAAAAACTAATCACTTCAGCATTTGAATGTAGTTTATTTTCTTTCCAATGATACATAAAAAATATTTGCAACATTCTGGACTTTATAAGCCAACCTGAGCTGGAATAGAGTGCACTTGCCTAGCAAATATAAGACCCTAAGCCCAATACTTGTTACTCTATAGATAGCTAATAGAAATGTAGATAAATGCTAGATCATGGGGTGAAAGGGGGCGTAAAGTAAGTAGATAGATAATAGGTAGACAGATGGTAGATTGGTTAAGATAAATAGACAGGGGCTGGAGAGATGGCTCAGCGGTTAAGAGCACTAGCTGCTCTTCCAAAGGTCCTGAGTTCAATTCCCAGCAACCACATGGTGGCTCACAATCATCTGTAATGAGATCTGGTGCCCTCTTTCAGCCTGCAGGCATACATGCAGGCAGAACACTGTATACATAATAAATAAACATAGAATATTAAAAAAAGATAAGTAGACAATAGGCAGACAGAGATGATAGGTATATAGATAGATAATAGATGATTGATGCTAGGTAAGCAGATGATAAGTAGGTGATAGATAATATGAGTTTCATTTTTTAAATTATAAACTACTATAAGACTTCAATGCCGGGATGTTGGGAGCTGTGGCTATGGCTCACATGGTAGAGTGTTTGCTTAGCACGCATGAAGCCCTGGGTTTGAGTCCCAACACCACAGAAACCAGGCGTCATGGCACACACTTATATTCCAGCACTCAGGAGGTAGAGCAAGAGAGTCAGAAGTTCAGGGTCCTCAAGGCCAGCCTGGACTACATAAGATCCTGATCTTGTCTCACAATAAAAAAGATTTCAACGCTTATGTGTCCTCAGAAGAAAATATTTCTAAATCTCTCGTCTAAAAATACAGTTCTCAGAAAGCACCCATATCACAGAGTTGTTTTCGTTGTTGTTGGTTTTGGCTTTTTTTTGGCCTGGGGGGAGGGGGGAGCAGGGTGTCACTATGTAGCCCTGGTTGTCCTCAAACAAAGATCTGCTTGCCTCTGCCTCCCAAAGTGTTGGGACTCAAGGTGTGCACCACCACACCAGCCATCACAGAGATTTGGTTTCCACATTTAGAAAGGTAAATAACAGCTTCCTGCATTCAAATACTTGGCCGTGGTGGTGCTGGCGACCACCTCACAGATGCTAGGCGTGAGCTCCCACCACAGAGCTATACGCCCCCCCCCCCAGCCTGCAGTCCTCCATTTTTTTCCCACTCTTACCTGCCTTTTCTTTATCGGGAATGAGAGCCATATCTAAGTTAGTCTTCTATCCATCCCTAACGGTACAGCTGCCACTCAAAAAATATGAAGCATTCAGGGGATGGAGCTGAAGAGATGGCTTAGCAGTTAAGAGCACTTGCTGCTCAGTCACGAAGACCAAAGTTGGCAGCCCAGCATCCACATTGGACAGCTCATACATAACCAAGGGATCTTATTTGCTCTTCTGACCTGCATGGCCACCCACATATTCTCTCTCTCTCTCTCTCTCTCTCTCTCTCTCTCTCTCTCTCTCTCTCTCTCTCTCACACACACACACACACACACACACACACACACACACACACACACTCATACACACACATAGACACACACACATAGACACACTCACACAGACACACACATTAATTAAATCAAAAATAACTTTGTAAGCCAGGCTTGGTGACACACGTCTTGAATCCTAACTATCAGGAAGCAGAGGCAGGCAAATCTTTTTGAGCGTGAGGCCAGCCTGATCTAAATAGCAAGTTCCAGACCGATCAGGGTGACATAGTGAGACTCTATCTCAAAAGAGAAACAAAACAAAACAAAACAAAAAACCCAACTTAAAAAAATTGGGCAGGGAGGGGAATATGCTCAACATATATAATTATGAACATTTTAGAGCTAAAAATAAAAACAAATCTTTTGAGTTTTAAGGATGTTACTGTTTTACAGGTCGTTGAGATTCTTCTGGAGAGGGGAGCGGATATCACCCTCTGTAATTACAGCAACCAAACTGCGCTCCATGTGGCTAATGGTGGCATCCGGAGACAGCTATTGGCCGGCAGGAGAATCCAAGCTCCCCAAATGCAGCTTCTAAGAAGTTCGTGGCAGGGCGATCTTGAGCAGCTTCAGCACTTGCTGGTTAGTTACAGTGATGTTTACCTGGGGCAGGGATGGACAGATGTACAGAAGACAGACTATGCCTTCACATGCCCAATACAGAACTCTTCTTAAAATGTATTTGTGTTTACATTTAAAGTTTTTAAATTTTTGTTTTTAATCATGTGTATATATAAGTGTGTGCACGCGTGCGTGCATGTGTGTGTGTGTGTGTGTGTGTGTGTGTGTGTGTATGAATACAGGCATATGAGTGTTCACAGAGGCCACAAGAGGATGTCAGATCCCGTGGAGTTGGAGTTACAGGTAGTTGTAAGCTGCCTCTTGTGGCTTTTGGTAGCTAACTCTGGCCCTCATGAAAATGAGTAGCAAGCACTCTTTACTGCTGAGCTGGTTCTTCGGCGCCCAAGACTTCTTCCAAAGAAGGAGAAAGTTATTTTCAAATGCCATCCCGGAAAGTCTCACGCAGGAGAGACAGAAAGATACAGAACCAGACAGGACACAGATAGAAAACAAGAGCAGCCACCTCTTTCCACCCCCTCTATCTATGAGCTAGAAGTCAGGTAGCTCCCCCGGGAAATGATGAGCCCCAGGAAGACCCAGAGGAGCGCTGTCAGCTTGCTCAGATCAGTTCCCTGGATATCACTGCCATTTGCACAGTTGCTGTTTAGGTCCCTTTGGGCCACTGGCAATTATTATCTTTATCCTGAAAAGGGAATCAGAGACCTTACACACTGCACAATATTTAGCTGTGCCCAGAACAGCTTTAGAACTTTAGGGGAATATATTTGTGTGTGTGTGTAGTGTTCGTGTGCACATGTCTGCATATGCATGTGAAGGCCAGAGAGCAGCCGTAGATATCATTTCTCTAGTGCCATCCACTTTGATGTTTTTTTTTTTGTTGTTGTTGTTTGTTTGTTTGTTTCTGAGACCGTCTCACATTTTCCTGGATCTCACCAAGTAGGATAGGCTGGCTAGCCAGGGCTCCTCTTCACCTCCCCAGCACTGGGGTTGAAAGTGCATGCTCCTGTGTGACAATATTCCCAGGGAGGTGTGAACAGGCATCTTCGCATCCTAGAAAGGGAACTGAAAACAGACCAAAGTATGGCTACCACCAAAGTCCGGCTTGGTGAACTAGGAAGTTTTATTGCGGTCACTTACAAGACCATGGGTGAGGTCACTCTAGGAGCATAAGGGTCTCAACAGCAGTTGCAACACCAAAGCCCACCCCAGCACGGGTGACAGCTCATGAAATCTGGAAACCTGGAGCTCACTGCACAACCTGCAGGCAGCTCATCAGATTAGAGAGAACGTCCTTTGCAGTCAGCTCAGGTGGTCTGAACCTCTTTGAGGTGGCTGGCTGCTGTCTGTTTCTCCCAGGCAGTTCAGCTTGGCTTTGCTTCTTCCACACTGCAGATCTGAGGGTGACTCTCAGTAGGCCTTAGGGGAATAAATCTGGTCAGTTTCAGAAACTTCCTGGAGCTATTTTGAGTTGTCTACATCCTGTCTTAATGAGCTTCCCTGAAAGATGGAATATTTGACCTCCATTTAGAACATCCTGTAGCTTTACCTTCCTTTAATTCCCTGTGTTTTAATGAGCTCCCCTCCAAGATGGGTGGTTTTTTTTTTTTTTTGGCTTTTTTTTTTTTTTTTTTTTTGGTTTTTTGAGACAGGGTTTCTCTGTGTAGCTTTGCGCCTTTCCTGAGACTCACTCGGTAGTCCAGGCTGGCCTCGAACTCACAGAGATCCACCTGGCTCTGCCTCCCGAGTGCTGGGATTAAAGGCGTGCGCCACCACCGCCCGGCCAAGATGGGTGGTTTTAATCTCAGAGGAAACTACTATACAACACATGCCTGGATTTTTATATGCACTCTGGGGATCAGATTTGGGTCCTCATATGTGCATGGCAAGTACTTTACCAACTGAGATGTCTCTCCAACCTGAATATACATTTAATATATTTTGTTTTTAATTGTGGGTGTTTGTGTGTGCATTTGGTCACATGAGTACAGTGTCCCTGGAATCCAGCAGGGAATTGGATCCTTTGGATCTGGAGGTACAGGTGATTGTGAGTAATCCAGCCTGGGTTCTGGGAACAGAACTCAGGTCCTCTTAGAGACTGGTACTCCCAAGAATACATGTATTAAATGTTCTCTTTGGGGGTAACTGATACTCTTTTTTAGATACTTCACCCTAAAGCACCTTGTAAAAGCATATGCATAACCCAGGACTTTAATTATTAGCAATTTCTCACTCATGACATTGACCTTCAATGCTGCTGTAAGACCCATGTGATCTTCCAACTGAAAGAAAAGCAATATTGCTGCTAGGAAACAGTTTTTTCTAATCCCTTATGGTAAAGACACAAACAGATCAAGAAATTAAAGATATCCTAACCAGGTCAAGTTCAAGGACGATTGTAACAAAACCAAAGGATATTTCCCATGCTTTTGTTGTACTTAAAGATAGTCTAAACTGCCATATTTTCAGAGTGAGGCTTAGAAAATTTTCCAAAAGGTAATCCATTTTTCTTAATGGCAGTCTTGTTGTATGTAACTGTAACCAAATCTCTGTTTTTATAGCCACATTATTTGTTTTACCCCTGAAGGTTCAATGACCAAGCTTTAAGGAACTGTTTATTGCCTGGAACGTGAAGCCTAACTTAATCAAGAGATGCTAAGTTGATGTGTTGTAATACGACTCTCGGCTCAAAACGCTCACATTGGCTCTAGATAGTAATGAACACTGACCTAAGAGGTAGCTTCTTCTCAGAGACCGAGAAAAAAAATTAACTAATTCCCATAGCAGCCTGCTGAGGTAATATCATTATCTCCATTTTGCCCCTGGAGATGCTGAGGTAAAGACTGTATTGCCATGGCAGAAAGCGAAACAGAGGTGAAAATCAGCAAGTTACTTTGGTCTATAAAACAAGCAGTTTGTGTTTTTGGTCTTCCAAGAGATTTTCAGTTCTGATGGTCTGGATTAAATATCTCTCTCTCTCTCTCTCTCTCTCTCTCTCTCTCTCTCTCTCTCTCTCTCTCTCTCTCTCTCTCCTCCCTCTCTGTCTCTCTCTCCTTTCCAAATGTCAACACTGGATTTTTTTTTTTGTTGTTGTTATTTTTGTTTTTTAATCAATTAATGCCCATCTTACTGTCTTTGGAGACAAGGTCTCTCATTTACCCTGGAGCTCACCAGTTTGCTTAGACCAGCTGGCCAGTGAGCTCCAGGATCTTCTGGCTCTGATTCCCCACTACTGGGATTATAGGCATACACCGCCACACTGGGCTTTTCCTGAAGGTGCTGGGGATCCGATCTTGGGTCCTCACCCTTGTAAGGCAAGCATTTTAACAAGTGAACCATTTTCCTAGCCCAAATTTTACTTATACTAAAGCAACTGGTCATATCATATGTCACTTCTGCTTTGACTATTTAAATGCAGTTACATGACACGTTTTCCTAGTGCAAATCATTCATTCATCAATGCTCAGGGAGCAGCTGCCCCGTGTAAGTCCTACAGCTAAGTGGTTTTCAGTTTTGTGTCACCAGCCATGCGAGCAACCCTATAGGGAAACACTGGTATGTCTGTCACCTGTCCAGTGCAACTTAGAGGGTCAGGAAATAGAGTTGCTAGGGTCAGCAGATGGCACAGTGGGTAAAAGTTCTTGTTCTGAAAGCCTGACACCTGAGGTTCTATGTCCAAGACCCACAGTGGAAGGAAAACACTAACTGAAGTTGTCCTCTGGTTGTATGTGCACACCTGCATTCATACATACACACACACACATCATACATACACACAGTAAGGTATTTTAAAATAGGGCGATCAGATTTTGCAAATAAAAATTACAGGACACCCAGTGATGTTTGGTATATCAGCTACAGAAGTGAGCACATTAAGTTTACATTTCAGATAAACAAATTATTTTTGAGTGTATGTGCCAAATGAAAAAATGCTAAATTATTTATCCTTTAACTTCTCCTTCTTTATTTTATCAGGGTTATTTTTTTCTCCATGTACTTGTGGATGTGTGGATGTGTACATCTTCAGGTGCATATATGGGCACATGTGTGCAGGTGGAGGCCAGGTAACATAGGGGGTTTCCTCAATTGACCTCTCTATCTATCTATCTCTCTATCTCTATCTCTTTTCCTTCTTTCTTCCTTTTTTTTTCAAAACAGTCTCTCACTTGTCCAGGGCTTGTCAAGTAGGTTGTTCAGACTGATTATTGAGGCCCAGAGATCCACCTGTCAGGGCTTCTGCATCACTGGCCTCATGGGTGCACACTGCCACTCCTAGCATTTTTATGTGGATCCAGGTTATTGAAGTCAAGTCCTCACACTTACTCAGCAAGCACTTGACTGACTGAGTCATATCTACAGCCCTATCAAGGAGATTCTTTTAAATCAACCACTTAACAGGGCATCCCCGATATAACCTACGCGTTTGTTAAATAGTCAGCTTTGGGAACCAACACTGAAACCCAGGGCTGTGGTCTTTCGCTTTGTCAGCTCCTCAGGATAGGTACTGAGAAACAGTAGACTGAGGAGGCTGCAGATGTGGCTCAGTTGGTAGAGTGCTTGCCTATCATTAACGATGCCTTGGGTTCAACCTGCAGCACCACATAAACCAGATGTGGTGGTACACACCTGTAACCCCAGAGCTGGAAGCAGGATTATCAAGAATTCAAGGTCACCCACCCTTAATTATATAGAAAGTACAAGGCCAGTTTGACCTACATGAGACCTTGTAAAAAGCAAACAAAACAAAATGAGGCTGGAGAGATGGCTCAGTGGTTAAGAGCACTGGCTGCTCTTCCAGAGGATCTGGGTTCAATTCCCAGCACCCATATGGTGGCTCACAACTGTCTGTAACTCCAGTTCCAGGAAACACGACACCCATAGCAAAACACTGATGCACATAAAACAAAAAATATGTAAATAAATAAATTAAAATAAAACAAAACAAACTCTGAGATCATCCTGTGCCATCATTGGGGTGTAAATGAATGTTCCGGCCGATGCTCTCAAGGGCATCAACAATGCTTAGAAGAGAGACAAACTCCAGGGCTTTATCAGGCAGGCTATGCTCAGAAATCATCATCCCATTCCCAACTACGATGGTGAAGCATGGCTACATAGGAAATTTGGAATCATCAGTGATCCCAGAGCTGCGAAAATCATTTCGAATCTTGCAGGGAGGGAGGTTAAACAAGTGTGAAGACATCAGCTCCAGGTTTGATGTGCAGTTCAAAGACCCAGAAACTAACAGAACAATCTGCTCCCATCCCATCAGTTTGTATCATTGTACTGACAACCTCAGCTGGCATCATGGACCATGAAGAAGTAAGATGAAAAACCTGGCATTCTATGTAAAATATACACAAAATGCATTCTATATAAAATATACACAAAATGCCTCCATATGGTGAGTGGGTTAATCTATTGAAGGCTGAGGTACAGTTCAGTGCAATCCCCACTCCAGGGGGCACAAAAAGTTAAAATGAGAAATTGGTCAAGCATTGAAAATGCAGAGATTGGTTTCAGTAGCGGTATAGTAAGAACACAGCAGAAACCCAAACTCTTGTTGTTAAAGGCATCTGAAGAGTTCCTGGATATAAACTTCCCAAACCTGCATGGCCTGACCCCTCTGATGCTGGCTGTGAGAGACGTGGACCTTTTTGAGAGTCTGGATGTATTAACGGTCTACAAGCCTGCTGAAGTTTTAACCGAGCTCCTCCGGCATCGTGCGTGAGTACGGGTGGTCAGTCAGCATCAGCAGAGACAACGCTTCCTCTGCAATTTGCCAAAACTACATACATGTAAATTTAGATGTGTGGATTGTTTCTCATATATATAGTGTCATTATAAAAGGGACTTCGTTGTAATTTTGAGGAATAGACTAATATTTAAATTGGCCATTATATCTAGCTCTTTATTGGTTTAGATAATCGCTCTTTGGGCACTGGAGATGTAACTCAGTTGGTAGAGTACTGGGTTCAGTCTCCAGTAGAGCAGCCAGATGTGGTGGTATGAATCTGTGATCTCAGCACGTGGGCAGTAGAGGCCGAGTTTCAGGCCAGCCTAAAATTGTAGTCATGGGCTACCATGCCTCGCTACTTCAGCATTAGGAATGGAACATAGGATTCTGTGCATATTAGGTATGGTAGTTTGAATGTAATTGGCCCCCATAAGCACATAGGGAGTGGCACTATTAGGAGGTGTGGCCTTGTGGGAAGAAGTGTGTCTCTGTGGGTGGGCTTTGAGGTCTCCTATGCTCAAGCTATGCCTAGTTCAATTCACTTCATGTTGCCTACAGATCAAGATATAGAACTCTCAGCTCCTTCTCCAGCACCATATCTACCTACATGCCATGATGGTGGACTAAACCTCTGAAACTATAAGCCACCCCAATTAAATGTTTTCCTTTGTAAGAGTTGCTGTGATCATGGTGTCTCTTCACAGCAATAGGCACCCTAACTAAGACATTAGGCAAGCACTCTACCAATTGAGATATATCACTAGCCCTCTTTAAAATTTTGAGAAGTGGTCACGCTCCAGTGCATGTGTTTTAAAATCAATATATCCCTAACTTAAGTTTTCTGCTTATTTGATGTCAGTGTTTTTACATCTTAACAGATCTAACCTAATAATCTTTGATGCTTCTTCTATTCTCCTCAGAGATCCTAAGCTTTGTGACTTCAGTGGCAAGTCCGCAATACATTATGTGTCACAAATTGAAAGTTGGAGGAAGCCGCAGTTATTGGACATCCTGATGAATTCCATGCCCAAACCAGGTCAATATTTCCTTCTAGACGCACATCCCCCCAGTTTGAAAGTCCTGTTTGAAGTCTATCTTTCTGTCTTACATCTGTTGAATAGCTCCATTTGTTTGTTTGAGACAGGATCACACCTATATATACCTGGCTGGCCTAGAACTCACTATATAGAGCAGGCTGGCCTTGAACTTATAGAGATCTGCCCGCCTCTGTCTTCTAAGTACTATGATCAAAGGTGTGCCATTACACCCCACTCATTTAAATAAATCAAACCAGTGACTCTTAATTGAGCAGTGACTTCTGAAGCACAGGACTAACGCTGTAAAGAATACAAAGCAGTCTTGCCCCACACTCTCATGTATTTGTGGGCGGTCAGAGGTCAACCGCCAGTGTTTTTCTAAGGATGCTGTATCTTGCTTTTTGGCTTTTTTTTTTAAAGTAATTAATTTATTAATTTACGCGTATGAGTGTGTGTCTGCTTGTCTGTATGTGCACCACATGTACACAGTGCTCATGGGAAACAGAAGAGAGTGTCGGATCCTCTGGAACAAGTGACTGTGAGCCTCCACGGGTGCTGGAAAACAAACCTGATTCTCTGCGGTAGCAGCAAGTGCTCTTAACCAATAAGCCACCTCTCCAGACCCCACAGCTTTTTGTTTTTTTTTTTTTAAACTAGGATCTCTCACTTTTTCCTAAGACTTGCTTATTTAGCTAAGCTGGCTGGCTAGTGAGCTCCAGGGATCCACTAGTCTCCACCTCCCCAGCACTGGGATCACAAATCCACACCACCATGCCTGGCTCCTTTTTCTATTTTGAAATGTATTTATTTTAATTTTATGTGTGTGGATGTTTTTGCTGCCTGTATGTCTGTTTACCACATATGTGCCTAGTGCCAACTGAGGCAAAAGGAGGGTGCCAGATCTCCTGGAACTGGAGTTACAGACAGTTGTGAGCTGCCATGTGAGTGCTGGGAATTAAACCCAGGTCCTCTGGAAGAATAGTCAGTGCTCTTAACTACAGAGCCATCTCTCCAGCCCTTCTTTTAAATACAAGTGTTGAGGATTGATTGAACTCAGCTCTTTATGTTGCAGGAAAGCACTTAGTCAAATGAGTCATCTCCCAAGGCCTAGTTTGAGACATTTAAATGACTGCATGGCCTTCACAAATCCCCGTATTACATTTCACTTTGATTTCTCTTGCTATCATACTGTGGGGAGATCACCCTCACTCCACGAGACTCTTCCTGGGCAACTCAAGAGAGCAAAAAGGCCAGTTATCAGTCAGCACAGCCTTCAGAATTGCAAGCAAATCGATTTGGAAGAGAATAGAGAGGTTTTCTCCCACCCACTCACAGGAGTCCATTCAAGGGTTCATCTTTAGTGAAAGGTGAAGGGTAAACATCCTTCTTCTTTCTGCAGCATCCTGGGAGACAAGGGCTCTCTAACCAACCCTGAGGTACCTGTTGACGGGTCTGATGGTTGAAAAGCTCTTCCCCAGGCCC
Organism: Peromyscus maniculatus bairdii; assembly: GCF_049852395.1. Taxonomy (NCBI): domain Eukaryota; kingdom Metazoa; phylum Chordata; class Mammalia; order Rodentia; family Cricetidae; genus Peromyscus; species Peromyscus maniculatus. The sequence goes on along the minus strand of NC_134862.1, from coordinate 37,585,610 downwards.
CAGCACCTCACAGAGGGTGTGGCTGAGAGAATGAAGTCCCTAAGGATGAGTTGGTGTATGATGTGGAGCCAACATCTGACTCTTTTTCTTGCACGTATGTGTGTGAAGTATGTATGCTGTGTATGAGGCCGGAGGTTGACATGAGGCCTCTTCCTCCATTGCGTTCCACTTTATTTACTGAGGCAGGTTCCCTCACTAAACCTGGAACACACCGCTTCTGCTCGGCTGGGAGGCACCTTGCCCTGAGGGCCCCACTCTACCCGGCCTCCTGAGTGCTCAGGTCACGGGCATTCGCTCCACCTGCCTGGCTTCCACGTGGATTCTGGGGATCTGAACTGTGATCCTCATGTTTGTGTGGCAAGTGCCTTGTCTCCTGGCGGTCCCCCCAGCCTGGCTCTTGCCCTTTTCTTTTCTTGTGAAAATTATTACCTGAAGTTACATCAGAATGCCTGATCATCCTTTCAGGAAAACCCGACCAAATGGAGCTGATTAAACCTAGAGACAGATCTTCCTCTGAGACTGTTGAATATTACCAAAGCACATGTTGTTTCTTTTTGACAGAAAGACATGCGGAGTCACTACTTGACATTGGTCATGAGACAAGCTCTTCTCCAGTGGATATGAGAGTTTCCAAAACTGAGAACATTATCTTGCAGAGTGTCAGCAGCAGTGAGGTAAGAGGACCTGTAAATGGACATTTCCTGCCCTGTCTGCCAGTTCCTAAATAACCGACTCAGAGGCTGAATATAAATTATAACTGCTCAGCCAATAACTCAGGCCTTTTACTAGCTAACTCTTACAGTTAAATTAACCCATAAGTCTGATCTATGTTTAGCCACAGGTCTTGGTACCTTCTCTCAGTACGGCATTCTCATCTTGTTTCTCTGCCTTTGCCAGTGACTCTCTGACTCCACCCTTCTTCCCAGCATTCTCCTTGTCTGACTCTCATGCTCAATCTCTTCCTGCCCAACTCTTGGCTAATCCACTTTTTATTAGCAAATACGAGTAATATATATTCGTAGTGTAGAAAAGGATTGTTCCACAGCAAGGACCCGCGTAAAGAAACAGGCTAAAGGAAAACATTAAAAAGAAAAAACAGGAGATGGAGAGGCAGATCAGCAGTTAAGAGTGTGCACTGCATTTGCAAAGGAGCCAGATTCAGTTCCCAGCACCTACATGGCAGCTCACAATCACCTGCAACTCAGTTGCAAGGAATTCAGTACCCTCTTCTGTCGCCACAGACACCAGGCGTGAAGGCAGTGTGCGTACACTCAAGGAAGCAAAACACTGGTGTAGATAAAATCAAATGAATAAATCTGAAAAAGGGAAACCCTAAAATTAAAAACAACAACAACAACAAAAGTGGACTGTCTAACCCACCTACTACTTCGTTTGTACTGCCTTAATGTTTTGTAATAATCATATACAAATACCATATGATTTATATGACTACCAATGTTACATATGTTTTGAGGCAGTCTTGTTACGCTTTTAGATCTTACTATGTGGTGTAAATTGGCCTTGAACTCTTGATTCTCCTACTCTAGTTTCTCAGGATGCTGTGGGATGTAACACCATGTCCAGCTGATTGATTACAGTATTAAAGTAACTATTTTTAAAATGTCAGTTGGGGGCTGGGGAGATGGCCCAGCAATAAAGGGCACCGGCTGCTCTTCCAGAGGACTTGGGTTTGATTTCTGGCACCCACCCTGGGGTTCACAACCATCTATAACTCCAGTGCCAGGAGGTCTGAATCCCTGTTCTGGTCTCAGCTAGTACTGCACACATGTGGTACACATACGTGCAGGCAAAACACCCATAGACATAATGTTTTAAATGTAAATTTACTAGTTAACTTGGATTGTGTGTGTGTGTGTGTGTGTGTGTGTGTGTGTGTGTGTGTGTGTGTGATTATTCCCACCATTACAACAAAATACTATGGACAGAGTGGCTTACTGGGTTAGAACAGCTGTTGTGTGACTTTTCCTGGGGATATGTCAACAAATGTCTAGTCATCTGATAGGGCACAGATGACAGACAAAACAAAGAAAAGATTCTGCTTACAGCCAGTTTGGTGAACCAGTGAGTTCGTTGGGATTATTTACGATCATGGGTGAGGGGCCATATTCAGGAACATGGGTGATGAATCCAGGAAAGCCGAATCCTTGAAACTCATGATCTACAGGTAGCTCAACCACGGAGCCTCTCTCCCAGTCATTTTTTTTTTACTGCTTATATAACCTCAGGATGGGCCTGAGTCTTAGGAGTTTTATGAGCTTCCTGGATCGTAGGCGCTCCCTCCTCCCTGCAGGAGGGACTGTGTCAATTCAGAGGCCATTGCTACACAGCACATACACACTGGAAGTCTGTGGTTCAGTCCTCATTCTGGCTCGCTGGTGTCTTGAATGAGGTCACTATGCCCACTGCCATGGCCTCCACTATCATGAACTAATTACCTCCCAAAGGTTCTACTCCCTACCACCATCACTTTGAGAATTAGGACTCCAACATCAAGTCTCTGTTGGGAGACAGGCCTTCCATCTGTCTGTAATCTGCCACACACACGTGTGGATAACAAGAAGGATGTTGCAGCTTTGTCTGTACTCAATACCATGTCATATGATTCCCTTTTATTTTAGATAGTTTTTTAATTCTTTCATTAATATTTCCTTTCAATGCAGGACACTTTTTGAGCACATTTTTAGCTTCTAATGGTATTTAAAATTTTGAATTGAATTTATTTATGGGTAGTGGAACTCATATGTGTGTTACAGTACACGCATGTTACAGTACACATGTACACGCATGTTACAGTACACATGTACATGCGTGTTACAGTACACATGTACACGCATGTTACAGTACACATGTACACGCATGTTACAGTACACGTGTACACGCATGTTACAGTACACATGTACACCCGTGTTACAGTACCCATGGAAATGAGAAGACAGCTTTCGGGAGCCAGTCCTCTCTTCATACCCCGTGGCAACAATGACTCTAAGGGCTGGCGAGATGCTTCAGAAGGTAAAGGCGCTTACCACCGGGGCTGGAGAGGTGGCTCAGAGGTTGGGAACACTGGCTGCTCCTCCAGAGGACCCGGGCTCGATTCCCAGCACCCACAGGTGGCTCACAACTGCCTGTCACTGCAGCTCCAGGGGATACAACACCCTCACACTGACATGAATGCAGACAAAACACCAATACACGTAAAATAAAATAAAATATTGAAAGAAAGGAAGAAAGAAGGAAGGAAGAAGAAGGAAGGAAGAAGAAGGAAGGAAGAAGAAGGAAGGAAGAAGAAGGAAGGAAGGAAGGAAGGAAGGAAGGAAGGAAGGAAGGAAGGAAGGAAGGAAGGAAGGAAGGAAGGAAGGTGGGTGCCTATCACCAACCTTGGCTACCTGAGTTCAGTTCCTGGGACCCATGTGGTGCAAGTAGAAATCGGAATCCCACGGACTGTCTTCTGGTCTCCACATGTGTTCTATGCCACAAGCACGTGGACTCACATGTACACACCCACAAATTAAGTTCAGGAAAAATACATTTTAAAACACAATGGCTTCTATCTAAGAAATGCATTACCCCTTTAAAGAGGTCTAAGTGCTTTTTAAAAATCAAGTTGGCTTTCAAACCTAAGGATTATTTTCTAGCAGGCCGGAGGAAGTTTGAGAAGTTGTACGCCACCATCAGTCAGGTCAGAAAGGGGTTCTGGTGGAAACTGTGATCCCGTTTGCTGCCTGCTTCCGTCCGGGGTTCTGGCTGCAGCTTCCACAGGCAGGGATTTCTTCTGCAATGCCCCAGGGAAGAGCCGTGAAAACGGCTTTGCTCCTCTGGGGTTGTGCCCCTGTGACTGCGGCTGAAGCGTTCTTTCCACCTCCCCTTGCCCTGGGACTCCTGGCAGCTTAGCAGCCGGGATGCTAAATCCACAAAGCAGAAAATACTGCGGGCCTCTGCGCTGTGTTGCGACTTTGATCTTCGGTTTTCACTAAGCAATTAATCACACCTGCTCCAGGGCCTGAACCTTCCTTGTGTTAGTCCTAATACTTGATCCGATTATGAAGGAATCTGCGGTGGCAAACTTTAGCCTTGGAAAGTCAGCATTCGCCCTGCCCAAAAAAACAGTATGTTGAATCACTGTTTTAATGTTTAAATTAAAAACAAAAAAACAAAAAGCAAGTGTGTGTATGTGTGCACATGCATGTGTATGTGTTCATGCATGTGAAGGCCAGAGGCCAGCCTTATTGTGGTTCCTCAGGAGCTGACCCATCCTGGCTTTTTTAAGACAGGATCTCTTGCTTGTACCTGGAGTGCTTTGATTCAGCCAGGCTGGCCCTAGGTATCCACCTGCTTCTGGCTCCCAGTACTGGGATTGCAAATGTGTGCCACACCACCAGGTTTTCCTCGTCCTCCTCCTCCTCCTCCTCCTCCTCCTCCTCCTCCTCCTCCTCCTCCTCCTCTTTTCCAAGACAGAGTTCCTCTGTGTAACAACCCTGGCTGTTCTGGAACTTGCTCTGTAGACCAGGCTGGCCTAGAACTCACAGAAATCCATCCACCTGACTGTGCTGGGATTAAAGGCATGGGCCACCACCGCCCGGCTAACACCAGGCATTTTAATGTGGATTCCAGACACTGAATTCAGGTCCTCGTGATTGTGTAGTGACTGTTTTACTGAGCATCTCTCTATAGCCTCACTGGCTTTCATTCTGTGATCTTACAGGACTTTGGCCTTGAGGATGACGACAGCCTGTCTATACTGGATGGTGAAGAAGGAGCTCCCAGGGGTGAAGACTGGCCATGCCGGACAGAAGGTAACTACTTCCATCCATGACTTGTCCCTAAGGATAGCACTGATGTCTGGGGTTCTCTCAGAATTTCAGAAGTGTGTGGTGCAACTGGGAAACACAGACACACTGGACGGTGGTGGCGCACGCCTTTAATCCTAGCACTCGGGAGGCAGAGCCAGGTGGATCTCTGTGAGTTCGAGGCCAGCCTGGTCTACAGAGTGAGTTCCAGGACAGGCTCCAAAGCTACACAGAGACACCCTGTTTGGAAAACCAAAGAATGAAAGGAAGAAAGAGAAAGCACAGACAAAAGAAAATAAAAACTGAAACTGGAGGACTAGTCCCTGGGTAAAGCGCTTGCTTTGCAAATATAAGGCCCTGAGTTTGATCTTCAGAGCCCACATCAAAAATGCTGGGTATGGTGGTGTGTGCTTGTGACCCCAGGGCCCTAACCTACATACTGCTGAGTTTCAGGCCAGTGAGAGACCCAAAAAACAAAAACAAAGCACACAGACAACCCAGATGGACAGTGCCTGAGGAATGCCACTCTGGCTTCATGTGTACGTTCACATACATGAACACACACATTCAGAGAGAGAGAGAATAAAAACTGCCCATTGTTCAGTCATATCCTTTTTTCTGAATCAGAGTCTTGGCAACTTGCCCCTCGCCCATACGGGCCACCTACTCCTGGCTCTTCTGTAGTTGAGTCCACTCCAGCTCAGGCAGTAGTCACCAGGAATCTGTTCATTTCCAGATCCAAATATACTTTCCTCAGCCCTCTATGCCCTGCTTCCCTGTCCCAAGCAACCTCCTGTCTTCCTTAGACTTGCTTATCAGCTCTCTCTAGGCTGAGTATAATTTAGTAACAGTTAAAATAACGAACAGCATCAAACCTGGAAAAATGGATTAAAATAAATGAACTCTGGTCTCCCTTGGAAGAGTCCTGTGCTCAGAGTGCTTTTGACTTTTTAAAATACAATTTATTTAATTATTATTTTATGTGCATTGGAGTGAGGGTGTCACATCCCCTGGAACCAGAATTACAGCCTTGTAATTACAGTTCTGAACCACCATGTGGGTGCTGGGAATTGAACCCAGGTCCTCTGGAACATCAGCCAGTGCTCTTAACCCCTGAGCCATCTCTCCAGCCTCAGCCTGTGGCTTTCATAAACTTTAAAGCCAAATTCTCAGAAGCCCAATATTTCCTGAAACACTTTTGGTGGCATGTGATGTTAAATGTCTTATTTATTTTGTTCGACTTTGGGACACCTTGCTATTTGAAATGCTGGTTTCTTTTCAGATGGATTTGTAATGTTTTTGGTTTTCATACAGGCGATGTGAGATTTCTCCATTCTCTCCACCGGGCTTTTAAACCTTAATAAGTCAAAGAATCAATGATCTTTCTGACAAAATTTCTCCTCACAGTTGATCAATTTCAGTTAATACAGATAGTCTGTGAGGCAGGTATCATCTGTTACACTTACAGAGGACAGAGTTGTCTCCACCCAGGGCACTGTTCACAGACTGTCCTTTCCATTTGAAAGGTTTTAAAAATTTTAAATTCCATTTTAATTGTGTGTGTGTGTGTGTGTGTGTGTGTGTGTGTGTGTATGTGGATACACACCTATGTCAGCCCATATATGGAGGTCAAAGGACAACTTGCCAGAGTCAGTCCGCCATGTGGGTCCCAAACATTAAACTTCGCTCATTGAACATGGTTTCAGATTCTAAGCCATCCCACCCTGCATTTAGAAATTATCCTAAAACCAACCTTGATATTGTGACATGACATTGTCATCTCCAAAGTTTACACTCGACAATAGTGCTCTTGTAGCTACACACACACACACACACACACACACACACACACACACACACACTTTCATGATATTTTAATCAAGTATTTGGTGTTCATGGCCACAGTCACTGCTGTCCATCGCTACACAAGGCCATGGGCTGGAGAGGAGGTGCACCTGACACAACATGTCACATGATGGAGAAAACAGCTAAACTCAATCCCCAGATAACACTTCCTCTATAACCATTCAGAGTAGACTTATCACCGGGTGGTGGTGGCACATGACTTTAATCCTAGCAATCCAGAAGGCAGAGGCAGGTGGATCTCTGTGAGTTCAAGGCCAGCCTGGTCTACAGAGTGAGTTCCAGGACAGTCAGAGCTGTTACACAGAGAACCCCCCCTCAAAAAAATAGACTTGCCGGGCGGTGGTGGCGCATGCCTTTAATCCCAGCACTCGGGAGGCAGAGGCAGGCGGATTTCTGTGAGTTCGAGGCCAGCCTGGTCTACCAAGTGAGTTCCAGGAAAGGCGCAAAGCTACACAGAGAAACCCTGTCTCGAAAAACCAAAAAAAAAAAAAAAAATAGACTTATCTAAATAGACTGTTTCTCCCTCACCCACGAGTGTTCTTGCCTCCTTCTCCTCCTGTCATGACTTTTTACAGGTGTCGAGATTATAGTGACATTTCCACCAGATCCTCCCCAAGAAACCAGCCAAGAAGATTTGAAAGAAATCAAGTAAGGGAAATCTTCCCAGGTACTGGATTGTAATTTAAGCAGAAGATAGGAGAGTTGTGTGGCAATGGATGCTATGAAGAGGAGCTGGATAATAAACAGACATTATAGGTGATGTCTGTTGTAATGATGGAGCTCAGGCTGAAGGAACACTTGCTTCGAAAGCCTGAGGATCAGAGTTCAGATCTCCAGCATCCATGTAAAAAGCTTGACGTGGGTGTATGTGTACCTATAACCTCAGCACTGTGGGAAGCAGAGACGGGAGGATTGCTGGGACTTGCTGGCTGCCAGCCTGGCTTCAGGTTTAGTGAAAGCCCTTGTCTTGAGGGAATAAGGCAAAGAAGGTCAGGGTGGGACACACATACAAACACACACACACACACACACACACACACACACACACACAAAACAGGCTTGCCTTAGTTAGGGTTTCATTTTGATTTGCAGGCAACAGGAAGTGAACTATCTCACTGGGCGTGGCTTTGGCATATATGAGACCTCAAAGCCCGCCCCCACAGTGACACACTTCCTCCAATAAGGCCACACCTCCTAATAGTGCCACTCCCTATAGGTCAAGCATTCAAACACATGAGTCTATGGGGGCCATAGCTGTTCAAGCCACCCCAAGACTGAAGGTCTGATTTAACTCCAGGGCCATGGCATACCTACAGTGCTCCAGAAAAATGGGTTCCCAAATGTGGTTCTGTAGCCCCGTGACCCGCACAAAATAATGTTAATATAAAACATGAGTATAAACACTGAAAAGTTGTAATTTGATAACACAATCTATATCCATTGATCAGATGATGAAAAAAAGGAGCCTGTTTTCAATTTTTTTTTTTTTTTTGCATTCTGCATTAGTTTTCATTATAGTCCACAAAGTTATCACTCTGCAATGAATTGGAAGGTTTTAAGGTGGGTCCTTCCAGCACTTAGAATTTAGGAGCCAGAGGTAGGAAGATGGCTACAAGTTTAAGGTCCAGCCTGGTTTACACATCAAGTTCCAGGCCAGCCAGCACTGTTGGGAAATTTCCTTCCCTGGGGAGATGTAAACAGTGTCTACCTTCTCCTTATAAGGCTCCCATGACAGACAAACTAAAGTATAACTCCACAAGAGTTCAGGGAGTTTACTTACAGAGCATGGGTGAGGGACTTACAGGAGCGTGGGAACCCAGAGCAGCCACGCTGGAAAGTCTTCAAGCCGTATAGACGTTGGCTTCCCCATAGTCAGGTAGCTAGAGCCCTCTGGAGTTAACCTTCCCCAGCCTTTAGACAACTCCCGAGATCCCGTGCAATCAGGGCAGCCTGGCATACAAATGGTCAGAGGATTGGCTGAACTCTCAAGTGAGGCTCCGTGACCCTCCTGGTAAGCTGGCTAGTGATGGCCTCTTCCAGGCAGGCACCGCCAATCTGATGAAAATGTTGGCCGTTTGGCTTGGGAGATAACACAACAGCACTAGCAAGACCCCGGCTCTCTCAGAGAACCAAACGGGGCCGCGGACGGAGCTCAGCCGGCAGGGTGCTTTCCTAGCTTATGCCAAGCCCTGAGTTTGTTCCCCAGCTCTGCGTAAACCAGATATGGTGCTGCACGCCTGTAATCCCAACACCTGGAAGGTGGAGGTGGGAGGTTTAGAAGTTCGATGTCACCCTTGGCTACATAGCTAGTTTGGGACTAGCTTGGATTAATTACATGAGACCCTGTCTCAAAAAGTAAGACCAAAGGAATAAGAATAACTAACAAAAATGGAAACTGGCTTCCCACTGCAGACAGTCTGGGGAGGACCGGGCTGGCCAATTCATGCCTTCTGAGACACAGTGTGCCGCTCCTGCCCCCGCCTTTTGTCTCTGGCTTTTGTGTTCCTAGAAACAGGGGTCCTGTTAGGACTCCACACCCCAGCTCAGCCAGACCACTGGGTAACTCATTTTCCAACTTCCCAGTGAGGCCAGACTGACCTGAGAAGTGCAGATCTGGAAGATGTGGGGAATGGACCAGTCAGGTTTCCGTAGCTGACAGACTATTCAAGCTAACGAACAAGGAGGAACTTGTTTTGGTTTCAGAGGCTCGTTCCAGCACAGTCGCTTGGGTTTTTGTTGTTGTTGTTGTTTTTGTTTGTTTGTTTGTTTGTTTGTTTTTGCTTCCTGGTGAGGCAGCAGCACACCATGGAGGAGAGCTACTTCCTTCATGGTGACCACAAAGAGACCAGGGCAGGGGTGGGGAGTACCCAAACCCCCTTCAAGGGCATTCTGCCAATGAGTTAATTTCTTTCCGTTAGACGCCACCTCCTCCAACACCATCGCATGGTAGGGACCAAACTTTTTAACACAGAGGGACCATCCGAGATCCAAACTATGCCAGCAGATGAGTTTTTCTCCATCTCTCCCCTCTCAGTCAGGTGACGTCAGTGCATCAGGAGTGGGGACAGGTGCACCCTGTCTCTCCCCCGCATGCAGTGGGGATGGTGAGCCTCCTTCTGAAGAGGGAAAGAAGTTCTGAGGAGCTCCGTGGTGCAGATGTGGCCTTCTTCCCATCAAGACCTGGCTTAGACCCAGGTACTGCTACGTCTGCAGCCAGGGAGGAGGTTCCTCGGGACCCGAGAGTGCAGCAAAGGACAGCTGACGGTGAGCCAAGCATTTGTTTATGCATTTACAGTTTCCATACGAGAATCTGTCCTACGGTAACCACATCCCCTCACCATCCCCTGCTCTCCCTTTTCTCATCTCTTCCTGTCAGCCCCCTTTGTACCCTACACAGTTTTACTTCTCTGTTTATGTAATATAAACATATATGATTTTATGTATCTCTATACAAAAATCTAGAAACCACAAATAAGAGCAAACATATTAAGTTGAGCATTTAATTAGTGCTGAAGAGATAACTTAGTAAAGTGCTTGCAAGCACAAGGATCTGAGCTCAATTCCCCAGAACCCATGTTTTTTTTGTTTTTGTTTTTGTTTTTTTTTAAAAAAGCCAAATATGCTCACACATGCTGGTCATCACAGCCCAGAGGTGGCTAATTCAGGAGGATCTCTGGGTCTCCCTGGCCGGCCAGCCTAGCCAACTTGACAAGTTCCAGGCCAGTGAGAGGTCTTGTTTCAAAACACAAGGTCATTGTTTGCGTGAATGTTTGTGCGTGTCCTCTGATGTCTACAAGCACAACATGGAATAAGGATGCCTTCACTGGCGCATGCACACACATACATGACAATGCTCACACACATGTACATGCATACAAATGAAGAAGAGGGGATGCATTCTATGTATGTTTCAGGGAAGAGTATTCATTGGGGAGGGGGAAAAAAGCTAGTGTAGGAGCTGGGCATGCGGTTCAGTTGGTAGAGTGCTTGCCTAGCATGCGTGAAGCCTGGGTTTGGTTCCCAGTACTGAACTGGACATAACACATACCCATAATCCGCACACTCAAGGTCATCCTTGGCTACCTAGGGAGTTCAAGGCCAGCCCACCTGAGACCAGGTCTCAAAAACAAATGAACCAACCAAACAGACCCACAACAACAATCCCTCCTGGTGGCTTTGGCCTGAGGTTTTCTGGAATATTCCATACCACTATGGACACTGCACGGGGGGAAATACTCTGAAACCCTTCCCCACATACCTTAGCATCTACATGGCTCTGTCCACGGACTTCTCACCCTACTGCAAAGAACACCCGATTCTTGTTTGTTTTTTCTTGTAGAATTTCCTACTTCTGACATGAGATACAGTAGCCGGAGAATCGAGGTAAGATGAGTTCCAGCATTTTTGACTTAATTAAAAACCACCAACAAGCTCTATCAAGCTATTCAGTGTCAAATCCTTAGTAACAATCGTGTGGAGGAAAATTAAAAAATGACTATTTTATGGGGAAGTCAATTACTCATGAGAATATTGGCCCATGCTCTGTGGGTTGCTTCTCTGGGCAGTTTCCTGTCCCCCGCTTGGTGAGATGAACAGGTCTTATAGCGTGAAGGGGTTCCTGCGGATATTGCCACTGGCAGGAAAGCAGACCAAAGAGAGGTAAGAATGAAAGCTGGGGACACTGGGTCAGGTCATCCAGGGACTGACCCCGCGGCCTATTTTCCTCACACATTTAAACATAGTAGAACTTGTGACCAGTTACCTTTACAACGAGAAGGAATTTCATTGGCTGCTAAACAGAGCTCAGAGCTAGGGCCTCGAGAAGGATCTGTGATAAGCATAAGGATGGATTCTGTCACTGGAGGATGCAAAATTCACGGCGCCTCTTTCATAGGGATGGGTTCTTGAGAGACAAAGCTCAGGGTTAGGGAGGGCCTACACAACGCTCAGGATAGTGGGGGATTCAGGAAGGCTGGCTCATAGAATAGCGAGTGGCCAACAGGTTGAGAGGACACTTTTCTCTCTGGCATTCCAGGTGACGAGGCGTCGTCCATTTTCTTCCACTGAAGAAAACAGGCCCACATGATTGACAGTCCTGGTTTCTCCAATGCTTCTTCTGAGCTGTGCTTCCCGCCTCTTGGTCTTCTTTCACTCAACTCTTCTTGTTTGTCTGTTTCTTTGTTTATGTATTTAACTTTTTAAGACAGGGTCTCACTATGTAGCCCTGGCTGGCCTCAAACTCACAGAGATCCAGTTCCTCCTGCCCCTGCCTCCTGAGTGCTGAATGAAAGGGGTGTGTGGTTCACCACACCACTCAACCTTGCATTTGTCCAAACCCCAGATAATTCTTTGCCGTTCACCTCTAACCCCATGGGGGAGAGTTTTTCCTGCCTCTGTAATTTAAAGGGAAAGCTTCTGGAAAGATAGTTGTTATTGCTCAGTTTTCTCAGCTCTCCTGGCCTTCAGTGTCCTAGGACACATAGACATGCCTGTTCACATCTGTACATCAGCACACGAGAAATAACTGGGCACACCTGTGCATCAGCACACAAGTGATACCTGTGCATACCTGTGTATCAGCACATGACAGATGCATGTGCACATGTGTACATCAGCACATGACAGACACCTGTGCACACCTGTGTATCAGCACATGACTGATGCATGTGCACATGTGTACATCAGCACATGACAAACACCTGTGTACACCTGTGCATCAGCCTGTGCACACCTGTGTATCTCACAGGAGAGATACCCGAGCCTACCTGTGCATCAGCACATGAGAAATAACTGGGCACACCTGTGCATCAGCATGTAAGAGATACCTGTGCACATTTGTACATCAGCACATGAGAGATGCCTGTGCACACCTGTGTATCACACAGTAGAGATACCCATGCATATCTATGCATCAGCATTCGAGAGATACCTGTGCACACCTGTGCATCAGCATGAGAGATACCTTACACCTGTGCATCAACATATGAGAGATACCTGCTTGTATACCTGTGCATCAGCATGTGAGAATGCTTTTGAAAGGGACTTCCTAACACTGGGAGACGCCTCTGTCTGTATGTCTGTCTGTCTGTCTGTCTGTCTCTCTCTCTCTCTCTCTCTCTCTCTCTCGTGTGTGTGTGTGTGTGTGTGTGTGTGTGTGTGTGTGCGTGCGTGCGTGCGTGCGTGCGTGCGTGCGTGCGTGCGTGTGTGTGTGTGTGTGTGTGTGTAGGTGTTCATGTGGCCAGAGGTCAACCTCCAGTGTTGTTTCCCAGGCACCGTCCACCTTGATTTTTGAGACACTGGCCAATTATACTAGAGTCATCAGCCAGCAAACTCCAGGGCTCTGTTTTACACCCCCACCCCAACCCTGGGACTCCAAACTTGTTCTGCCATGGCTAGCTTCTTAAATGTGGGGCCTGGGGACTGAACTCAGGTGTCCGCCCTTGCAACGCAGGCACCTTACTGACTGAGCCATCCCCTCATTCTTTATTTCCTACTTTTGAGAAATGGGGGGAAGATTCAGGCAATAAAATCGAGGGGAAGATGCATCACCTAACACCTGAATGTCTAATATTTGGGTCTTTTTCCTACCTGCTTACACCTAGCGGACAACTGAAAACTCAAGTTCTAGTTCTCAATCACTATGAACAATTCATGTCTATAAATAAGCTGATAGAATTAGGTATGGAGTTTGTATACATGAGAAAACACCACAAAGAAAAGAAACCCCCGCTTGAGGACTTTATAGCTTAGCAGGCCCAAAGTGAAATGCTATACTTTGCATTACACTGCCCCCTAGAGGTTAGTACTAATTAAAACGAGCTGAGTTTGAAATGGTTTGGAGGGCACAGGAGAAGTCTGGAGAGACGGCTTAGCACTTAAGAGCACCTGTCACTCTTGAGGACCTGGGCTCAGTGTTTATTATACATATGGTAGCTCACAACCCTCTGGAAGTCCAGTTCCAGGTGATCCAACAGACATCCTCTGGGCATGCACTTGGTTTCCTGTGAGAGTGTCGAGGAAGGCAACATTCCCACAGATACACACATGCAGGCAAAGCGGTCATTCGTAGACATTAAATAAATCTTTTTTTTTTTCAAAGCTATTGAGGTTGTTCTTGTTTGTTTAGGGGTTGTCATGCAGTTCAGACTGTCCTCAAACTTGCTATGTGGCTGAGGATTACCTTAAACTCCTGATCCATTGGCTCCACTCCCAGAGTCCTGGGATCACAAGCAGGCACTACCACATCCAGTTTGTGGATTGCTGGGGATTTCCAGAGCTTTGCACATTCTGGGAAAACACTAGCAACTGAGCAGCCTACCCAGCTCATAGGGTCACTGATTTTCCAAGTCTAAAGCTGTTCCCAACCAAACAACTCGGCAAAGCAATGAGGAGCGTTCTGTTCCACAAACCCTGAGTTCATCAGTCATAGAAGGACTGTGACCAACATGTGACAACAAGTTTGAAGTGATCTCAAGAGGGTTTCAAAACATCTTAATCAATCATTTGGAAACTAAAAGGAAAAGAGAAAGAAAACATTTTTCACCTTAAAACTTAACATTTAAGCTGGTGTGGTGCCGTATACCTTTTAATCCCAGCACTTGGAAAGTAGGAGCAGGTGGATCTCAGAGTTAGAGGCTAGCCTGGTCTACAGAGTGAGTTCCAGGACAGTGTGGCTACACAGAGAAAGTGTCTCAAAAAACAAAAAACAAAACAAAATAACAAATAAATTATATATATATATATATAATGATGTATATATATAAAACCATGAGTCTTGACATAAATTTCAGCTTTGATTTTTAAAAAATGATAAATATGAGCATTTTGTCTGCATTTATGTCTGTGCACCATGTGCATGCTTGGTGCCTGTGGAAGCCGGAAGCCGGTGTCAGATCCCCTGGGACTAGAATTATAGACTGTAAGCCACTATGGATGCTGCCCCAGGAGAGCGGCCAGCACTCAGCCACTGAGACATCTCCCCAGTCCCCTAATGTTAGCTTTAAAAAGGGATTAGCTTTGTTATTTTCAATTGTGTTTACACATATACATCTGTGTATGTATGCTGTGTGCACGCACATGCCTGAGGAGGCCAGAGGCATCAGGTCCCCTGGAACTGGATTTACAGGCATCTGTGAGCCGCCCAGCGTGGGTGCCGAGACCCAAACTTGAGTCCTCTGCAAGAGCAATCCTTACTGCTAACCCCTGAGCCATCTTTGCAGCCCCTAATTGTATCTTTTAAAAGAGTCGCTTAATCTTGGTTTTGAAAAGGTACTAAGGATCGTATTTTAATTTTATGTTGTTTTCTCCCCCTCATTTTTGGTATTGGAGATCCAACCTAGGGTTTCGTGTATGCTAAGTATATACTATACCACTGAGCCAAATTCCAAGTTTTGAGATTTATTTTTTAACGTATTTGTTTTTAATTTGCTTGCATGTGTGTGTGTGAGAGAGAGCGGGGGAGACTATGTACATGTAGAAATCAGAGGACAACTTGGGGGAGTCAGCTCTCTCCTTCCGCCATAGGGGTCCCAGGAATCAGACTTAGATCATCAGACTTGGTGGCAGGCACCTTTATCCAGCTAGCCATCTTGCCGGTCCTGATTCAGGTTTTATTTTCTTTCTGCATGTATTATTTATTTGTTTTTTTTATTTACTGGCAAGTACTTTATCCCAGGCTGTACATAGTCTATGGCCTTACCCTTTCCTGGTTCCCCTGCCTCCACCTCCCCAGTACGAGGTTATAGATGTCCACTTGGTGCCCTGCTTATATGTTGCTGGGGATCCAACCAGGGCTTCGTGCAAACCAGACAAGCACTCTACTAACTAAGCTCCACCCCCAGTGACAGATTTGGGTTTTAAAAACTATGATCTTTCTGGCCTGTTGATGTACTGATGTAGCTGGATGTAGAGATTTACCCAGTATGCACAGGTTTGATCCCCAATTCTGAAAAAAAAAAATGTGATCTTAGAGTGGCTTTATACTTTAAAAAGGCTTTCCATAAGTGAGTATGACAACTTTTGATTTAAGCTAGGTGGTGGCACACGCCTTTAATCCTAGCACTCAAGAGGCAGAGGCAGGCGGATCTCTGAGTTAGAGGCCAGCCTGGTCTACAGAGTGAGTTCCAGGACAGCCACAGCTACACAGAGAAACCCTGTCTCGAGAAAAACAATCAAACAAAAAAGAACTTTCTGTCTTTAAACCAGTGAATGTGGTACTTAGATATTTTTCTGCATTCACTGTTTTAAAGAACTTTCTGTCTTTAAACCAGTGAATGTGGTACTTAGGTATTTTTCCGCATTCACTGCTTTCTTTCTCTCTCTTCAGATTCCTCTGCCACCACCATCACTCTTGCCCATGAGGTCTTGTGTCCTTGATACGGAAAAAAGTCACAAGTTCCCAAGACCCAGGGAGAGAACAGTCCTAAGCCTCATCCCCTCGGGCCCTAAGCTCTTGGAGCCTCTTAGCCGATCAGCTGAGCTTAGTTCATCAAAGAACCATCCCGGAGTCACATGGAAAGGACCAGCAGAACAGACCCTCAGGGCTTCTGACAGTGCCATTTGGTCTAGAAACATGTGCTCTTTCCGGAAGGTGAACCATCCCAGAAGACAGGAGGGAGTGGCGGAGAGCTGGCGACCCCGGGAAATGGAAGGGTGGGACAAGACTGGGACCTCTGGCTTGGAAGAAGGGCCATCTGTGGTTTCCTGTGAGAGTGTTGAGGAAGGCAACATTCCCACGGAGAGGGAAAGGGACAGTGGGCGCCAGAGGAAAGGGGAGGAGAACTCCCAGTGTCTTTCATTAAGAAAACAAGAGGGCTCAACAGTTAGAGTGTGTGGGGAACAAGATCCCGAAGTTGTGTACACCATGCTCGGCAAGCTCCAGGAAGCCTCGGATGCAGAAATAACCCCAGCTGAGGAAAAAGAGGTCAGAAATGAGAAAGTTCCCGATTCCAAAAGCAATTCTTTACCCCAAGCTGGAGCAATGGAACTGCACACTGTGTTAGAAGAGCTCAGCCTTCTTCAGCACGCCTCCGGTGTGGACTCCGATGGCTGTGCTGGAGAGCTCCCAGAAAGTGAGAGAGACACGGAACGGAACAAAAACATGCCACTAGAGGAATCAACCAAACCAGAGATGAATGGGACGGTGCCGCTGGCCCAAATCACATTACCTGGAGAAGGGACACCCAAGGAGCCAGCCTCAGCCAAAGCCAACCTCCAAAAGAGAAAGCCCTTGGTGCAGAACAGCAACAATCTCAACATGCTTGCTCAACGAGAACAGGACAAACTCCAGGCAAATGCTCATAGAGCCAAGTTGGATTCAAGGACGAAGGCAAGAAACAGACCACCTCCTAATCTCACGGTTTCCATTCAAGCTTCCACTAAACCCAACAGGCATAAAAGCAGCATAAAAACTCAAGTTTTCCCTGCTTTGGAACTTATGGACCCCAGACCTCATCCATCCCCCAAGTTTCAAAGGAGAGCGCCTCTGACAGAAAAGAAGAACTCAGTGCATCAGACCCAGAAACCTAAAAAGCAAGCATTTCCTCGAATCTGTAAAAATTCAGGTATAAAGAAGCCATGTGTTCCCCTCTCGCATGAAGCAACAGGTCCAAGCCTGCATTTCCTGGACTTGAAGTATAGTGACATGTTCAAAGAAATCAATTCCACCTCCAACGGACCAGGGATCTACGAGATGTTTGGGACTCCTATTTACAGTCACATTCGAGAGGCAGAAAGGCTCGAACACAGACATCACCGTGAGGTATGCACAGCTCCCCTGGGCCGATGCGTCACCAGCAAACGCCAGTCTTCCCAAAGCGACAGAAGCAGCAATGGCCGAGCAAGACTTCTTCAGAAGAGGCCACATGTTAAGCCCCCAAAGCCTCCACTTGGCCTCAAGCCAAAGCACAGAGGGTTAATTTCCAAAGAAAAAGGTTGCAAGGCGGTGGGTAGCCACGCGGAGGAGGCTGTGTCGGAACCAGATTGGCAGGTGAAATCTCCAGGAAGAGGTTTTCTGTCTCCCGAGGACGAAGTTCAGCTCACGAACTTGACGCTGATCCCTGAGCAATCCCCCCAACAGAAAGAAACCGCTCCTGTCTCGGATCTATCCATTGTTGAAGAAATCTTCACGGAGGAGTGCGCGGAGGATGACGGTGACGTACTCACCCAAAGCCTTGGAGATCTGAAAGACTTTGAGGAGCTGTACCACCAGACCCTGCTCGTCCCTTCAGAAGACAGCTGGGCTGTGCTCAGCAACGAGGGTTCAGGCAAGCATCGTGTGTCACCAGAAAAGCGGGATGGAGAACCTCTTGACAAAGTAAATGCTGGCCAGATGTCCATGGACTACCTAGAATTCGACAGCCTTTCAGAGAAGTCTAAAACACTTGTGAGCTTTTCAAGTTTCTCTTTCCACGAGAACCCAGAAAGCGTACCTTCCCCGCCAGAACAACACTGGACACGCTCTTTGGATCAGGATAGCCTAGAAAATAACTCTGTCACATATGGAACATTTGGAAGGACTTCCCAAGAAATCTTAGACCCGGGAAAGAAGGAAGAATTGACGGACGAGTTGCTAGGCTGTCTAGTTGAAGAACTCTTAGCACTCGATGAGACAGATAACAGCTCTTCTTGCCAAGTAATGACAAACGAGGCAGATGCCGGAAACCTGAACCTCGTCTTCAGCAGGAGAGGCAATACCATCGAAGAACTGGACAGAGAGACGACAAATGTCAAACTGCAGGTCTGTCTGAGTAGAATCAGGGGCGCAGTGGGGTGGAAAGGACCCCAGAGACGATCTTGGTCAAAACCCTGATTTTAACTCTGTGTGTGTGCGCGTGTGCGTGTGTGTGTGTGTGTGTGTGTGTGTGTGTGTGTGTGTGTGTGCTTGCAGGTGCATGAGTGCACACACATGTGACATAACATATGGGTAGAAGTCAGAGGATACGTGTGTGTGTATGTGTGTGTGTGTGTGTGTGTGTGTGTGTGCTTGCAGGTGCATGAGTGCACACACATGTGACATGACATATGGGTAGAAGTCAGAGGATGCTTTCGGGTAACCTCTCCTTCCATCATTTCAGCTCCTGGGATCAAATTTTGATCGTCAGGCGTAAAGCCTCCTCCTGAGTCAGTGGTTCCCAGCCTTCCTAATGCTGTGACCCTTCCTCATGTCGTGGTGACCCCCAACCATAACGTTATTTTGTTGCTTCTTCATAACTGTCATTTTGATACTGCTATGAATCGTAATGCGAATATCCGATATGAGGCCACAACCACTGCACTGAGTCTTCTTGCTGGCCCCTAAAATCCTTATTCCTAAATAAGGAATCATAAACCCCAAATAGTAATTTTTTTCTTTTTGGTTTTTTGAGACAGGGTTTCTTTGTGTAGCCCTGTCTGTCCTGGAGCTCGCTCTGTAGACCAGGCTGGCCTGGAACTCACAGAGATCCGCCTGGCTCTGCCTCCCAGAGTACTGGGATTAAAGGTGTGTGCTACCACAGCCAGGCTTAGGCTACAATTCTTTACTGTGTCTTTTTTCTTCTTGAGACAAGGTCTCTTGTAGCCCAGGCTAGCCTTGAACTCATTATGTAGCTGAGGATGACCTTGAACTTCTTTTTCTTCTTAAATTAATTTATTTATTTTATATCCCGAGCGCAGTTTCCCCTCTCTCCTCTCCTCCCATTCCCTCCCCACCTCCACTCCTCCAGAATCCACTCATCCGTTCTGTTCAGAAAGGGGCAGGCCTCCCTTGGGTATCAGCAAAGCATGGCATATCAAGTTGCCATAAAACTAAGCACCTCCCCTTGTATTTAGGCTGGGCAAGGCAATCCAGTATGAGGTCCCCAAGAACCAGTCAGAGCGTTAGGGACAACCCCTGTTCCCACTGTTAGGAGACCCACAAGTAGACCAAACTACAGCTGTCACATACGTGCAGAGGACTTCGGTCAGTCCCGTGTAGGCTTCCAGACCTTGAACTTGTAAACCTCCTGCTTCTCCCCGGTTTGTGTGGTGCTGGGGCTGGAACCCAGGGCTTTGTGAATGCTAAGCAGGCGCTCTACCTGCTGAGCCAAATCCCCAGGTCTCATTGTGGTCTTATTTCTGGAATTTAGCTAGTTTGACTCTTGGCCTTGGGATCACCTGGGGTAAATTAACACAACAAAACTATTTACTTAAGTAGGTCAGTGTTTTCTTCAATGATGACACTTTCAATCAGCGGCAGATAATTTCCAATGATCACCAGACAGTTACAGGCAAAGCTGACAGTCAGCTCTAGAGCCTCACAATTGCTTAACAAACAAACAAACAAGCTACTAAACCCCCATTTTGTTTGAAGTAAGTTTATGATTTTTGTATTGGGCCATATATACTTATAGCTACCCTAGGTTGCACATGGATGTGGTGGGCTGCATGCAGGTATGGTGGACTGCATGTAGGTGTGGTGAGCTGCATGCAAGTGTCCTGGGCTGCACACAGGTGTAGTAGGCTGCATGTAAGTGTCCTGGGCTGTACATGGGTGTGGTGGGCTGCACACAGGTGTCCTGGGCTGCACACAGGTGTGGTAAGCCACATGCAAGTGTCCTGGGCTTCATGAAGGTGTCCTACACTGCACACAGGTGTCCTGGGCTGCACTCAGGTGTGGTGGGCTGCACACAGGTGCCCCGGGCTGCATGTGGAGACGCACCATTTGTAGTCACCGCACTTGGGGCATAAAGGCAGTAGGGTCAGAAGTTTGAGGCCATCCTTGGTTACATAGTAAGTTGGAGGCCAGCCTGGCTACTTGATACCTTGTCTCAAAAAAGGAGGAGGAGGAAGAGGAGACAGATCTCTGGTGTTCTCAACTCCCCATAACAAATCAGAGTTTAATGATCTTTTTTTCTCATTATCCCAGAGGTGTATTAATGGATTCAGGATATATGACAAGGAGGAAAACTTTCTTAACTCAAATGAAAAGAAGACACTTTCTGACAAGAGTCTAAAACATGAAGAGGCTATATTCTGGACCAAGGGTGAGATCCTTGGGAGAGGAGCATATGGCACAGTAAGTCCACTTTGAACCCCGAAACCAGAACTCTCTACCTGTCCTTTTTCCTGCTGCCTGTACTTAGAACAGTTTCAGCTGGAAGCCACAAACCCGAACTTGCTTCAGGGGGAATACCTTTCTTTCTTGACGCGTTGGAAAGGTGTGGAGTTGATTTGATGTTTTTAGAGGCTTAACCATTTCCTCAAGATCGACTGTCTCACAGGCTTTCCCCCTGGCTCTTGCTCTCAGGCAGTGACCCATCGCACTTCCAGCCTCTCTTCATTCCCAGTTCAAGCCCTGCATTAACTATTCTCATTGCTTCCACAAGATGCGTGACAGAAGCAACCTAATGAGACAGTGATTTGTTCTGGCTCAGTCTGAGGGCACAGTCCATCATGATGGGGAAGTCCAGGCAGCAGGAGGGGGAGGCGGCTGTGCACAGGGCACCCAGCCAGGAAGCAGAGAGATGGACGCTGGTGCTCAGCTCACTTTCCCTTTTTATTCAGTCCAGGACCCCAGCCCATGGGATGGTTCCAGCCACGTTCAGGATGGCCCTTCCCAGCATCATTAACCTAATGTAGAAATTCCCTCACAGACATGCCCCGATGTGTGTCTCCTAGACCGATCTAGATTCTGTCAAGTTGACGGTCAATTCTAACCATCATCATAAGCCCATTGGGGAAGAAATCTCTCCCTCCCGTGGCTCAACACAGCACTGGAAATGGGAAGACTTACCACACAGGGGCAAAGTCAAGTGCTGTTCTTCATGTTTGAGGACTTGCATAAAGGACCCCCTAAAGTTTTGGTGGTCTAAAGAGTATTGAATAGACAGGTGAAGAACAGACTAACCCTAAGGTGGATCTGTGGAGTCTCTAGCTGGGGACACTTCAGGAATGCACAAGAAGAGGAGATAAATCCCCTAGAGCACATTACAGGGGGGCGGCAGGACCTGCTTCCCTCTCTGCTAGAGAGCTTCATTCTGACTTAGCCCCGGGGCCTTCTCTCCCAGACCAGCATCTGATATTCTCATCGGAGAAATAGGTGATGCAAATGTTCTATCGGCTTTATAGATAAGGAAAACTGATAAAAGATCGTACATGGCAGGCTGGAGGGACGGCTCGGTTTGTAAAGCGTAAGCACGAGGAGCCGAGTTCGATCCCCGGTGCTTCGACAGAAACTGGGTGCTTTTGCTCTATCATGCACCTACAATCTCAGCAGAGCAGAGGAAGAGGCAGGAGGGTCCCCGGGGCTCAATGGCTAACCTAATTAGGGAGCTCTATGTTCAGAGAGAGACTTTGTGTCTCAAAATAAATAAATAAATAAATCAGTAGGAGAACAATTGAGTGAGACACTGGATGTCAAGCCCCCAGCTTCCACTCGCACACACAACTACACACAAACATCTGACTCCTGCTGGCTGTAGTGAGACACACTGTAATCCTAGCATGCAGGAGAAAAAAGAAGAAGGATCAGGAGTTTAAGGCTATCGTCAGCTACAAAATGAGTCTGAGGCATCCTAAGCTACGTAAGGCATGGTCTTCAAAAAACAAGAGCAGGGTGGAGAGCTGGATCACGGTTAAAAGCATACCCTGCTCTTCCAGAGGACTTGAGTTCCATTCCCTGCATCTATCCACACCGGGCAGCTCATAACCACCGGGAACTCCAGTTCTAGGTGACCCAACAACTCTTCTGTCCACACACACAAAGAGATACATATAAATAAGATACATACATAATTACATAAATGAAAATAAAAAGACCATTTTTTTTTTCCAGACAGGGTCTCACTATGTAGCCCTGGCTGACCTGCAACTTAGACTAGGTTGCCCTTGAACTGACTGAGATCTCCCTGCTTCAGCCCCCATGGGCTAAGATGCAGACATGTGCCGAGATATCCGATTTTTTTTTTTTAAGATTTATTTATTTATTATGTATACAGTGTTCTGTCTGCACATATCCCTGCAAGCCAGAAGAGGGCACCAGATCTCATTACAGATGGTTGTGAGCCACCATGTGGTTGCTGGGAATTGAACTCAGGACCTTTGGAAGAACAAGCAGTGCTCTTAACCTCTGAGCCATCTCTCCAGCCCGATATCTGGTTTTTTAAAAAGCAAGACAAGTAAACAAACAAACAAACAAACAAAAAACCATACAAACTTATCTAAAAATGCATGTCTGGAGGGGATGATGATCAGTTTGTATTGATCTAATCATGGGACTATAAATCAACGTGCCACCTGTTCATCATCCTTGCTCACTGCCATCTCCGATGCAGAGTTGGCTTAACTATGAGTCATCCAGCTGGGGATGGGCTGATTTGAGAGTCGAGAAAGTGTTTGGGAAGCGCAGGGCACGGCACTTCTGAACACATTGCTCTATCGTAAATTTAGTAATATGCATTGGCTTGTTTGTAGGTCTACTGCGGACTTACCAGCCTAGGGCAGCTCATAGCCGTAAAGCAGGTGGCCTTGGACACTTCTGACAAATTGGCTACTGAGAAAGAGTACCGGAAACTGCAGGAGGAAGTGGATTTGCTGAAGGCACTGAAGCACGTGAACATCGTGGCTTACCTAGGGACATGCCTGGAGGAGAACACGGTGAGCATCTTCATGGAATTTGTCCCTGGTGGCTCCATCTCTAGTATTATAAACCGCTTCGGGCCCCTGCCCGAGACGGTGTTCTGTCAATACACAAGGCAGATCCTGCAAGGTGTGGCTTACCTCCACGAGAACTGTGTGGTCCACCGAGACATCAAAGGAAACAATGTCATGCTCATGCCAACCGGAACAATAAAGCTGATTGACTTTGGCTGTGCCAAGCGTTTGGCCTGGGCAGGCTTAAACGGTACCCACAGTGACATGCTGAAGTCCATGCGTGGGACGCCATACTGGATGGCCCCTGAGGTCATCAATGAGTCTGGCTATGGAAGGAAATCAGACATATGGAGCATCGGCTGTACCGTGTTTGAGATGGCCACTGGGAAGCCTCCCCTGGCTTCCATGGATAGGATGGCAGCCATGTTTTACATTGGAGCCCACAGAGGCCTAATGCCTCCTCTCCCTGACCGATTCTCAGAATCCGCTGCAGACTTTGTGCGCCTGTGCCTGACCAGGTAAGAGAGTCAGAGAAGGGAGAAGATACCTGGTGTATCTTCCCTTCACAACGTGGGGCCCATTCCGAGTTCTGTATCAGGGCTGGGGGTGTATCTGAGTCGGCAGAGTGCTTGCCCTGGATTCGATCCCCAGCATCACACTGGGCGTGCTGGATGCCTGTAGCCTCAGCACTCAGGATGTAGGTAGAAGGATCAGAAGTTCAAGGTCATCGTGGGATACATGAAAGCCTGTCTCAACAAATCGACACACCCAAACGGTATAAATACCTACTTTTAAAGGTCTTAAACTATGAATTCTTTGTTTTTCCGAGACACGGTTTCTCTGTGTAGCCCTGGCTGTTCTGCAATTCACACTGTAGACCAGGCGGGGTTCGAACTCACAGAGATCCACCTGCCTCTTCCTCCTGAGTGCTAGGATTAGAGGCATGTGCCACCACTACCCAGTGAGTTGTTTTTTTAAGCTACATATTTATTTAATTCTTCCAATGAGTTAGGTTTTAAAAATTTTTTAAAAGTTGAGACAAGGTCTCATGTAGCCCAGGATGGTCTCAAGCTCTACAAATTTATGCTTAGTCAAGGATAGCCTTGAATTTCTCATCTTCTTGCTTCCACCTAAGTGCTGGATGATGGGTGAGCACCAAGCCCAATTTGTGCATTACTAGGACCTTGTGTGTGCTAGACAAGCACATAGCCCCAGTCTATAGGTATTGTTAATCCTCACTTTACAGGGGAGCAAGGTTTGTGTCACTTGCCTGAGATTACAGCTAAAAACTGGAGTTGAAGCTCAAGCCAGTCCATTGGATGATCAGCAGTTGTGCCTCCATCTTTATTTTAATTAGATTAATTGATTTTAGTTAATTAATTGTTTACCCTATGTGTGGATGCCTGAGGAGACTGGAAGAGGGCATCGGATCTCTTGGTGTTGGAGCGACAGGTAGTTGTGAGCCACCCAACATGGCGGTACTGGTACCAGGAACTGAATTATAGACCTTCGCAAGAGCAGTGAGAGCTGGTGGTCACTGAACTGAACCATCTCCCCAGCCCCTGTGCCACCATCTTTATAGTGTGCATCAGACTCAAGCCGAGCTTGGTAGCGGTCACGTGACTGTGTGCTGCTTCTCATGTGTTTTCTCCCTCTTAGGGACCAGCACGAGAGGCCTTCTGCTCTCCAGCTCTTGAAGCACTCCTTCCTGAAGAGGAGCCAGTGAGCACGCCCCAACTTCCCACTCTAGACCCCACCCCACTCCCGGCTCTGCTGTGGGGAATGATGGTTAAGGGACTTATTTTCCTGTTGTAAATTCAACCTAGCCCGATTTAACCAGATCCTGCAGCATCATTGGAAAGTTTTAGTTACGTGCTGACCTTAAAAACTTCAGGCATGACTGTCTGTGTGCATGAGAAGAAAATTTTCATAATAATAATTTTTAAAAAACCCCACCCAACCCCCCATTCCAGTGTTTACAATTTGGATCGCCCAAGAGCTGTCTCTACTGCTTTAAACACTTCTTTTATTTTTTTTTTTTGAGACAGGGTCTCACCACATAGCCCTGGCTGTTCTGAAACTCACTCTGTAGACCAGGTTGGCATCAAACTCACAGAGATCTGCCTGCCTCTACCTTGGAGTGCTGAGATTAAAGGCATGTGTCACCACACCTGGCTTACTTCCTTTAAATGGTTTAAAATAAATCACACACATTTTGCCTGATAATTTGCTTATTTATTTATTTATTTATTTATTTGTGTGTGTGTGTGTGTGTGTGTGTGTGTGTGTGTGTGTGTGTGTGTGTGTGTAAATCAGAGGTTCACATTTGGTGTCTTCTTCCTCTGTTGCTGTCTCCTTTGTTTTTTGAGGCAGGGTTTCTCACTGGACCTGGAGCTCACCCATTGGCTAGGCTAGTCGGCTCACCAGCCCCAGGGGGCCTCCTGTGTGATTTTTTTTTTAAAGATTTATTTTCTATGTGCCCGAGGGTATGTATGCGCACTGTGTGAGTGCAGGTGTCCAGGGGCCAGAAGATAATGTCAGATGCCCTGAAACTGGAGTTGCAGGTAGTTGTGAGCCACCTAATATGGGTGTTCGAAACTGCGCCTCGATCCTTTGCAAGAGTAACAGATGCTATGAACTCAGCTGAGCCGACCCTCCAGCTCCTCCCAGTGATTTTCAGTGTGGGTGTGGGGAGGGGATTCAGGTATTCAAGCTTGTGCAGCAAGCATTTTAACCACCGGGTTACCTCCTCAGCCACTCGTGACTTAATCCTTGCAAAAGAAGTCTGGAGGGAGTGGGGAAAGTGGGTGAGAGGTCCTAGGGATTGCTGACTGTGACGGTGTAACCAACCTGGCAGAAATACACACACACACACACACACACACACACACACACACACACACACACACTCTAAAGCCATACTTTATACACACACACTACACACACACACACACACACACACACACACACACACACACACACACACACCATACTTTAGCTACTGACTCCTGGAGCAATGGATCCCAAGAATTTGGAATTTCCCCGGGAATCTGACGCTAACCTTCGACTCTAGAAACCTTAGGGTGTGTAACCGGAGGAGCTGAGGGCCTTGTATCGTTCTCTCTGTCCCTGAACGCAGACGTCTTCAAGAAGCTGGGCGGCTGCTTACAGATCTTCACTGCTAAGCCTGCCTGCTTGTCTGAGTTCCGGTTTTAAAAATGTAACTTTGGGGCTGGAGAGACGGCTCAGAACTAAAGAGCACTCAGCACCCAGGTCGGGTGGTTCACAACCACCTAAAACTCCAGCTTCAGGGGACCTGGCACCTCCTTCCGGCCTCTGCCAATGAAGGGTTAAACTTTTCCATTTTTACAAGTGAATTTAGGTTTCAGTTCTCTGAGAGGGGCAAACAGTTCTCTCTCCCAGTAAAGGGCCACTTATCAACAATGACATTCAGGGACGAGGGAAAAGCGCGAACAAGGCCCGAGTCAGCCCCACAGTGTCTCGAGGACAGTTCCTGCACACCCCTTGAAACTTACCCACGTATGTCCAAAGATAGAACCTCAGCCAATTGAAAGTGTACGACTGTAACTGCTGCTGGCTTGACCAATCGTATTTGAGATGACCTAACTGTTCCTAAAATTCCCCTAGCTGTGCTTAAAGGGAGCCTGCATGCTCCTCTCGGGGTCGCCATTGTGAAAGACCAACCACGCACGCATGCATGCTGGTATAGTAATACACGCTCTCTGTTCTTACATGCTATTTGAGACTGGGGTCTTCCTTCAGCGTTTCCTTGGACCCTACGTAAACATGTGGCATACATTCACACACATAGGTAAAAATCAGTATTAAAAAAACCCCACACTAACTTTTCTTTCGCTTCTCTGTGTTTCTTGTTAATATACTTTCCTTGACGCTTTCTCACTGTTTGCCCCCCGAAGACCCCTGTTACCGGCTAGTGTAAAGTCAATGCGACACAAGCTAGTCACGTGAGGGGGGGGCGGACTCTCAACAGAGAAAATGCCTCCATAAGATTGGTGTATGGGCGAGTCTACAGTGCATTTTCTTAGTGACTGATGCAGGAGGGCCCTGCCCATTGAAGGTAGTGCCACCCCAGGAGTGGTGGTCCAAGGTGCTATAAGAAAGCAGGCCAGCCGGGCGGTGGTGGCACACGCCTTTAATCCCAGCACTCGGGAGGCAGAGGCAGGCGGATCTCTGTGAGTTCGAGGCCAGCCTGGTCTCCAAAGCGAGTTCCAGGAAAGGCGCAAAGGTACACAGAGAAACCCTGTCTCGAAAAAACAAAACAAACAAACAAACAAACAAACAAAAAAAAAAAAGAAAGAAAGCAGGCTGACCAAGCCTTGGTGAGCAAGCCAGTAAACAGAGCTCCCCTATGGCGTCTGCATCAGCTCCTGCCTCCAAGAATGCTGCTTTTCCTGTCCTGACTTCCCTCAGTGAAGGACTGTGATATGGTAGCATAAGCTGAAATAAAACCCTGTCCTCCCAAGTTGCTTTTTGGTCATTTTATCACAGCAATAAAAACTACTTTTTTAGGTTTCCTGGTGAGAACTTAACTCAGGGTCTGAGAATCTGAGCTTGCTTTACCCAGCAGGGCTGCATAAGGGAGTGATCTGACCACGGGCGTGGTTCCCAGGTGTTTGAAAGGGGCTACACTTGACTTTGCGGTGTGCTTTGACCTAGCGAGGGGGAGGTCTTTTGCCCCACCCCTTGGCATTGTTATAAAAAGCCCTTTTGACTAAACGGACTAGACTTTTGGGCGTTGACACAGGTCTTTCTGAAGCTACCCTGTGTTTCTGCCTTTCTCCTCTTCTCTATCTTTCTGATATTTTCTTATCCCTCTCTCCTCATAAGAACCCTTCCTTGAAAAGATGGGAGCTGGTCTCCCACAGACAACTCCCCACCTCATCTTTCTGCAGCTGCTTGTCCACCTCCATGATCTTTTAAAAGCGTGATTTTTCTCTATCTTCTCCTCCTCCCAGCAGCTGCTGGTACCTACCACTTGCCTGCCCTGTTGTCTTTCTTTCAAACTTTGTTGGTTTTTCAAGACAGGGTTTCTCTGTAGTTTTGGTGCCTGTCCTGGATCTTGCTCTGTAGACCAGGCTGGCCTCGAACTCAGAGATCTGCCTGCCTCTGCCTCTTGAATGCTGGATTTAAAGATGTGTGCTACCACCGCCTGACTTCTTTCAAACTCTTAATGGTCCCAGACTACTTAAAAAAAAAAAGTTAGAATACTTTAACTCTTTAGGGTGTGGTCATAAACCTCAGGCTGCTTTCCCTGAAGTTTTCTAGTTATATGGTCTGACAGTTGCTTTTACTTCACTGAGTCAGGTTACATTCACAGGGAGAACTAGCTAAGCCTAAAATAGGGGAAGAAAAGCTAGACTTGCTAGAGGAAGAGTCAGCATGTAAGCTTGTTAGAGGAGTCTGGCCAGTTTGCTTGAGGTCATCTCTATTGTAGTTACTCAAGGTTTTTACATTTCTAAACACCGGTAAGAGTTACGATTATAAGCCCTTTGCGATTGGTAGGCTACAGCTGATGTTTTGTCTGCTAAATTGGACAGCTATTGTTTAAGGACTATATTCTCGGCCAGGCTGTAGCAGTGTACTCCTGTAATCCCAGCACTCGAGAGGGAGAGTTTTTTTTTTTTGTTGTTGTTTCTGTATTTTGAGACAGGCTTTCTCTCTGTGGCCTTGGTGGAGACCTGCCTACAAGTGTGCACTACCACTTCCCAGCCAGAACTTACTGAAATCTGGTCTTTTGAAATTTGCAACAACTACTTCTGTTCAAGCCTGTTAAAACTTCTGGGGAAGGGGCAGGGAGCAAGGCTTGTTTTCACTGTTACAGACCACAGCAAAATCAATTGGCTAACAAGTCTATCCCACTTCTGTTGATGTAGAATACTGTACAATTCTGGTTGGTTTTTTTGTTTGTTTTGTTTTGGTTTTTGTTTTTTTCAAGACAGGGTTTCTCTGTGTGGTTTTGGTGCCTGTCCTGGATCTCGCTCTGTAGACCAGGCTGGCCTCGAACTCACAGAGATATGCCTGTCTGCCTCCGGAGTTGCGGGGCATTTACCCACCAACCCCACAGTACCCCAGAGTTTTCTTGAGTTTTCGCAGCAGGAAATATTGAATAGAAAGATTTAGATTGTGGAGATAAACAGAAAATAAAGAATAACCTCGAGAGGGCCTGGAACCTATTCCAACGAGCCCTGTCTCTGCCCTAGGGTAATTATAGAAACACCAAGGGGTGGAGCAAAAGACCTCCCCCCAGCACAGCCAAGTGCAGACCATCTCAGACACCTGCACTCAGGCCCATGGTCCAATCATCCTTCTCTATGAGGACCTGCTGGGTAAAGCCACGAGGAACCTGGAAACGGGCTTCCACACCGAGTGCTGGGATTAAAGGCACGCGTCACCACCACCCGGCGAATACTGGACAATTTTGGATTAAGAACCTTCAAAATAGTTTGATAGGGCTCAGGAGATGGCTCAGTAAGGTGCTTGCTGTGTAAGCATGAGGAACTGAGTGTGGGTCCCCAACACCCACACAAAAGGTCAGGCAGGCAAGGGGGCATGTACCTGTAACCCCAGCGCTGAGGCAGAGCAAGATGGATCACAGAGGCTCACTGGCCAGTCAGTAGAGCCAGCCGGTGAGCTGAGTTCCTAAGAGATTATCTCAAAATGTACAGAAGAGCAATGAGTAAGGGACCCAATGTCAACCTCTCACCTTCACACACATACGCACAGGTGTACAGACACACCAGACAAAAACAAGCTCACTTCAATGTATACATAGTTTTTCCAAGATAAGGTTTCTGTGTCGCTGTGGCTGTCCCGGAACTTGTTCTGTAGCACAGGTTGGCCTCGAACTCAGAGATCTGCCTGCCTCTGCCTCTTGAGTGCTGGGATTAAGGGTGTGCACTACATCCCACAGTTCACTTCATTATGTTTAATCTTCCTGTAAACTGGGGCCAAGTGCAAGTAAAGAAATGTTAACTCCCAGGTACTTTTATGTGTGGCTGCCGGTGCACATGTGGACAGGATAACTTCCCTAGGTGCTGTCTACCTGATTTTTCAGATGGGCTCTCATTAGTCTAGAGCTCACCAAGGAGGCTAGACTAGCTGGTCAGTTAGCCCCAGAGATGCTCTTGTCTACCTCACCAACACTGACATTACTAACATGGACCGTGAACCAGCAGTATTTTAGAATTTTATTGTGTGTTTGTGTGTGTGCATGTATGTTGAAGTGCATGTGGAGGTACGAGTCCCAGTGTTTGGGAGTCAGTTCTCTTCCACTTTGTCGAGGCTCTATATACTACAGGCTTGCTGGCTCAGGAGCATCCACATCTTAACATTAAGTGTGGGGTGATGGCACCTGCCTTTAATCCCGGCACTCTGGGAGGCAGAGGCAGTTTGAAGACAGCCTGGTCTCTAGAGCAAGTTCCAGGACAGCCAGGGGTACACAGAGAAACCCTGTCTCGAAAAGCCAAACCAAATCAAACGTAGGTTTGGGGGACACACTCATGTCCTCATGAGCACTTCCCGGAGCCTTTTCTGGCCTCAAGTTCTAAGAAGCCCAGTCATCAATTATAACTCATGCTCCCATGTACTGTGTACATTTCTCAGTGGCTAAACCAGGATGTCAGGAAGAGGGGTTCTGGGGCTTAGAACGTTAGGGTCCAGGTCTCTACACAGACCTTTTACCTTTCCTGTGAGGCCACAGGACAACCAGGGCCAGAGAAACCCTGTGTGGAAGAACCCAAAGCAGTCTGTGTTAGTGGTACTCTGCAGACTGCCTCAGTGAGAGCTGTTCCTTTCTGCTGTTGACAGCACATCCCCAAATTCGGAAAAGCGGTTCCAGTCACCGTGAAGAAAGGCCAGTGACAGGGCTCAGGTGGACGGACTCCCAAAGGTAGTTCTCTGACCTTCACAAGGGCATGGTGGCACCTATTCCCCCCCAAACCAAAGCACATCACACCTACTTTTAGGCTTAACAGATTTTAGAGGAAACAAACTTCCCAATTCTATTTTATTAAAATTATGACTCACTTTCATTTCCCTTAAGTAGAGACTACTAGAAAACTGGTGGAGAGGAGTTGGGAGCAGATAAGAAGTGTTTAAAAAGCAGAGTGAATCCGGTGTGCTTATCTGTAGTCCCAGCACTTGGGAAATGCCAAGAGCAGCTCAAGGCCAGTTTCAGCTTCGTAGTGAGTTCGAGGCCAGCCAGTCTTGGACCTTGGTTGTAAGAGAACAGAGCACAAAACCCAGTCCTTTACCACGGCCATCACTGTCAGTTTGAGGCTGACAGTAGTGTAGAGAACCTTATTCCAGTTAAACGCTTTCCTGGGTGATTTCTAAGGCACTTGGATGGATGAGAGTCAATTATATCACAGTGAACTTCCCATTTCCCCCAGGAACTGATATTTTGGATTCACATTAACACATTACAGCCTTGGATTTGGTTGTCAATAAACAAACTTTATTAATAATTCCTTATGTATTAAGAAGCTGAAATTCAACGGCTAATTCATGCCATTATACACATTTTCTTGTTTCATTCAATTATCCACAAGGGTTTTGAACGCTCAAATTCCACCGTCCATAACAAATTAGTACTGCAGGGAAGTTTTCCTAATCAAGGGAAGCTATCACTACTGAGCCAATCAAGTTACTTGAACTACTAAATGAACTTGTCAGTTGGAGGATTTTACGTGAGGCTTCCTTTCAAAACTTGGAAACAAAGGGAAGCTACCGAGTTCATAGGACTGACTGACTTTTGAGATTATTGAATTGCAGTGAATGGACAAAGCCAGCTTTATGAGAACAGAACTGCCCCTACCCATGCAGTCTTGGGCATGCCAGCACACCTCAAGAGTATGCCAGGCAGGAAGATGGTGAATTATAGACCAGGAAAGGGGACTCACAGAGCCAAGAGCTGGCTGGACACAATTCAAAACTGGAATAACAAAGGAACATACTTGGAGCATGTCAGTACCACCAAGATCACTAACAATAAAGACAGGTGTTTCCAACAAGTGTCTGACTTGGCTTCCATCTAACTGCAGTGCCTGCATTCTGAGCACACACCCTAGTACCAATAATCTCAACAGGGAGTACTGAGGAAAATAAGGAACACACTCATGTTTCAACCGCCTATCTTCAACCAACAGGCACAGGAGAGTTAAACTCAGTCCACTCCCTTCCCTGTGTAGATGTGGTGAGTGGATCCTACCACTGCCCAAGAGTGAGCGGCTCCTGAGGGGAAACTGCTGAATCAGGTGAAATCCAAGTAAAGGTCTTTAGTTAGTTACCAAGAGTTTCCCGATTTTTTTCTCAGCAAAGAAACGCTCAGAATCTTCAGGCAAATTAAGCCCACTTTTGAAGTCCTTTTTTGCTTAGATAAGATTGGGAATAACTTAAACACCAAGGCAGGAGAATGGATTGATTTAAAGCCAGCCTGTATCCTTGCTACAGAGTAAGACTATCTCAAAAAACCCAAACTAGAAACTTTCCTCTTTCCTAGATGTTATCTAAACAAACTGTCTCCATAATGCAGGAGCCTGAGTTATCTCATCAACAAACTATGTTCCAACCGTGCATATATAGGCAGTGGCTTATTCCTCAGGTTGGCTAAGGAATAAAATCAGAATTTAAATTCTCAGATAAGAAAATACACTTTTTGAAACTTCTAAAGGCAAGGTATCTGTAACTAATGAAAACATTTCAAACTGGTTCTCTAAAGCAAATCTTAACTAGTCCTATTTTTAGTTCAAAGGGGATAGGTCCAAAAGTTTGGGAGTTCGGTATAGCTACTATGTGTTGGCACAAAGTATGTACTCATGATGTATCATGGAAGACATCTTAGAAGGCTGAATATTCTCAATACCAGGAAAGACTGGGATGCACACGCACTGCTTTTAAGGGTAGCCGGGACTGGCACCATCACCCTTCATCGCTAAAATCTGCTGCTAGGAGACATGCAAGGTCTTCTTCTCCACCAGTGGGCACTGCTGCCGAGTCTGTAATGCAGGTCTCCAAGACCTCTACAAACACACACTCCTTTGCTTTGGTCCTGAAAACAGCACGTGTTAGTAGCTAAGGCAAATATTTAGGAAGCACATATTGATTTTGGAAAATTAGCTGAGAGGTAGACAGGAAGCCTCTGATTACAATGTGCTTTTGTTAAAAGGTCACGAACCTAGGGAAACACACCTTAAGAATGAATCACTCTTTTATAGGACAATTTAAAGAGAATGTTTTTTAATATTTTCAAGTATTAAAAAAACTCATCAAAATGTATCACCTTAACAGTACTTCGCACATGTGAAATTCACACCTAAGTTTGATACTATTTTGGTTATTTATGGCTACTTACAAGACTCACAATAGAATGTCCATTCACTGAGTCTTTTTTCTTTGGTAGAGTCTAATGGGACCATGCAGATGAACTATTTTATGCAAACAAGATGGTTCAAGCAAACTCATGGTGATATGAATCATGAGGGTTTTCCTTAGTGGAAAGGGAACGTAAGAGGATTCACGCACTATCCCCATTGTGGTTTTAGCATCTTGGTCAGAGGTTGCAGAGTTTGAATAGTTCACACAATCCTGTAAAAATCATGACTGACTGCCTTTTAATAAATAGTCATTGTAAAGAATTACATTTACAGAGTGGAAAGTGAATACATAGCATTTCAAAGTCAATTCTGGAAGTACTAAGTGTACTGATCCACAGCATATACACTATCTGTTTAACTGTCCGTCATTAGCACCAATAAGATTCAACAAAATTACCTTTATTCCCATATCTTAAAAAACAAAAACAAAAACAAAAACACCCCCAACACATTTCTGAAAATCCTCAGTGAAGTTTAACTATATAGTCCCAGACCTTAAATATTCACATTGTTTTCTAGGTCATACTGAAAATAAGTTCACTACTACTTTTCTGGATATTCTTTACAAAAGCTGATTAAAATTCCTGGCATCACTCCCAATGATACAGTAGCATGACCACCCCATGTCAGTTCACATGATGCTCTGTCGAGGTTTCACATCTAAATCACCAAGAACAAAACCCTTCCCTCCCTCGCCTCGCACTGTTTAATTCTATGCTAGTCTTTGAATATGTTCCACAGTAAAACTGTAGCTGCATCAGAATCACCATGTTTATGATACAATAGTATACCACCACAACAAAATCACATAGTAACAGATTACTGATGCAAGAAAAAACAGAGTGAGGATGAGCCTGCTAGGCTGAGTTCCCACAAAGAGGCTCCTGACATCCCAAGTTCAAATAACATTGACAAAATAATCAACAATTTCTTTAAAAAACAAACAAACAAACAAACAAACAGCTACTGGCAAATTAGGTAATTGCTAAATAAAAGTAGAGTACAAGGCTCAACTCTAATATTTACAACCACAACATACTTGAATAAAATTACAATTGTGCACAGATCAGTGGCTTTATAACAAAACAGTTCATATACAGAGGAAAACTATGATTCAATACAAGTTGAATCCGACCCATCTTAAGAGACTCAACAGCTAAGACTTACCACAGAAATAAATTCAAGATTGGGCAAGAGACAAGAGCCATATTATTGGTGCTTACACCAAAATGTAGACAAGTCCATCTATCCCCTGACCAGGCGTCAGGGGACAGTGCCAGCATCACCTCGATGAGAAAGAACCTACTGAGATGTGCAGACAAATGTAAAACCTCCAGCAGGGTCCTGCCTGAGGCTGGCCTTTTTCCTTACATTTTCCTGATAATGACCACAAGCTATAAATACAGGTACAATGCACAGTCAGCAATGTGTTCTTTTTATTTATTGTTAGAATATAAAAGAATCAAGAGAGCAGAGGTTTCATTTCATTTGTATAAGGAAGACTGCATTTACCTGAAAAAGAAATACGGTATCTCTCTCGCTTTCACATACTCATTCACTCTCTCTCTCCATGGGAAGAGTATATTCAAGACTATGGTGTCACTGCAAATGTTAAAGGAAGAGATTCCTGTTCACTGCTAAAATCGGTAGTGTCAAAGTTCTTGAAGAAATGGACCAATTCTTCCCTGGGAGTTCCTGTGAGCTAAGTCACAGTCATCCTCATCCCCATTATTAACTGCTCTTCTCCAGCACTGCACAAGCCAACAAACATTTAAATGCACTTCACATCAAGTGTATGTAAACTTTATTTTTTTTTCCTCTTCAGCCTTCAGAAATCAGGGGCTGATTCTGCAGCCAATCTGGTCAGAACCTTTGAAGGCAAACTGAGCACTTCCCAGTGTTAAGGGCCACCTGTGGCACCGCATCCCCGCCTAGTAGTGAAGTGTCCCCTCAGCGGCTTCCAGTAAGGCCTAGAGTTTAAGGTTAACATAAAAAAGTGCCACTTGTGTTTTAGATTAGTGGTGGACTCTGCCGAGAGAAAATAAAGTTATTCTGTATATTGTTATACTTACAAGCAGCTCCGATCCTGAGTATTTATGGTAATATCTACACATACAAAAATGTATGTACATTTTTCTCCACTTCCTTGTAAACAGCTGTCAGTACACTGTTTTATCCCTTTATCACTGAGACATGCAAACCATACATACAAGTATAAATACACAAAAGGAAACAGTTGACACTCATTCAAAGCCAAGCAACAACAAAAAAACAGCTACAGTATTCAAATCATAAATAACAACAGCTTGAGGCAGCTTAGACTCCTAGCAGCAGCCAGCCATTCATCCTAATGTTCTTAGCTGCATCTTCCATGCGTTTACAGGACTGTAACACTATGGTGTGTGGAGACAGACTTGTTTCCTATCATCTCTTCTTTTCAGAGGGGAGAATAAAGCAGCACTTACAAATACGGAAGCAGTGGCCCCACTGCTGGATCAGGAGGAAGCTTCCATTCCAACCATTTTTAAATTCAAAAGAAAGGAAGAGTTGACCTAAACAAGTGATTACATATTCATTCCTTGGGCACTTAGCAGCGAGTCCAGCATGTCGAATGTGTCTTTGTAGTCCAAATGCTGGCTGCTTGTACTGTACTCGTGATTGGCCTCAGGACCGTGGGGCTCCACTGGTTTCTTGTCCAGTTTCACGAGGGTGCTGAGATGTCCGTAGCCCACCTGGTATGTGACAGGGGGAGGAGGGGGTAAGGGATGGTTAAAAACAGAGCTGTGAGAGGATAGATACTGCTTAACAGAGGAAGAACTAGATGAACTACCTGAACTTTTGGAACTTTTGCTCATTTTGGAGTGGTGGTTGTGGGAGGCATCGTTGACATGCAGCTTCTTCCTTGCACTGGAGCTGGAGGAGATGCCTTCTGGGCCCAGGCCTACAGGACTCCTCAGCACAGTGGGTGGCATCCCATCAGCAGCATGCTTAACGCTGCCGACACCGCTGCCTCCTCCTCCTCCACCTCCTCCTCCACCGTGCATGTACAAGTGCTTGTGGCTGCTGTGGTGGCGATTGGCAAGGTGCTCCTTGTGCTTCTCCTTGTGGTCTCTGCTGATGTGTGGGCTCGAGTGCTTGCTCTTCCCGCTGCCTTCGTCAGAAGAGCTGTGTCTTTCCGAGGACGACACTTTGATCTTCATCTTCAGCTCTTCTTTACTGGGACCTTTATCAGGCGGTGGGATGGGAAGGCGTAACTTCAGCGATCCACTCTTTTCCTTTTTCTCGGCCATGCTTCTCTCCGGTTTGTCGGAGTTGGCGATGGCAAGTTTCATTTTAATGGGAGAAGTGACAGAGCTGCCCGCCACTGCCTGGGCTGGCCCATGTTTGTGCTGCTGCTCTGCATGGGCAGCTATGTAGTGATCCCTTGTGTCCAGGTCAAGGGTCTCCAGCTTCCGCTTCTCTCTGTACTTATCTAAAGACATTTTCTGAGGAGCTACTCCAGGAGCAGCAGGGACGGGCCCATGGTGCTTGCTGCTCCCGGATTTGTGAGCATATTCTTGCTTAGCCGATGGATGCTCGGCAACTTTGTCCGGCCTGTGATGCAATCCTGAATGCAGTGTCATTGAAGGTCCCTGCTGGAAGCTGAGGTATTGGCTCCCAGAGAGAGTGGCCTCCTGTTTCTGAGTGTATACCGGGTCTGTCCTGGCTGAATCTGGATGCTGAGGCCATTCCTGGTGTGATGAGGACAAACTGTATGAGGTACTGGGCATTCCTGTTGCCAGTACTGACAGACTATCAGATGCACGGCTGTCCTGAACACAAGTACTTCCCGAACTTAGAGGTACTGGAGCAGGGAAGGTTGATGTTGAAGGTTTCTGGAAACTTGGGTTGGCAGGCCCACCAGTGACACTATCTACTAACAGGGAATTCTGGACCAGAGATGGACCGAGCAGTGGTGTCTCTGATGCTGGTCCATCTACTTTTGGTTTCTTAGCCATAGCCTAGTTAAATGAGAAACAGAAGACAATGACAGCAGGGGTTAATACAAGTCTTTGCTTGTAAGACTAGAGCAAGTACACAGAAAAAAAACCACTAGGCTCAAAGGTCTAAGGCAACGATGAATGTCACAGAAGACTCGAAGTTTGGAGAATCAGATACAATTACATCCTAACCCAGCACTTGAGACAGTAACTTGTGCAGGCTTTAGCCTCACTTGTAAAGCTAAGGGAGTTTCCCCATGACTGATAATAATAATACTAATAAAAAAAGCTATGACATGGAGTCCACTGGACACAGGAGCTGAGCAAGTATGAGCACCTGCAGTCCGAGTGTGGTATACCGTAGGGGAATACTGCAAAGCGCAGTATTTAATCATTCCATTTCAAACCGTTTGCTAGGCAATTGCTAGAGGAGTGACAAACTGATACATTTTGTTAAATCCTGCCAATTCTCTTACCCTCCAGTTTCGAATCCTCTTCAACCTACTAGGCGTTTTCTCCAATATTTGTAGAAACTCATGTGTTAGCTCTAAAAATAAAATTTAAATTTAAAGCTTAGACGGTGCCTTTAGGATCTGAACTTCTCTCAAGTGGGCAATATTTAAAAGGGGTCCTAAGAGCTCATCTCATTATAAAGAGAAAGAATAGCTTCACAATGAAGAATTCAGTAACCCCACTGTTATACCACGTGACCAGCATGGTGGTAAGACACACTGAGTCAACACTGTCCCATGCTTTGAGAGGCAAGCAAGGCACCCAAGGCACAACTGACTTGTGCAGCATCCTTGCCAAGAACACTCAATCTAAAGGTTGTCGTAGCATGACAACTAACCAAACTCAGCCTGCGAAGGGATGAGGTGCAGTTCAGTGGTACTTGCCTAGCACACAGGAGACTCTGGGTTCAATGCCCAGCACCCCAGACAATGACGACTGTATTATACCACCGTCACCAAGATCAGTCTATAAAAATTATGCTAAAGAGCATTCATCAACTAAACTCTACATCAACCATCAATTTCAGATGGAACTTCCTCAGTATTTCCAAGACTGTTTCCTTTTTAATCTCAGGAGCTTTTTGATCAAGTCTAGATAAAATAAAATATCCAGTGGTGGGAACTCCGTTTCCTTTTGGGTCCAGTGTGAATGAGGATGTTCTGCTTCAAATTTCCTGCACAAATTTTGTCTGCACATAGCAGACAAATGCAAGCTTTGCCTTTCCTAAGTATCTTATTCTGTCAAATTTTGTAATAACCTGTTAATATAAACAAAGAAGCTCATGCACTATAGAGTATGAGGTCTAAAATAGTGGCCTTTCTCCTATCTCTCTCTCCATCTCTCCATCCATCCATTGACAGGGACTCATGTATAGCCTAGGCTGGCCTGGGAGTATGGCCTCAAACTGACTCTCCTGACTCCAACTTCTAGGGACTTCTTTACTGAGATCTTTCTTCCTTAGAGCTAAACTACAGACAGAATGAGACACAAACCACTTTACACACATACCCATACTCACATGCAGAGAATCTTATAATTAGGCTAAATCTGAGCCAATGCTGTTTGGGGGCAGTTACTAAATACATAGCTTCAGGAAGTAATAATAGTAGAACTAGTACAGACAATTCAAGACAACTTGATCAAAACAGAAATTATGGTACTATTTTAATATACTGAGTTTCAACTTCCAAATCAATCCTGAACTTGAGCCTATACAGACTAGAAGTGGAGGAAAACCCAGGTGGCTCTGAGGTCAAGGATGTAAGGTAAGTGTCCATATGGCAGATGCCTTACTGCTCCTGACAGCCGAGGTCAGACAGTGATGACACAGTTACTGGACTTTTCAAGGACAGGGCAAAGGGAGCCAATGAAAAGGCCTTTACTGGTTGTTAGATTTGCTTTCCTCCAAATAAACTGAATAAAACCAACCATTTAAAAACAGCATCTTCAGCTGTTAGCTCAGCTTGTTAGAGCATGACAGGTGACAGGAATACGAATATATATATACATATATATTCATATATCTCCCACTCCCGAGAGGAGAAATAAAAAGATTCACGGTTTATACACAGGGCAGGCCAACTGTAGCCAGTTAGGCAAATGTGACCTGCAGCCCCACTACTGACTCCTGCTCAGCTGATGTGGAGCTCTATTCCCAACAGAAACCCCACTGCCCCACAGACTCCAGAACTCAGGGCTCTGCACTTCCATAGTAAGTTAGTGTTTTTAATAGTAACCAGGTGAAGCCTGGCTCCCCACCAACCTTTCCCTTGTAAATAGAGACTGGGATCTAAAAAGAGGATGCCGAAACCCTGACGTCTGCTCAGTTTGTTGTCTACTCTTTCTGAAACCTAGCACCTGCTGGAGAGTGCTAATCACTCATCTCAACAATCTGTCTCATTTTTAAATCGGTGACTACTGTTTCTTACCAGAGACCCTCCAATCTCAGGTTCACAACTGGCAGGACTTGTACTATTTATTCCCAACTAATAATGTAAGAGAACATCGTAAGGGAAAAGCCCCTTGGCCTAATGTTTCAGTTTATACAGGAATTAGTACCCAGCTTTGAGCTTACACTTCTCAAAGTGCTTGGCATTGAGCCCAGGACCTTATAGGTTCCGAGGACACATTTATTACCTAGCTATACCCTAGTCCTAGTCAACACGGTTCCAACTCAGCAAAACCAGTGTCCTTCAACAGCTCTTATCTAACAAACAAAATGAACTGTATGCAGTATCTCCAGCCTATTCTTTGTTTTTTACTTCTGTGAGACAGGGTCTCACTGTGTATTCCTGGATGGCCTTGAACCCTGGATCTATCTGCCTCTGTCTCCCAATTACTGAGATTAACAGTATGTGCCCCTACACCCAGTCTAGCTTATTCGTGTTCCATCAACCTCCAGTATTTAATGGGGTAAGGGGACAGATTAGAACAAAATACAGTGACTCCTCTTTTTTGAAAATGTCATAATGAAACTCATTCATTACATTACTTTGTACACAAACGTTAAGATAATAAAATTTAAAAGTTCTATTTACTGAGAAACCCTAAAAGGGCTTTCTGTGAACTGGTGGTTAGTAAACATTTGATGGTTGATGTGGTTCATAGGTTCCTTATTTCAATGTACTCCTAATTGTACTTCTAAGTTCTTCCACCAAATTACTAAAAGGGAATTAAATTCAAGCTTTTAAAGAGATGTTATCTTCTGAAATCTGAATACTAATAAATTAAAGGACATCTGGAATTAACACTGGAGCCACTGTGGTATACCTGTGGACTGACCAGCACTGGTAGTACTTCAGGTAGGCAGCGCACATACAGAAAAAGCTTACAGTATATTCTTTACATAGAAAAGGACCTCTTCCCTCTGCTTACCATCTAGCAGCTCTAGGGTAACCGTAGGGTCCACATATTCCCACCAGTGCTTTCCATCCGTTGACACAGGGATCTCCCAATTGGACCATTTGCAAGCCAAATGAATGCACACACATGCTATGACCGTGGGTTTGTACTGGAGACAGAAGGTCGTAAGATGCAAACTGGTGTAGAGCAGGTTTAAAAGTGGAGGGCCACAACAATTCAAAATATGTAAGACAAAGAAAACATTGCCAGTAAGACCAAAGCAAACATAAAATGAGAAGTGCTTTACATAATGATATTCTATTAAATTCAGAGCTAAAACTACTGAAAATTACAATAAAAAACCCTTTACATAGATAATGAAACACTTCCCTCATTCTCACCCCTCCATAACATAGTAATATTTTATTTACATGATTAATATTAATAATTTTTTTGTTTTAAAACCTAACAAAGTATTATACAAAGGAAAAACTATATTTACAATAATCATCATATACAAAATATAACCTTTTAAACCTTTTTTTGTGGTAGGTAGTCTTGATTCTTTTTTTTTAACGTTACAGCAAAAATATAAAGACGTTATAAAACAAAGCAATTTTCACAGCACAATCAAAGATCAGACCATTTGATGTGGCTTAACAGCAGAAATACTTCTTAGTAAGTCAGAGCTTTCAGTTCATGTAAAATTCTGTGTCTGTGCCAGCAAAGCCTCAAAGAACTTACCTTTGGCCATAAAATTCCAAGGCTCAAAATAGGCCAATACTAGTAAATATTATCTTTCCTTTTCATTATGTACCAACAATTGGGCACATGACATTTCACAGGTTAGCTTTTTAAACCAAGTTTTTTGAGACAGGGTCTCATGTAGCCCAGACTGGCCTCAAACTCTCTATGTAGTCAAGGACAACCCTGAAATCCTGATCTTGTCTCCATCTTCCAGGGCTGGGATGACAAGGACATGCCACCATGCCCAGCAAACTAAGTTTTGCTAATCCAAAAAGGTAGTTTGGTTCCTATTTCCACAGTGCCCACTTAAAAAGCTTTCAACATTTAATACCAACCCAGAACAGAATTATACATTCAATTCTAGAGCCTCCTTCAAACTATTCTTCTATTTAGAATAGATTAAACAATTACTAAAGAGCCACAAATACATACTACATTTTTACTTTCTATAAATGGAAAAGCGGGACTTAAAAAATAAAAAAAAGATTGTATCTCTGCAAGCCTAGGCACTGATAATACTTGACTATTTCTAATTTGCTATTTGGAATATTATCTGGAACAAGTCCCAAATCACATAAATTTTACTTAAGAAACTTTAGCAATTATTTTAAAAGATTGGATCAATGTGAAAATTAAAAAAGAATGTCATTTAACTATAATTGTAAACTAGAAATAGCTTTATACTTACCAAGTTTCTAGGTTAAGTTTAGCTCTGTGTAATCTTTAGCTGCTATTCAGGCTACCAAGTTTAGACTTATGCACTCACAAATCGAGAATATGCCACCAGAAAGCACCACTACACTTCACAGTGTGCATTTAACCCCTCTGTGCCCAAAGTCCCTTGTACAATACACCGCAAAGCAACCAGGAAGGTACCACCACAGTAGATGGTCCAGTCTCCTGTTGCAACAAGGGCAAGAGACACGTTGAGGGGGCCCTGCATTAAAGGAAGCTATAGTGTGCTACAACAGTGCAACAAAGAGGGTCAGGATAACAACCTGTTGGTAGCCATGAAATAGGATGTCTGTGCCAAATCCTTGCTTGCTGTAAGAAAAGAAAGAAGAGCAAAGACAACGTCATCAGCTTCAGCGTGTAAACACCACCCAACTCTTAATACAACAAGACATCAAAGATTTGTACACAAAAAGTAAAATTTACTTACTACTTACAAATATCACAAGAGCGCCATCATTTTCTATACTACTGACAATCTTCAACAACATTCACTCAAATGTTTCTTGCTATCCCCCATAGATCTGAGAAACAAGCCGATTTGCTTTTAGCTAGGCTAAACTTGTTACTAAGTTAAGCATCTAGTCAGCTAAAAGTTGAAATAAAGCATTCTCCTGGATTAAAAAAACAAAAAACAAAAAACAAAAAGAAGAAGAAGAAGAAAAGATTTTTGAAGTCTAATACAAAATACAAAGAGTTGCCTGCCAAACTTAATCCTGTCATCATTATTTAGGCTGGCTTAAATTTCCTTCAAAAAGGAACAAAGCAGCCCCCACCCCCCCTCAGAGCACATGCTGTTTACACATGAACACAATGTAGGCAGCCCCACTACACTTGTTTAACTTACAAACTCCAACTAGAGATAACACCTACAAAGAGGAGTACTCTAGGGGGAATAAGGATGCTTCCTACACTGGTCTCCAACAGGAAAGGAATTTTTAACTAGTTTCTTAAGACATTAAATAGTTTTCCTTCCCTTCTCCTACCCCATATTCTCCCCAAAAGGAAGGACCTCACCAGCCCCACCCCCACCCCTTCTGTTCAAAAATCACGGTTCACCTAGCGTGGTAGCCCCGAACCCCACCCTCTCTAGTCCCCAGACTCTTTCCCCTCCTGGTTTTCACTCTTGGCACCTGTAATCCCCGCTGCCCCATGTGATCATCAAGGGAAGGTTTAACAAAAGGGATTGGGTCTGGCAGAGCTGTGCTAAGGAAGACTGTCAGAGCACCAGAGGTCTTGGAGGCAGGGTGACTTAAGTAT
Source organism: Peromyscus maniculatus bairdii (assembly GCF_049852395.1). Classification (NCBI taxonomy): domain Eukaryota; kingdom Metazoa; phylum Chordata; class Mammalia; order Rodentia; family Cricetidae; genus Peromyscus; species Peromyscus maniculatus. The sequence continues at coordinate 37,541,843 of NC_134862.1, read as the reverse complement.
GGCATTCTTTCCTGGTGGGGAGGGAAGGAGAGATCAGAGTGAAAGGTCCCTGTAAAATGACAACAGCCAATTCTGCAGCAAAGGAGCAACTGTCTCCTCTGGAGCGGGAGGGGAGGGCTTTACATGAATCACATCTACCCACCACCAAACAAACAAGCACCCCATAGAAGAATAAAAACATTCAATTGTGGCATCACATCTCCTAAGGACGGTTTCTAAATTCAATACACAAGAATGAAGGGCAACTGTTCTTGTTAGTTCAAAGTCATAACAGAACAAAAGAAACAAAGACACTAAACATGAAAGAACATCTTTAAAGGGAAGAAGCTCAGCTACCTCAAAGCTGAGTCAGACAGAGCTCTCCCCCACCCCTGCTCCAACCCATGAGAACACACACACACACACACACACACACACACACACACACACACACACACACACACACACACACTTTGTATTCTATTCAAGGTTCAGGCTAGACAGACTTTAGCAGAACATCAAATCTGTAGATTTTGTGAAGTGTTAATTTAAAATACAGCTTATTTCCTAGGGCAATACATAAACCTTTGCTAAACACACACTAATATCTTTCTTCATTAGGCTCTTGACTTAGAGCAAATTACATGGTGTGCTACCTTGCAAAGACGAGTTTATTCTTTCAAGTTTTCAGGGAGATTAACCTACAAGCTTTTCTTAACTCAACATCTACAACTAGTTAAGTTAGCTATTTAATTTTGTACTATCCTGTAACTAGGGAAGAGAATGTGCTACAAAATATATTTGTATGATTGTGAAGAACAGGAAGCATAATTAAAATACTGTAGTTTACAAGTGATTGACTGATAATGTGTGATCCTAGGATTAAATATGAGTCTTAGAACTCTACTGTTAGCAAGGGTGCTGGTTATGAAGACTCTAGGCTTGTTTTCCAATGCTACCATTAGTAAAATAAAATGCTATCTAGATATAAAATGAATTCAATTTAGAATGAATGAGACTATTGAGCTAAATACTAATGCACGCACGCACGCACGCACGCACGCACGCACGCAAGCACACTTTCTAAAACAAAAACCCCAAGGTCTTTAAAAGTATTATCCATTTAAAAAAAAAATAAATAAATAAACCTTAAAAGTCCTGCAAGTAAGAGACCAAAACCACAGGATCTTATTTTCAAAAAGAGAAAAAGGACAGAAGTGGTCCCTAGAGGCTGTGATGTGCCCACAAACAACCCAAACGGGAACCAGAGCAACACTGGCAACCTGTGGGAAGAGTTCTAGAGCCACAGCAAATGCAACGGGCTGCTGCTCACATGTGGCTTCATAGGAACCACAGTGGTGTATGATATGTTTTGTTAGTTTTCTCCATTATCACACAGAAGCAACCAAATGCACTTGGAGAAGCGCATACAGTTGAAACAGTATTCATACAGTAGATGAGTACTATTTCAAAATGACATTTGCCCCTCCCTCCCACTTTTTGAGACAAGGTTTCTCTGTGTAGCCCTGGCTATCCTGGAACTCACTTTGTAGACCAGGCTGGTCTCAAACTGACAGAGATCCACCTGTCTCTACCTCCTAGGTGCTGGGATTAAAGAAGTGTGCCACAACTGCCCAGCTTATATTTGCCCTTCTTAATAAAACCCAAAGACTAGAAGAATATATTGCATCCATACCAATGCTAGAGGGAAAAAACCATCAACATTCATCCCAGGTGGCTGAGGGACCACTCACCTCTTACTAATTGGGTGCATTTCACTACATCTGTGTGTGGGTGTTCAATGGTGATCTCAAAACCTGAAATGAGAAGCACTTTTTTTCCCAACTACTTACCATTACAATACTTGCCTGGGCAATGCAGTTCACCATATGATCATGTCTAATACACTCTTCAGTATTAAAGGGAAATCCAAAGCCAACATTAAAGCTTCTCATTGCTGACATGTCCATTACCCTCCAGAATAAAGGATAACTAATTTCTTATGTCTTAATAGGAAAACAGACAATTATTTAAACATCAAGGCCAACCTGATCTGAAATTTAGAATTTTAATTTTAATTCATCCAAGCTATGTTCAAATCATCAAATAGTTATTACTATGGCTGTAGCTTACATATTCTCTTTTTAATACTCAAAATCTTTGTTTCAAAAGATGTGGAAAAAACATTTTTCCTAAACATACCTGCTGCCCACAGCAGCATCAACGAACTTAACATAGAGCAGCTCTCTTCACTTTCCTGGTAAATCACAGGAGCACAGCTCCATCTCCTAACTAGAACCACGCAGACAGTGAGCTACACAGGCAGACATTTCCAAAGAGAGCTTCAGAAATTCAAGGAAAAATGCTGGCAAGCTTTCAATGAATATCCAATCAGTTCTTCCATGTGGCAGGATTTTTGTTTTTATTATCTAGTATCTTTAGAACGCTAACAAATGAGTAATCAGGATTTATAAAGGTGTATTTTATTTATCTCCTGTAATTAACTAGCAAAATAACATTTCAAATAAAGATATGTAGTTTTAATGTACACGGAAACAGTATGCACTCATTCTCCATGTTTAAGCATGTGTCATTAGACATGCACATCACACAGGGACTATTTGTGTTAGTGGCACTGGGGATGGAACCCAGGAGCGTCCTTCTACCTGACCCCACCTTCAGCTCCTATGTAATGCCTTCATACCATAAAAATACGGAACATATTAACAGCAAATAAATAGAACTCATAAACTTTGTAATCAAGACAATATGTCAAATAATTGGATGAAGAGGCAATACACTCACTTTTTTTTATCTTCTAATAAAACTTAATTCTTGTGCTTTAAATACGCTACTTTTATAATAAAAATCTACCAGCACATGTAGCTGTATTTCTACTTCCTTTTTTCTTTGTTTAGCAGAGTTACTGTGTAGTCCCGGAAGTCGTCAAACTCAGAGAGCTGCCTGCCTCTGCCTCCCGAGGGCTGGGATTAAAGTCATGGACTACCATTCCTGTTTGTACGTATATTTCTATTCAACATTTGAAAATGGAATAACAGTGAAATAGAAACAAAAGGTTTGCAGTCTTTCTTCCATATATGCGGGATGGAAATGTAAAAGGGAAGAAAACTGCCCCAAGCTTACAACGGTGGTCAGAGAAGTCTATAGATTTAAATTTGGATTTCCTCAGAGCTTGTATTTATCTGACCTCAGCCTGCTAGGTTCCGCTCTCAGAACCACCTAACTTTGGATTAAGTCTAACATTCTTGTTTTTTTGGAGAAAGGGTTTCTGTGTGGCTTTGGCTACCCTGGAACTCATGGAGATCCACCTGCCTTTGCCTCCCTCCCAGTACTGAGATGAAGGGTGTGCACCACCACCACCTGGCCCAAACTAGTTTTAAACAACTTTCTTCACTAAGAAGCTATTCTAGAAATTTTGTTTAGAATATTGTATTAGTGAACACAAAACAATATGAGCACATACCCAGTGTTTGTAGCATTATGGTTTCAAGTAAAACCAGTTCTTGAGTCTGCTGAAGATAAGCCTGTCAGACAAAAATGATATTAGATGTTTAGATAGATACAACACCACTAGAGTCCTGGACCGTTAGATCTCATGAGGATTACAGTACAGCTGTTGCTTGCAAATATGTGGCAAAGAAACTGAGGGAACAGACCGCTCTTGGGACAAGTCTAAATGGAACCACTTTTAATAGATAGTCAACAAAGGCAAAGGAACAAATAAAACAGTGTCATGAAGCAGGGTAGGTTAACCCACAGTCTGCACAGTACAAGTTCACAGGCCCTGGTGCTTCTAGACACCAAGTACAGGACCGTCAAGCTGAGGAAGAGCACTTAAATCTGCCTTTTGAGAGAAAACTTACCAACTTGTATCTGTGAGTTATTTTTAAAATTAACTTCCCTAGAAAAGGCAAATCTTAAGTCCCTAGATCATTTACCACAGAGATACAAATTATCACAGAATCTTCCCCTTAAAATTCAAGGACCAATCTCCCTTTCATAAAGCTCTTGGAAGAAAGAACATAGAAGTTTTCTTGCCACCCCAGTCTTATGGACCCTAACAACTGACCCAGGTGAGAAGGAAGCAATATATCACATTTAAGATGGCATGGTAGCTACACCCTTAGGAGGCTGAGGCAGAATAACTCAGTTTGAGGCTAGCCCAGTCTACACACAGAGCTGGACCCTGGTGTACATCTGCTCTAAATTCATGTACACACACATGCATGCTTTTTCTGAGAACACACTAAACCCAGAGAGTGAAATTACCTTTAATGTCACTGACCTGATTTTAAAACATTAGCATGTACACACTAGAGTGAGTTTATTCTATTAATAGTAACTATGAGAACCATTGTTAAACAATTACAAATTGCTTATTATTCAATGTACACAATGGCATTTTGTTCATTTAAAACATAGCACCAATGTACCAATCTTCTATTAGAGCCTAAACTTAGGACTTTAAACATGACCTAAATCAAATGGAACTAACATAACTTGGTAGTCATTAAGTGGGTGAAGATTCCTGATTGAATGACTTGCCCATAATGCTAAAAAAATAACTGCAATGGCCCACACTTGCAGCTCTCATTTTAGGATGTCAGAATTTGAGAAGAGTCACCAATCTAGAGTACACTGGAGTCTCTATTCCTTCCTCTATCAACAGTTTCATAGGAGTTATTCAACTTCTGGTCTTAGGCACATCTACCAATAGGTCACACAGGACCTACCCTTTCTACTGCAGGTGCACTGTGAGGATAAGTCACTGTGGTGGTTTGAATAGGAATGACCCCACAGATTCATGTGTTTGAATGCTTGGCCCGTAGGGAGTGGCACTATTAGGGAGTGTGGTCTTGGTAGAGGAAGTGTGCAACGGTGGGGGTAGGCTTTGAGGTCTCATATATGTTCAAGCTATGCCCAAATACAGTTTTTATTTATGCTGCTGCGGATCAAGATGTAGGGCACTTGGCCCCTTCTCCAGCACCATGTCTGCCTGCACGAAGCTATGTCCTGCCATGATGACAATGAACTCAACCTCTGAAACCGTAAGCTATCCCCAATTAAATGTTTTCTTTGTAAGAGTTGCCATGGTCATAGTGTCTCTTCACAGCACTAGAGACCCTAAGACAGTCATTCACCAACACTTCAAAATAACTGTGAATCAAGTAGCATGATTCAAAATCTTATATAATTCAGGATGACATATGAGTTCATGAAGCATACAAAAAGTTTTCCCGTCAGACGGTTCCTGGTGTCAAATTTATAAAGAAAACGAAGACAACAAAAGCACCTCCCTCCCTTTTTACATACATCACATTTTGTATCCAGCAGTGGCTCTAGGGGGTGAAGACAAGCGTGTGCTACTTTGATAACATGTTCAAGCTTTCGAGCCTGTTCTTCCACTTTTGCAGCCAAAAACAATGCAGTAGGTGATATTATCTGTAGAAGAGATTGTTATAAATGGTCATTTAAAAGCAAATTCATTTTGGGAACAGTCTCTACTTCCTGGGGTTGGGCAGGCAGAGAAAGGGATATATTATTACAGCATGAAATACACACTGGGGTTGAGCTAAAAGGAAGACTGATGGGAAAGCTTTCCCTTTCTTCGGTGCTGGGGATGGAACCAGAGAATTGCACGTTTAAACACATGCTTTGTCATTGAGCCACGCATCTCCTGCACTGATCTCATTCATTCTCCTCTCCTCTCTGTAGACCAGTGTGGCAATTGGATACACTGGGCATCACCTTCTATGACAATGATCTGAAAGTTCTCAGAACTCAGCACCACAGGACCAGCCAATATTGAAAGTTTTAAATAATTATTCATTTTATTTATTTTGCAAATAAAAAAGAATCTGACCTTGGTTAAGTAAAAACCAAGCAAACAAACTTTGGTATTAGTATATACACAGTGGAGGTAAAGGAAAAAAAAAAAAACACCAAGTGATACTACAGCTTTATTTTATTATTTATTTATTTTTTTTTGTTTTTGCTTTTTTTGAGACAGGGTTTCTCTGTGTAGCTTTGTGCCTTTCCTGGAACTCGCTTTGTAGACCAGGTTGGCCTCGAACTCAGAGATCCGCCTGCCTCTGCTTCCCGAGTGCTGGGATTAAAGGCGTGCACCGCCCGGCCGATACTACAGCTTTAAAAGAGTTAAGAGAGAAGGCCAAGCATACTGCATGGCCTCTTTTGGCTTGGCCACTAATTTGAGTGCTTGCTAAGTCCAGCATCAACTCTCTGTGTGGCTAGGAGTCATGTTACCTTATTTATGGGGCAGTAAAAGACTTTGGGGCACAACACAAAGAGAATTCTGAAAATGAATGCGCTACATGGAATCTTCATTACTTCACTACAGTTATAAAAGCAGTTAAAAACAAAATAAAACAGGAGAAGCATAATAAAGACCAAGAGAGTAGAACCTTTGCTAAGAGGAGATCTGGAAAGTACCTCCCCACTCCCGCCCCGACCAAGTATAGTAAGGTAAATTCTTGGGGTATAATGACGTAGCATTGACTATGATAGAGACACATAAATTTCAACAACTACCTACTCCTGGAATTAGTAATAAACCAAGCAGTTATTGGCTCAGAAAACACACTATAAATTAAGATGTTTTTTTAAGATTCTACCCTAAAGAGCTGGCGATGCCCCAGGAGCTTAGAGCATTTGTTACTCTTGTAGAGGACTCAGGTTTGATTCCCAGCACCCATACCTTGGCTCACAACCAAATGTAACTACAGTTCCAGGGGTCCCAATGCCTTTTTCTATACCCCGAAGGCATGGTGCACAGGCATACATTCAGGCAAAACATTCATACACATAAAAAAAAAAACAAGTTTTTTTTTTACACACAGAAATTTCCCACAGAATGGCAATTTCTTTCTTTCTTTTTTTAAAAAGATTTATTTATTTATTATGTATACAGCATCTATGACAGCAGGCCAGAAGAGGGCACCAGATCTCATTACAGATGGTTGTAAGCCACCACGTGGTTGCTGGGAATTGAACTCATGACCTCTGGAAGAACAGCCAGTGCTCTTAACCTCTGAGCCATCTCTCCAGCCCCAGCAATTTCTAAATGCTAAGATGCAGGTACCTATTGTTCAAAAGGCAAAGGCACATCTGGCTGTTATCTGAGGGATCATTCATTTCACAGAAATGACAGGAGGTGGGGAAGGAGGCAGACCCTATCACTAAGGGATCTGTGACTTCAGCTTAGGGAGAATAATATCCTTTCCTGCTAACGTTGGCCACTGACAGGAGATCCACATCGGACTGTGGATCTGCAGGGGACTTTTCCAGTTTAAATGCACAGAGTAAGCCGAATAGAAGTGATTTTGAGAAACTTTCTGAAGAACTTTGAGACAGAGTCTCACAATGTAATCTTGGCTGGCTTCTAACTCAAGGGATCCTCTACCTTCTAAGGGAAGGGATTAAAGGGGTGTGCACCACATTGAACTTTGTTTTCTATTACAGTTTGTATGTTCAATAACCCTCAAAGGTCCATGTACTCAAGGCCTAGGGTAGCACAATAGATTTTTAGGTTACTGGAGGCAAGTCCCCAAGGAAACGGTGACCTTTTCCTCCAAATCAACAAGACAAGTAGTTTGCTGTGCCTTGGATGTTTCCTTAGCCAGAATCTCAAAGCAATGGCACCAGAAACATAATTCTTAGTTTTTTTTTTAAATAACAGTAACAGAAACCTGATTAATACTAATTAACAGCCAGAAATAATGTTATGATGGTGATGCTAAGGAATTTCAAATTATCAAGAATGCTTCTAGTAAATGAGTCTGCAATCAGTTAAAACACAGACCGATTCATTCCTCTGAATTCCTGTTCCCTATCACTGGGTAGCTGATGTGAGTATTTGCTGAGTGTATGATGTGGCCAATGATACCCAAAGGCACCAGTATCAAATTCCAAGCACTCCAGATGCCACTCTGAAAATCCATGAACCATCAACTGTGGAAGAAATTCAAGAAGTCCTCAGGTAAGTGCTTCCCCACAATCTTGCACACAATCTAGGAGAACAGCTAGCTACCCTAGCCTTCAAATGCTAACACTAACAAAAGGAAAGCAATAGCAATTCAAAAAAAAAAAAAAAAAAAACCAAGGCAGGTGTGAATTTCCTTCCCAACTACAGAAGTTCTCCTACTTGCCCCAAACATTTCTCAGCTAAGTCACAATTCCCAGTCATATCTCCCTATCCTCTTCACACTAGCAAGCAGACTAGTCTCAATATCAGAAATAAAAAACATAGCCGGATGGTGGTGGCTCACACCTTTAATCCCAGCACTCAGGAGGCCAGCCTGGTCTACAGAAGAAATGCCAAGACAGCTTGGACTACACGGAGAAAACCTGTTTTGAAAAACCAAAATAAACAAGTAATGAAAATCATACAATTTTCAAGCTGCACAACTTTTCTTCTTAAAAGATAAGACAGCCTCAAATGGATTCCTAAGTGTTACACTACCTTTTTTTCCCCGTTTTTCTTTTTGGTTTTTTTTTTGAGACAGGTTTCTCTGTGTAGCTTTGTGCCTTTCTTGGAACTCACGCTGTAGCCCAGGCTGGCCTCGAACTCATAGAGATCCGCCTGCCTCTGCCTCCCGAGTTTTGAACCATGAAGCATACAAGGAGTTATGCAGGAATCTTTGGGACAGATGCCTGGTTTGGGCACCCATACTTTCTCAAGAAAGTCTTCCTGGTCCCCATAAACAGCTTAAGCCTTGTCTTCTGAAGTACAATACTAAACCCAACACTCTTCCCAGGTCCTGGAAAACCTACTAACTTCATTCCACACCTCTACAGATTGTAAACATCTTACCCCATTAGGGCAGCAAAACAAATTCAAATACGTTTCTAGACAGATACCTGGCAACAAATACCCAAGGCTTTAATTTTAAGGTTGACTAAGGGAGGTGATTGCACCAGGTACTACTGCTTTCTATATGGAAGACTGACTTCTGGACATCTTAGAAGAATTCCTGAGGTTTTGGGCAACAGAAGCATTACTAGAAGCCATGTAGCTAGCGTTCAAGGCTGAGCGTTCTGGAAGCTGCCAACTTTCTTTGGCACAGGTTAACATGGTTTAAAGCCCAAGAATTCACAGCATTATTAGAGAAGTATAGATAGTTTGGTTGCTGGGACCAAACAGAAACAGATTCAGTTCACTGGAGAGAGGCACATACAATACTTCAGTGTTCTACTATCCAGTTCAAGAAACTTTCTCAAATTACTCCAACTAAAGGAAAGCAGGGGGGAGCCGATTGCTGATGTGTTTGTTCGCTCATTTGAGACAGGGTTTCACTATGTAGTCCTGGCTGTCCTGGAACTCACTCCGTAGACCAGGCCTGCCTCTGCCTCCTGAGGGCTGGGATTAGAGGTGTGCACTGCACCATCATGTGCAGCTCCCCAGGCCCTTTTGTGAATGTTACATTCTCAAACCAAGACAAACTTTCACAGAAATGTAATATACAAATACTAGAGATGAGAGCAGAGGTGCTGAAGCCAGCTGGAGCCAATTAGCCAGGCTGTCTCACTGCAGTCTGAGTAGCACAGGCAAACTATTCTGGGGCTCAGGAAATAGTACCAGTTTATATTCCTGGGGTGAGACTACAACCAACTAATATATGCATGGCGCTTTAGGAAGCACTCCATGGGAATATGGCCAAGATATTTCTAAGTGAAATCAAACAACTGTGTAATGTTAGTTCTGATCTTAAATTTAAAAAAAGCTTATGTTTAAAATGCTCTTGTTTCTTGCTCATCTTTTCCCTTCAAGTTAAACTCAATTCTTCAAAGGGTTTGTTGCAGACCTAAGAATACTGAAGCACTGGAAGGGATCCTGACCCTTCCTATCACTTCGATATTCATGCCCATGGTCCTCTCTCCTTCGGCCTATTCCTTCATGTGTTTTCATTCCTCCCTGATCGGACTCCTTTCTCCACCTGCTCTCTCTCCTCCCGCTCATTTCCGGTCACTCACCCCTCTCTGTCTGCCACGACACCCTCTCACTGTTGACATTCTTCACTCCACTGCTGCCTCCAACCCTGATGGTCGGAGGCAAAGTCAGTTGAATTAACAGAAGGCTGGGGTAATTACTAAGTTGTACAAAGTTTCAAATGACTGCATTTGGTCCTCATTGATTTCTAGTCTTGATGAGCATGAATGCCACGACTAAATGAACTGAGAAAAGTCCCAGAGAGCCCAGCTTGCCATGCCTGCAAATAAACTAGCAGCAGGCTCACTCTAATTGGTTGTGTTGTCTTTTTAAGCTCTCAGAGCAGGGAAGACATTCCTCCCCTGTCCTTTTAATTAACTGCCCTGTATATTTTCCTATCTCTGCCACCCTCACTGAGACTAGAGTAACTATTTTTTTAGTGTCTTTTAAGAAGCCTTCATTCATTAATAAATACTCACCTAGCTTTAATCACAGCTAAAAACTGGGAAAGCACTTGCCAGAGACTATACATACTTTAGGAAAATTCGTAAAGGCACACACAAAGACCTCAGAATAAGGATAGAAGTAGAACTTCTTCAATACTAGGGAAGGCAAGGGAACATCGACCAACAAGCACTGGAATAAACCAGAATGTTTATTTGTTACCACAGGAAAGATTTCTAAGCCTGGACCAACTGAACCAATATAGCAGTATGTTAGAAAGTGCTCACTGCCTTACTTCTGATGTAAGGAGGCCCTGGCCGAGGAGCAGAGAGCATCAGTGACTCATTCATATAATTATGCACACAATACTGTCACATAAGAAAATTCACATTGATTTAAAATAATCTTCAGCTTGGAATAAATTATTACATTTAAAAGGTAGCTGGTTTAATAGGCTAAAAATTACTATTCAATACTGTTGAAAAGCAGCACAGAAAATAAGGACTGGTGCTTATAGACTGAGTACTACAAACAATATATTTAATGTGTTACACAATCTGTCATCTGAAAAGTTGTCCAGTGGGGGATTATTTCAACACTATGAATCTGTTTCTAAGAAAACTGAAAAAACGTTAACTTATACTTTGTAGGATAGGTGTCATTTCATAGTTGTCTCCTGTAACAGACAGATCCCACCAGCCCAGTGAGTGGGCAAAATCACACAGCACTGGAGAGATGGCTCAGCAGTGTCACAACACTGGTTACTCTGGCAGGGGACACAGGTTTGATCACAACAGTCTGTAGCAGGAATCTTAACAGGTCTTATTAATAAAATCAAACCTGAGGCCAGTTATTGGGGTGAAATGCTGGAAGATCAGAGAGACAGAACAAGCCACAGCTAACCTCACCTGGCCAATTCCTCAGGTGATCCTGTTTCCTCAGACTGGATGCCTCTCTGTGTCCTCATATCCAAATGGCTCTCAGCTGAACTGTGCTGCTCAAAACCTAAAAGCTTAACCAGCCAAATGCTTCTAGTTTCTGGTCCTCACGCCTTATATACCTTTCTGCTTTCTACCATCACTCCCTGGGATTAAAGGCTCACTTTCTGGGATTAAAGGCGTTAGTCACCATGCTTGGCTATATCCTCGAACAGATGGATTTCTGCTTCTGGAATGCTAGGGTTAAAGGCGTGTGCTACCACTGCCTATCCTCATATTTAATATTGTGGCTGTTCTGTCTCTGACCCCAGATAAGTTTATTAGGGTGCACAATATTTGGGGGAACACAATATCACCACAACATTCTCACTCTAGTTCCCAGAGACCTGATGCTTTTTTCTGGCCTCTAGGCACACAGGTAGTGCATGTATATATAACATATGCAAATAAAAACACTCATCTACATATAAATAAATCAATCTTAAATGTTGACATACTACTGCATGTATAAGAACACCAATGTACAGGCTTTCAAATATTCTTACTTACAAACCTTACTAAGGACACACTTCCAGTTGTGTATTGTGAAGACAACAATAAGAACTCACCAAACCTAACTGACAAACTGATCTTAAAATTCACATGGAAATAAAAGATCAGGAGAAACAATCTTTAAAACAAAACAAAAACCAAACACAAACACAACTTGGGAGACTCACACTCTTTGAATTCCAAACCTACTCTAAGGCTATATTCGTAGTCATAACTGTGTGACTGGCGGTGGGGTGGGAGCTGAGATTTTGGTAGGGTCTCATTAGTGCTGCCAGAAATGGAGACTTCACTAGGCTATCTGAAGTCTATGAGGTAATCAGGGCAGACACAACACATTGTTCTGGGACAACTGTCTGTATATTCACATGTAAAGAAAGGAAAATGTCTACTTTAGATCATAGACAATAATTAACTGAAAATGTGCCAAAGGCCTAAATCCAAGAGTTGAATCTCACAGAAATAAAAGTCAGATGTGTAGTACATGTCTATACTCCATGTACTTGGGAGGCGAAAGCAGAAGAACAAGGGTTCAATGTTATGGAGTGGCTACATAGTGAATTCAAAGTGAGCCTGAGACACAGGAGACCCTACAGCAATAAATACTGCTTTATTCAGCAAAAATAAATGCTTTGTCTGTTTTGACATTATTTACTTATTTACTCATTTATTTCTCATACCGAGAATTAAACCTAGGGTCCCTGCTCTAATCACTCAGCCTTTTTACTTTTTTGTTTGCCTTTTGAGACAGGGTCTCATTGTAAGCCAGAACTGGCCTCCAACTTCGACACCAAGAATTTGAACTCCAGATTTGCCTGCTTCTACCTCCCAAGTGCTGAGATTCCAGGCCTGCATCCACAGCAGGTTTGCCACAATATATTTTTTAAGGAATGTCCTTATCAATTGCAACAACGTAGACAGAATACTGGACTAAGTGAGATGAACCTGAGCAAGAGCAAGTATTGCCAACTCCCACTGACGTTGAGTATGCAGACAGGGCAGATTCCTAAAGGTAGAGGCAAGAACAAGGAAAGTGGGCAGATGGCTACCAAGGAGAGGACACAAAATAAATTCTTAAAAATTAAAAAACAAACAAACAAACCCTAGATTAATCTGTTCCTAGATTAGACGAGGGGTTTTCCAATGTGACACCCATATGACATCAATACAAGCACAGAAAAACTAAAATAAGAAACTGGATGTTTATATTACAAATAATATTGTCAAGAAAGTGAAAATCACAATACATAAAGAACACACACACACACACAAAAACAAACAAACAAAAAACAAAATAAAACAAAAACCCCAGGCTAATGTAATGTGGAGCTACTGAAACCCTCAAAAAGCATTTCTGAGGAGGTAAAATGGTGTGACTAGTTTAGAAAACAGTTTGGCAGGTTTCTTGAAATGTGCTTCACAAAGCTATCTAAGACACTGAAGTCTAGAATTAACATACAATCCAGAACTTCCACTAAAATACTGAGTGCAGCATTGCTCATAAAGCTGACAAGCAGAAACAACCCAAATGTCCACTAACGATAAATGGGTGATGGTGCAGGCACATGACAGACCAAATATTCAGCAGTAAGAGGAAATGAAGTTCCAACAGCATCATACCACAGATAGATCTTTTAAAAACGCTATGTTTAAGATCTTATTCATAATTCCACTAACATAAGATATATGCAAACTTATGGAGACAGAAGTCAGTTTTAGCACTTACTAGATCTGCAGAGAGAGAAGGGGTGGGTGAACACTTGCTACAGGGCAGTTTCTTTTGAGTGGGAAGAAAATACTGTAAATTGGAATTGTTGAAATGGTGGTATAGTATAACACGATGTGCTTTGAATTATGGGCTCTAAGTGGATGAAGTCTATGGTCTGTGAATTGTCTCTCAACAAAGATACTTTTAAACGAAGCTAATGTTAGTTGGGCATGGTAGTGGATGCCTCTAATACCAGCACTGAAGAGAAAGAAGCAGGTGGATCTGTGAGTTCAAGGCTAGTCTGGTTTACAGTGAGTTCCAGGCTAGCCAGAGATACATAGTAACATTCTGCTATTAAGAATAAATAAATAAGAAAGCAACCAATGCTAAAGATATCTGATCTCTTCAACAGCTAGAGTAACATTACAAAACAACCATTAATGCCCACCTTGGAGAGGTTCAGAAAAACTCAGCCTCTCTGACCTCTTGAACATTTAGTGATTGCCCTAAATCTTTAGAAGCTTTTCTAAAGATTTTTTTCTCCCTGTCCTCCAAGTTGTTTTTTTTCCAAGCACAACTCACTATCAGTTTTCACTATCTTGAGATTTAAGCAGAAAATAGTAATGTTTCCTATTTAAAAAACTTCTATTTAAAATTAGTGTTAGTGCACATTTATGTCTACAGAGCACATTACTATAGCTGAGTCCCAACAGTTTTGGTTGATAATCCAGTATCTATAAACTAAAGCAGACTCCCCCCCCCCCCCCCCCCCCCCGACAGGGTTTCTCTGTGTAGTCTTGGTGCCTGGTGACTGTCCTGGATCTCACTCTGTAGACCAGGCTGGCCTCGAACTCAGAGATCCACCTGCCTCTGCCTCCTGAGTGCTAGGATTAAAGGCGTGCACCACCACCGCCTAGCTTAAAGCAGACTTTTTAAACAGAAAAACTCAGCCACAAATAACAAGAAACTTGGAAACCTCTTAAAATTAATTCAAATGTATTTTATCTCAATAACCTAAAATCAATTGTAAACCTGTTAAATATGATAGTTTATATTTCTGCCATGTTAGGCCTCTAAAATGTGGCATTTTACAGCAACAGTATCTCAATTCAGATGTTAGTATTTCAACAAGATAAAATATAGGCCTTTTACAAAAGCAGTCCTTAGGAATTATTTCATACCGTTTGAGTTCTGTAATTCATTCACTATAAATCAGCTCCCTAGTGTAATTAATCACCACATTTATGAGTTACATAGCCACTTTTGGTTAGTGCCTATTACGACCTCCCAGTTTCAATCCAGGAAGATGAAGCAAACATCTTCATCTTCACCAGTATAAACCAGCTCAAACAACTTGCTCCTAGTCACTTCACATCAGACTCCTGCTAACTCCTAGGTAATTTTTTTCTCTCCTACTAGGAAACTTCTTTAAGGGACACCATTGTTTATGTCTTCTGTATTTATGAACAAAGTGACAAATCCCGTTTTTGCTTGTCATACTGCTCTGAACCCAAATTTGTAGAACACAGGTCCTGCTGTTATGCAAATGAATGCACTGTTACCAAGCATAAGCAACCAGCTTCACATTTTTATTATTACCGTATACTCTGTACAATAACTTCATATTTAAAACATTAACAATGAACATGTAATGCCAGAGCCTTAAGAGAAAACCGTAGGGTTAGGTACCATAGGGGAGGCTTGCTAAGATGAAAGATGCCAGGCCTTCCCACAAACTCTTAATTACGTAAGTCAGGGTACAGCCAGGTGAAGCTTAATTGTTATCAAGCCAGCTGCCGATACTGATGGAGGCAGCTGCTAAATGACTTTTCCTACACCATGACTTTTATAGTGCTTTCAGTGGGAAATTTCAGGGCTCTGAAGATGCCCCAGGAGCAGATACCTAAGGCAGGTACAGAGATATGGAATTCACATCTGAGTTAAACTTGTTTTTGTCACTGTAGCTGTGTGACTTCAGACACAGACTTTAAGCTTTATGACTCCTATCTTCCCTATCTTCATGAAAACAAGAGAAAGAAGACACCAACTCTAAGTGTTTAGGAGCACACAAGAAATCCCTCTTCAGGACAATGTGGGACACACCTATGAGGCCACTCTAGTATGCGTTCCAGGACAACCAAGGCTACAAAGAGAAACTGTCTCAACAAAGAAAAAAAACAAAACAAAAACAAACAACAACAAAAAACCAACCCCTTCTCATGAAATCATTAAAGAAACCTAAGCAGAAGATAATAAAAGCAAAATTAAATTGATATTATTTCATTAACACATTTACAATAAACAAAATTAAAAGACAAAGTAAAAATACCTCACTAACAAGAAATGTGGAGCAAGCTCAAATAAGCTTAGTAACACACAAGTTCACAGGAAGGCAGTGTTTATTATATTAAATTTAAACTTACAATTTTTGAACTACTAAACTGTCCTTAGAGTTCTTAATTTAAAAAAAAATCATGTTCATAAATTTTATTAAGGTCCTTGGAGACTAAGGCATGTGATGACTCATTATAAGAAATGAACTGAATCTGCAATTAATTTAGTGGAGTCGACAGTTTTAACTGGCATCCACTCTGCCCTTCTCCCAATTCTTTAGGCTAATGCAGAATTCCTCAATCTCAGAACCAGTGAAATCGCCCCCCCCCCCCAGCAGAGGTGGACCAGCTGCAGCCCTTTGTGCTTATAACTGTTGAAAAGCATTCCCAGCTTCGTGCACTAGACAACAATAACCCCACCCCCAACAACAAACATCTCCTGGAGGACAAAACTGATGCACTATGCCTTCTGGTGCCATCTTACAGATGAATAGCTCCTGGCTTGAGAGGTAGCTCAGTTAGAGAACGTGTCTAGTATGTATGAGCTGAATTCTTACTACTGCAAAGTAACTAACTATACCACACCTCATCTAGAAAGTAAAATCCAAGTCTGTGTGTTCCCATGCTAATGCTATGTGCTAAATCTAATGCTATGGGGAAAAGAGAAACTTCTGTGACACAACACACACACACACACACACACACACACACACACACACACACACACACACACTCACTCACACACTCACTCACACAGGCAAAAAATACTTCAGAAAGGAGGCTCCAAAACGGTTAGCAGCTGATACTGTAAGTTAGGGGAAGATTTATTCTAACCCCTATACTGTTTCATTTACTACACACCTATAATTTTCAATAAAGAAATACTTTAAAATCAGCAGCTCTCTCAACCTGTGGGTTGAGACCCCTTTGGGGGGATGGCACTGAATGGCCCTTTCACAGGGATCACCTAAGACCATCGGAAAACACAAATATTTACATTTCAGTTCCTAACAGTAGCAATGAAAATAATTCTATAGTGGTCCCTACAACATGAGGAATTGTATTAAAGGGTCGCAGCATTAGGAAGGCTGAGAACCACTGCTTGAAATGGATCTATGTGGGAGTATATTTATCAAGAAAATGTAGGTGACACTTCACTAGACCTGGGAGCCAAGACCGAACCTCTCTGACAGTCTAACTCGGAGAGCCTCTTCTGTGAGGGCTTCTCTAGGAACTAGTGATAGAATAGTGAATAAAGCCCCCAAATAAAACACCCCACCCTAGCAGCTTAACAGGCATGTTCTACAGAGGAACAGAAGAAAAGGAGTAGTGTTCCCTTGATGAAGAACAGCCTTCCTGATTCCAGAGACACTCACTAATTAAAAACGAAGTCACTAAGGAGCATAACTATTGTAAATAAGAAAGTAATAATTTTTTAGTATAACAGGAGACTGAGGTAGGAGGTCTAGGAATTTGGGACCACCCCAGGCTACATAGTCACTCCAAGACCAGCCTGAGTATAGGGTCACCCTGCTCCTTCCCCAAAAGTTCTAGCACAAGCAGATGCACATCTGTTTTGTGTAGCTGGAGATCAAATGAATATGTATAAATGAAAATGAACTATGAAGCTGATATATTCTCATAAGTCAATACCATCATTCCTGAAGATTACTGGCTCCCAATAGATACCCTACCTAACTCACTCTTGGGTCCTTAAACAAGACAACAATGCATTGAAGTCTGCATATTCTAGGTAGTTCTGACTGCAGCAGCCCTAGAAAGGTAGTAATCTAAGTAAAGAAACACATCATGGGGCTGGAGAGATGGCTCAGCGGTTATGATCCCTTGCTGTTCTTCTAGAGGACCCAGGTTCAATCCCCAGTACCCACATGGTGGTTTACAACCATTCCTAACTCCAGTTCCACAGGATCCAATGCCCTCTTCGGGACTCCCAGATAACAGGCATGCATATGGTACACAGACATACATGCAGTCAAAACACTCATACACATAAAATAGAAATACATCTTTAAAACATTCTTTTATATTTATTTGTGAGTGGAGGGGGGAGGGGAGGGAGGGGAAGGAGTGGGAGGGAGGGAGAGAGGGAAGGAGGGAGGGAGAGAGAGAGAGGGAGGGAGGAGGGAGGGAGAGGGGGAGTGTGTGTTGGGAGAGATCGATCCTTCTTCTATGTGGGCCCCATAGATCCAATTCAGGTCATCAGGTTTGGCAGCAAGCACCTTTACCTCTTGAGGCATCTCACCAGCCCACTAGACTTCTCTTGACTTGATCCAAGGAGGGCATTCTTTATTTACCAGTCCCAAAGGTGGGTTTATTCTTAAGCTGTATACAGTCACTTATTTGACTCTCCAAGAAAATTGACCACTGAATGACAGTTTCCGGGTGAAGGACACAGGCTAAGATTGATTCCATTCTTAAATAAACAGCAAATAAATGCTTTTTTTTATTTTTAAATCTGTCTATCTGGGACACTAAAATGAAGCTCTGAACATTGAAAGACACCGTAGTATCACAGATACATGACCGTTTAAGACCTTACCGTTTGTCCCAGCACCTCAGCTTATCCCATTAGGTAATTTGTCAAATGATACTTTGTGTTTTTCCTTAATATGACGCTTGATTATAACTGTCTAAGAAAAAAGTTTCCAAGAATGTAGGAAAGTAGGAATTCAAGAAGGACTGACAATCAATCTGAGATCATGCCTAAAGGATCAGGTGTGCAGGAGGGCTACTGAGGCTATGCAACTGATGCCGAGTACACGATACAAATATTAAAGCCATCTTGGATGCCGCAAAAACACAGGCAAGAAGAGCTGCTTCCCCAAACAAATATTTTTATTATCCTGCTAAAAAAGACTCAGTATAAAGTGCTCAAGTATTCCTTCATGTGTAAGAGATTAAGAGGGGCAATACAAAATAGTGAACGGCTTTGTCAGTAAGAATGGTGAAAGCAATGATACAAATGACTTGGCCGTGACTAAGTCAATCTGGAGACACAGATTCTACCTTTAAGAAAGACGTTTGTGCCGGGCGGTGGTGGCGCACGCCTTTAATCCCAGCACTCGGGAGGCAGAGCCAGGCGGATCTCTGTGAGTTCGAGGCCAGCCTGGGCTACCAAGTGAGTCCCAGGAAAGGCGCAAAGCTACACAGAGAAACCCTGTCTCAAAAAAACCAAAAAAAAAAAAAAAAAAAAAAAAAAAAAAAAAAAAAAAAAAAGAAAGACGTTTGTTTAAAGCACACAAACCAAGCCACCCAAACAGACGGGGGGATGGAAGGCTCAAAAAGCAGAACTTGTGGTGAGATCTTTTACTGAAATTAGAAAAGTAAACCCATCACAAAAAAGAATTCCCACAATTTTGACTTGTAGTTTCTACCAACATTATCCAGGGCTACTTTAAAAAACAAAAAACAAAAAACAAATTTATGTAGTGTTCAATATTAATTCATACTTTTAGGGAGATATGAAATAAAATCTCAATTCTCTTAGCTTGAACATTGTTATCAAGAGGTTCTTTTCTCCTCTACACCAGTTACTGAACTAAGAGTGATACAAAAGAATCAGGAAAGAGCAAGACTCAAGCAGATTAAAAGAGCATAGAAGGGGTTGGAGAGCGCACCAGCTGCTCTTCCAGAGGTCCTGAGTTCAATTCCCAGCAACCACATGGTGACTCACAACCATCTATAGTGGGATCTGATGCCCTCTTCTGGCATGCAGGTGTACGTGCAGACAGAACACTCACAGAAAATAAATCTTAAAAAAGAAAAAGAGCACAGAAGAGGGTCTGCAAGAGCCCCAAATCTACTAAAAATATGCACCGTCTTAAAAAAAATTGCAAATTTGATTTTTAGATTTAAGATAACTGAACTTAAACCTGGAAATTTCTGCCACTTCAAAAGTAACAATATAAGAAACTTCTAAAACCGTTTCCTTAGCAACTGAGAACCTAATGACTATCCACAAACAACATCGTCCCTTATGGGGCCCGTTTTCTTACATCTACCTTTCAGAATAACACTATCAAAACTATAATAAAAGGCAAAGAGTAAAGAGTGGTGAGAAACTGAAGTGGGAGCTAAACATTTCTAATACCCACGGGCATGGGGACTAAGAAAACGCATTGCATGTTACTCTGAAAGGAACAAACATCAACTCATAACTTTGACAGCTTTAAAATTTCAAATCAGGTCTGTAATTCCACGGGCCTATAATTCCAGCAGTGTGTGTGGAGGGGCTGAGGCAGGAGGATTCTGAGTTTGACACC
The DNA here is from genome assembly GCF_049852395.1 of Peromyscus maniculatus bairdii. Taxonomy (NCBI): domain Eukaryota; kingdom Metazoa; phylum Chordata; class Mammalia; order Rodentia; family Cricetidae; genus Peromyscus; species Peromyscus maniculatus. Next base: position 37,521,642 of record NC_134862.1, on the reverse strand, counting down.
AGCTTGCACTACAGTGATATGGTCTCAAAATAAACAAACTGATTAAAATAACTACCCATTTATAACGATGTGCACATTATATCAAGACCAGTACAAAACTACCCAAAGGTCTATCGCAACTGAAACTGACAGGATATTTGATGGGCGAGATGGGAGGACTGACATTGCCATTGCCAAAACTGGGAAGGAGAGGGGACAAGCCACCCAGCCTGGCTACCTTCTTCACACCCAGAGAAACTTCACGGAAGGATTCCTCTCAACAGCCTGCCCTCTCAAAGGTATCACTTCTGCGCAATGTTTACACAAATCTCAATCCATAACAATTGAAACAATGAGTCCTATAACAATTAAGATGCAGCCTCCCCAAGGACAAGAACATACTCTGTATCAGATTACTGAAATTATTCTAATATAAATCACCCCAGCTGCAAAGTGTAAATGAATAAAACACCGCTGCCTTTTTGAGCTAAGAAACATGTCCGCCCCATCCCCCTCAATAGTATATCCCAAACACTGGGGAGGCAGAGGCAGGGATCTCTTTGAGTTCAAATCATGGCCAGCCTAGTCTATATAGTGAATTCCAGGACAGCCCGAGTTACACAGTGAGAGCCTATCTCAAAATCAAACAAACAAACAAACAAAAAAAAAAAAACAAAAAGAAAAAAAACAAAAAACAAAACCCCACAAAACCAAAAGCCAAACACCAAAACCAAACAAACCAACAAAACAAGTTCTGCTTTGTTTTGTTTTGTCTCAGAAGGTCTGGCAGAGGCTAAACACCAAGTCGTACAGTTTAATTAATAAAACTCTCACACACACCCTCCTGCATTTGAGGCAAAATGTTTACTACATAACTCACATTTACAGTAAACTCAGAACACTAAAGCCAACAGTAAAACCAATGACCAACTAACTTTTCCTGCATTACCTATTCACTTTAACATTCGGCGACTAAGACGGTAAAACAGTACTTACATTTCTGTTGAATTTGGTGAAAGAATGGTGCATATAAAACCTGTGCATATAAACAATCGCAGTGTTTATTGTAAGCTGAGAGCTGGGATGCAACGTTTAGGAAATAATCTGAGAAAAATATTTCTAAAAACCAAATCAATCTGGATGGAAAACCCCCGATTAATTATAGCTCCTTCCCATTTACTGAAAATCCAACCCCTAACCTGTAAGTAAGTACATAAAAAAGTCTGCGGGGGGGGGGGGGGGGAAGAGAGAGACCAGGCTCGATGCCAATTACTCTAATATGCTACGTAAAGAGCGCCGGGGAATTATTTGCAATGGCTACAGCTTAGTACAGCAGAAATAAAGTAGTCGGAAGGCGCGCGCCACACACCCCAAGAACATAAAAGATCCCCCCACGCGTTCCCATAGCACACGAGAGCCGCCCGGGAGCCGGCAAGGAAGGCTTGGAAAACGCTTTCTGTGAAATAATCTGGGACCTTCCTGCGTCTCAAAGCCTTTCCCGACTTCCGAAGGAGCGGAAGGGGGGCCGTCGCTCGGCTTCGCTCGTCCCGGATCCCCCTCTCGCCGGGGCGGCAATGCTATTCCCCGGCGCATCACGCGCTTCCCGGCACAGGTTACACAACGCGGGCTGCCGCCGGCCGGCCGGCCTCCCCCGGCTCCTCTCCTCCTCCGGCTCGCCACGGCAGCCCGGGCCCAAGCTCTCCGTGTCTCCCTCTTCCCCGAGGCCAGGAGGAGGCAGAGGCAGCAGCGGCGCCATGTTCGCAGGACACTAGGCCCGGTCACCCGGCGAGCGCGACCGGGGCGTGAGGGACGCAGGGCCGCCGCTAGGAAAAAGGATACACATTGAGACGTTGCCCCATGTCTTGGATGAGGTTGGCCGCCTGCTGGCGATGCGACAGCTCTTCATCCGCTTCCACTCCGCAGCGGCGGCTCGGCGTGTTCTCCAGCTGTTCTCGAGTAAAGAACCAGCGAGAAGAAGCTCCACGGCCCGACGCCATGACACTTCCTCCTCCGCCCGCACCCTGAGCCCGCCCCCTCCCCGCCGGCCTCGGGGACTCCGCGCCAAGGCCTCGAGGCCCCGCCCCACTGCGCTCTCCGTAGAGTGCGCCACGCCCCTTCCGGTCCTGCCGCTTCCCAGTGCGCACGCGCCGGGCTCCTCCCCGCCGGCGCGCACTGGTCTTTGGGCTTTCTCCTTCCGGTCTCCCGCCTCGCTCTCTCTCTCTGGCCCGCGGGACCACAATGCTCCGCGCCTCTTGTCACTGGGAAGGCGCCGAAAGCAGGGGTCACTCGAAAAGAAAAGGTCGACGCGGTGCCTGCTGGGTACGGGAAGGGAGGAAGGCGAAGGGGCGGGGCGGGCGAGGGGAGGTCACGCGGCTGCGCACTAGGGCTTGGGCGGATGCTTTCCGCTTTGCGGGGTGTTTCTCGGTCTGTGAGTTTGCGGGTTCTTGGGAGACGGGAAGTCTGTTTCCCGTGCGGCTTCACGCCGCAGCCTCCACTCTCCGCACAAGTTCCTGGGTGTATTTTCTTGGGTGTGTTGGCTCCTGTGCCCACGAATGACTGCCGTCCCCCGGCAAGACTGGGAAAAAATAACGCTTTTTCTATCCATGGTCGGCACCTCTGTGTCTTCTGTAGTTTTCAGTAGGCCGGGCGGCGATGGCGCACTCCTTTAATCCCAGCACTCGGGAGGCAGAGCCACTCGGATCTCTGTGAGTTCGAGGCCAGCCTGGGCTACAGAGCGAGATCCAAGGGCAGGCACCAAAACTCCACAGAGAAACCCTGTCTCGGAAAAACCAAACCAAACCAAACAAAATCGCTAGTAGATGTTGGAGGTAAACGCCTTTAAAACGTTACTTTAAATAAACCCAAGGGGTGGGTTTATTTCATTTACTATTTTAAAACAATGTACCTGTGTCTCGGGCTGGCCTTGAATTCACTATGTAGCCAAGGATGACCTTGAACTCCCGATCCTCTTGATTCCACCTCCGAAGTGCTGAGATTACAGACGCGGGGGCGGGGGGGGGGGGGAGAAACACCACTCCAGATACCTTTCTTTTTAAATCCCTTGCCAAACATTATGCAATTAATAATTGGAGGATATGACTCTTTAGCCCTTCCGTACAGATTGGGTGTATGGTTTTAAACCTGTGTGGTTTCTGCTGCTCGGGCTTTGCGGAAGGTTGGGGAGAAGCCGAATGTCATAACCCAGGTTGTCCAGGAACTGACAGAGGCTGGAGGATGACTTTGAACCCCATATCCCCCTACTCTCACCCCTGGAGTGCAGGGATTATAGGCCAGTGCCTGAAGAAAAAATTCTTTGGGATTTTATAAAGTAAGATCTCTTACAACTGATGATTAATTCCACCTTTTTGCAAGAAAATGCCACTTACTTGCTTACATGCTATCTGCCTCTGAGTTAATTCTTATTGCATATGACCAATTTATGTTTAAGGTTTTAGCTGTGTGCTGAAGACTGCGGTAGTACAAACTGGCTTCTGAAACAGCAAGTGAGCGCTGGTGAGATGGCTGAGCAGCTAACGGCACTTGCCGACATCCTTTGTTCACTCACCACTGTCCATATGGTAGAAGGAAAGAACCAAGTCCTACAAGTTGTCCTCTGACCTTCACGTGTTCAGTGACACACAGTCATGCACAGTAGATAAATGTAAAGAAAATGACCCTATCTAAAAAAACTCCTAAAAAACAAATAAAAGGGCTAGTGTGCTTGTAATTAAAACTTGAAGCTTTTGTTTGTCAGTATTTTGGGGTTTCTGCCCTCAGCCTACTGCCTGCTCCATCATACTATGCTAATGTCTTGGTTATTGTAGGTGGTTATTGTGAACAGCTACCTAAATACCTTGTTACAGATATTATAGTAATTAGCACATCTTGTTTCCTAGATTGATGAAAAGCAACATATTCTATCAGTGCCTTCCTCCAACACCCATTCCTACTGAGATAAAGGAGAAAAAAAAAACAAAAAAAACCCAAAACAAACAAATAAACAAACAAACAAAAAACCCAACAACAACAACAAAAACCATAAAAGAAACGGAGGAGAGTTCCTTCAACTTGACAGAGAGCATCTACAGAAGACCATTGTTGCTGGAGAACGTCTCTCCAGGTTCCACCAAGCCCTGCAGTCCCACAATCCATGTATAAAATAATCACTCAGACGCTTATATTACTTATAAACTGTATGACCGTGGCAGGCTTGATGCTAAGATCCAGGACAAAACAAGGCTGTGTCCTCTCTGTTGGTTCCTTTCAACATTGTATGAAGTGTCTTAGGTGATACAATAAACAAGAGAAACAAACTGAAAGCCGATTGGGAAGGAAGAGTTAGCTCTATCTCTCCATAGATAATATAATTAAAACTTAAAAAAAAAACAATTGTACGTGTTGCTGCCGGCACACCAGAGCACACATGTAGAGGTTGAAGGACAATGTGAAAGACCCTCTTCTTGCCTACCATATGGACTGTGGGGAATGAACTCAGGTCATCAGCCTTGGTGGCAGTGACCTTTATCCACTGAACTATCTTGTTAATCCATTAAACCCCATTTATTTTTAAAAAATCATTTATTTTTTTAAACATTTATTTTTAAGTGTATGTTGGAGTGCCTACAAGCATGAATGTGCACCATGTGTGTGCATGGTGCCCACAATGGCTAGAAGACACTGTCAGATTTCCTGGAACTGGAGTTGTGAGCCAGGTAATGGCTGCTGGGGTCTGAACCTGGGGTCCTCCACAAGAGCTGGAAGATGCTGAGCCATCTCTCCAGCGTCAGCCTTTCCATTCCTTTGGATACTCAAAACTAACTGACCTTGGCCTTCTGTGCTGCTTCTCTAATTGGCCTCACGTGATCTCGCTGCTTTACACTAAGAATCTCTCCCTTTCTCACTTCTATTCCCAGGAGTATTTCTTGGCTTGTTCTCCCCTGCCACAAGACTTAAATTTATACTATTCTGTTAATTTTTTTGGACAGCTTCAATATGAAAATCTAAACGCTTCACTGTGATCTACTGATCTGGCTAAATTTCTGGCTTCCTCTGTTTTCGCTTGCCCACATGCTCCAGTCTCTTCCTAACTCCAGCACCTCTGCACTGTTGCCAGGCAGGAAGGCTTTTCATGGTTAACCAATCCTCTTTACAGTGGATTTCTTTTGTCCTCCTTACAGTGGCTTTCTTTGGCTCCACAACTGAATATTTTACTTCCACTCTGTCTTCTAGTCACTGTCACATTTTCCTTAATGTCTTTAAGGTCATTAGCAATAAAGAGAAATTTCCTTCTGTCCTCCTGGTCCTCCTCTCATCCTCTATTCTCTTGCCTCCCCCCTTAATGTTTCTCACTTTTCAAATTTCATCCTTTTTTTTTTTTTTAAACAACTATACCCCCTCCCCATCCAGTGCCTAGAACATTCTTGAGTCCCTGGCACATAGAAAAATGTTCTTGTGAAGATGAATATGAGCATCTACCGTGTTACTAGAAATTTTGGGGTGCTCCACTGGGGTGCTGCATGTTACCTGGGAAATTGTGGTCCCTTCTCAGGTTTCTTAGTATGCTAATAAAAAAATTTAAAAGACTCAGAAGAAACTTTAAGGACAACTTTATTAGGGTTTAAGGAGAAAAAAAAAATGCCAGGGCCACCAAGTTATAAACCTTGGTATCTACCTGGAGGAGGAAGATGATGAGAAAAAAGCCATGCTGTTTGTAAGCTACATGGCTGAAAGAGGAGAGCTAACAGAAAGAAGGAGAAATTCCTGTGTGTGTGTGTGTGTGTGTGTGTGTGTGTGTGTGTGTGTGTGTGTGTTAGCATGTCTAGGCTTCGGCAAATATCAGAAGTTGTGTGTGTGTGTGTGTGTGTGTGTGTGTGTGTGTGTGTGTGTGTGTGTGTGTTAGCATGTCTAGGCTTCTAAGCTGATAGGCTTAATGAGGCTGCCTGGCTGTGGCCCTTCAGCACCTGTACAGAGGGCAGAGAGTCTGGAAAGGAAAAGTACACAACTTCATTCAAAGCCTAATATTTTTTCCATCCCTTTAGCATAATTGAAGGCAGTTGTTCTCAACCTGTGGGTTACAACCCATTTGAGGGTCTAATGACCCTTTCACAGGGATCATCTAAGACCATCTGAAAACAGAAATATTTACATTAACATTCATAACTATCAAAATTACAGTTATAAAGTGACAATGAAAATAATGTTATGGTTGGAGTCACCACAACATGAGGGACTATATTAAAAGGTCATAGTGTTAGGAAGGTTGAGAGCCATTGCCTTAAGATGAGCACACCTTTCAGAGGGGTGATTCCTTAGCCAGGCAATTGACCAGGCTAGCTGTAATCTTAGGTCTCTAGGCCATTAATTCCATGCCATTTCCCTTAATGGACCTTTAACACTACTGTAAATACCTGCATATATTTTTGTGACATTGAATAAAGTAATCAGGTCACCTGATAACCAAGCAGTCATAGCCTGTGGTTGGTCTGGACTGTCATCTTGGGAGGATTGATAAGTGCCTAGCAGATCAGTACAGCACACATCTGGGGGTGTTTGTGAGGGCCTTTCCGGAGAGAAATCACTGGGGAAGGACCTCCTGAATGCAAGTGGAATAGAATAAAGGGACAAAAGAAACCCCCCTTACCACAGGTGCCCTCTCTGCTCTCCAGTCACTGTGACATGAACTACCATGTTCCACCCCGTCATACCTGGTACTGAAATCTCTGGTACTGAGGCGGAAGAAAACTTTTGGTTCAAGTTGTTTCTGTCTTTCTGGATTACGCTGTCAGAAGAGTAACTAGTAGAGAAAGTTGGTACCAGGGAAGTGGAGCTGTTGCTGACACTTGACTGGCTGCGGTTGAGAAGAACTGATTGGAAGGAAGATGTCGGGAAGCTGGCCCTAGAACGCTCGGGAGTATGCCGACGGAACTCCTGGCAGAGAGCCAGTGAGAATGGGCGAGCCTGTAGCTGGGAACAAGGGCGCTCCTGAGAATTGTTTTATGTTGCCTAGATTCTGTCTATGCTCCAAGTCCATGGGAGGCTGGATTGATTGGTAATAGACTAGTTAAACTGGAGCAGGAAATTTGAAGGCAGCCCATTATCCCAGCTTTGAAATGGGCATCCTCACTGCTTTTAACTAGTTTTTTAGTGAGAACTGGGAGCAAGAGATCAGAGAAGATTTGAAAACGAATTGGGTCAGAAAAGGATGGTGTTCCAAGTTAAGGCGTAAGAAAGCATGGTGTTTGAAGAGATTAGAACCCAGGAGGGTGTGGGCGCTCTGTCGGCAGACAGTGCATTGAAGATGCATAAAGCCCTGGTTCTGTCCCAAGACTGCATAAAAACAAACTGGGCATGGTGGCACAGCCTGTAACCTCAGCACTGGTGGTGGTGGTGAGGTGGACAGGAGGAGTCAGAAGTTCAAGGACATACTTGGCTACATTGTGAGTTGAGCTCAAGGTCAGGCTAGGATACTTGAGACAGTCTTAAAAAAAAAGCCAAGTATCTTGCACCAGGACAGTAGAAAAGATACTTTGAGCCTATGTAATCAATGAGCCCCCCACTCATTGCAACTACCAGGATACAGAGATGCAAACTAATTGGAAAGACTGTCCCTGGAGTAGAGAACTAACACAGCGCTTTCTAAGGCTGGACATGGAACTATAGGATTTAATATTTGCCCTGCCAGGTGTCAGTCTTGCTTTGGGCAGATCCTTCCTGGATTCTTCACTTTGGGAATGGGAATGTTTTTGATAGGTACTTGGGACTATATACCTTGATGTTAGCAGAGCACACAGCTAAGTGTTTGCCCCAGTCTCCGGAAACTGGACTAGAGCTTTGGAGCATTGGGGTTGGGGAGGGATTGAATCTTATGGTATAAGGAGATGTGTTGGAATGTCAGGTTGACAGGAGATGGACTTGGGATGGTTAATCTTGAGATTATTAAAGCCCACTTCTAGGTATGTCTGTGAAGACCCTTCCAGAGAGGACTAAGAGACAGTGACCTTCCTTGAATGTGGGTGACACCATCCCGTGGGCTGGGTCCCAGATTGGAAAAAGGAAAAAGGAGCAAGTCCACAGGCATTCTCTTCCCCTGCCGCTGTCCTACAGTAGTGTGAGCTGTGTTCTGCTCTGCCAGGCCTCCCTCCCCCACCACAATGGACTGAAACTTCCTTTGAGTTTTTTTGTGTGTGTCCTTTTTGGTCACAGTGAAGCAAAAGAAACTAACAAAAATATTATGTGTGTAATCCCCAGATATGAAATATTTGAAAAGGAGTAGACATTTCTTCCAAAGATTTGGGGAAGGAGGAAAACAGTAACATATGCTTCCGATTGTTGCTTTGTTCAACTTTATTTTTCTTTCAAGACAGATTGGAGTAGTAAGTAGAGTTGGGGAAAATTCTAGAAAGCAATGAGAGGAACCGGAAGGAGGGAGGGTATTGAAGCACAGGTGGCGGAAAAAAAAAAAAAGAGAGAGAGAGAGAATGGGAGTCAGGGAGCATGGATTAGGTCTCATCTTTCTCTGTTGCAGAGCCGCACAAGGTATGCATTAACAGGGAGCCTGGTTCTGTAGAATAACGGGAAGAAAAGCAAGTATGACTCCCAAGTTAAGAGTGCAGTATGGAAAGATTATCTGATGGGAAGGCGAGATGCTGCGTGCTACCCTGCCCCAGACCCAAGTCCCTTTGCTGCGACTCAGGTGGACCGGTGGGCCTTGAACAAAGGGTATCATGGTGTCATCTCACTCCCCAGAGCTCACTCCACCTCCTGCTCTGGTAAACGTAAACTTACAGATGAAATTCCCTTTAGAACAAGTTTCATCCATCCTGAGTCACACCTCTGTCCCCATAGCTTTTTCTTCTGATCTACCCTCCCTCTTCTGTTTATTTACTTATTTATTTTTGAGACAGACTCTCACTATGTATCCTTGGCTGGCTGGCCTACAGCTTGCTGCGCAGACCAGGCTAGCCTCAATCAGAGATCCACTGCCTACCTCTGCCTCTTGAGTGCTGGCATTAGAGACACGCACCGCCATGCCCATCCATCCTCCTGGACTCAGCCCAAGTTCTAAGATCTGCCAAACTCTGGGAGACTAAAATAAATTGGACTGAAGTGTCTTTGAGCTTTCTGGTGGATCATTCAGCAATTGTTCCATGAGCATTTGCCTTACTTTCTTAACTGGCTTTTGGAACATTTGAGTTTGCACATATCCTGTGTGTAGTTTACAAAGACAAAAATGTTCCCAGGGAATGACTAGACTATTGGAAAGGGTTACAACTGGAAAAAAAAAAAACAGATTATTTGGGCACAATTCCCATATCTTTGATCAAAATAGAGAAACCACCTGGGCTTTCTAGAATAAGGCTGGTGTTGGATTTTCTCTATGTAGATCATTAATTATACATTAATTTTTAATCTCCTTCAAATTAAATAGTTTTGATTTGCATATGTAGCAATGTACTGCTTTTTAGTACATTACATTTCAAAATAAAGACCTTATGAAACATCTTGTTATTAATAAGTTAGAGTACTTGGGAATGCTACCCCTCACCCTGCACCCCTTTTCATTTAAAGACAGTCTCAGCCCAGACTGGCCTGGAATTTGAATTCCTGATCCTCCTGCATTGTCCTGAGGGGGATATTCCATTTTTTGGGTAACATAATTCAAAATAGAATTTTAGTGATGTGTGTATGACTCATGTTCAAAGACAGAAGTGATGTAGCTTCTTGGAAGTTTGTTTTTCGGTGGTTAATTGTGACATTCAAATAGTTTTCTCTCAAGACCCAAAAAAGCCAAGGCATTGCCAGCTGTGAGTTTATCCTGAATAAAAGAGAGAAAGAGAGAGAAGTTTTACTTTAAAGCATGATTGGCTTGATAAAGTACATATTAGAGTCATTGATTACTTTTTTTTTTACATTTGTGCGCGTGTGCGTGTGCGTGTGCGTGTGCGTGTGTGCGTGTGTGTGTGTGTGTGTGTGTGTGTGTGTTCTCATGCAGAGGATTTATGCATTTAGTTATACTGGGCTTATTTTAAGACATTAAGATTCTTTTGTTTTTAGTCGTCTAGCGATGTCAGAAGATTGAGTCAAATGAAAGTTGTAGGCAAATGAAGTGTAATGGGCTCTCTGTTCAGCTCAGGAAGAAGACTGAGGTCCAAGGCATGTACCTTTGTTTCTTCGTCGAATTCTCCCATGGACTCTATCAACTTCCCGGGCTCCTGCTCCCCTAGTGGGAAGGGGTAGTCAGTTCCCAGAATGACTTTATCCTAAAAGGAGAAAATACAATTTTATTTGTAAACATGAGGACATTAAAGAGCCTTCTGTACACTTAATTTGCTTATCATATACACCAGTCTGGTAAAACAAGAAACTTCTTCCTAATTTAATAGAACCAGAACTGCTCTCAAATGTTAAAGATTTAAAGGTTCGCCTTCCATTTGGCTATTTCTTTGTCCCAGCAGGTGTCACTATTAGGTCTTCTAAGAGTTGTAAATCTACTTCCAGTCTTGCTTCTGAGTATGCGTGGGCACAAGTGTGGAGGCCAGAACACAATCTTCGGTGTCTCCTCCTGAGGTGCTGTCCACCTTGGTTTTTGAAACGAGGTCTGTCACTGTCCTGGAATTCATTAAAGATGCTCATCTGCCCAGCCTGTGATCCCCAGGGCCACCTGTCTCTGCCTTCCCAGTGCTTGGAATACAGGTGTGTACCATCACACCTGGATCTTTTTAATATGCGTTCTGGGAATCGGACCCAAGTAAGTATGCTTGTATGATGAGCACTTAACTGCATGGGCTATTCTACACCTCAGCCCGTTTATTTTCTTAGTAATTGAAATACAGAATACTGAAATATAAGAAGTGGCTATTTACTTGATAAAACATATGGATATATTCAGATGAAATGAAATAGTCTACCTTTCTTATAATGACACATCCCAAGTGGCCCTGTAAGAAAGTAAAGTTGGAAAGAAAAGTTTGGGCTAAATGGTAGTCTAACTCCTCATCGATTTGTAAATAATTCCTTTGTTAACGTCTCTTGAGCTTTCCCAAATGAAATGTGGCGTCCTTTCTGCCAAGCTCTCTAAATGAGCCACAGTCCCTTCCAGTCCCAGCAAGCCTTTCATAGTTCGCTGACGTGAATGGGTTGATTCCTCTGGTTGCAATGTCCTAGTCATCTCGAACTCTGATGTGTATGTGTGTGTGTGAGTGTGTGTGTGTGTGTGTGTGTGTGTGTAGGTGTAGGTGTTCGGGGGTGGGGGATGGAGTACCATATGTGTGAAAGTGTTGGTGGAGAGACCAGAAGATGGTATCAGAGCCACTGGTGTTGGAGTTATAAGTGGTTAGAAGCTGTCTGATGTGGGTGGGTGTTGGGACCTGAACTTGCTCTTCTGGAAGTGCAGCGAGCGCTCATAACCCCTGAGATATCCCTATAGCCCTGTTGAACTCCATTTCATACTAATTCATTAACGTGCTGTTTAGTTTTTAATTTTATAGAGTTTTAAAGCTACAGAAGAGTTGCCATGAGACTCAAGAATCTGCCATATAACCATCACCCAAGTTAAGAAGTTGTTAGTATTTTGACACCTTACTTTATTAGTTTTAGTTATATGTATGTATGTATGTATGTGTGCATGTGTGTATATACGAATGAAACCATGGTGAGTTTGGAGACATCATTGCCCTTTATTCCTAAATAAATTAGCGTTTATTTCCTAAAAGCAGGACTTTTTCTTTTCTTTTATAACATGTACTTATTTGTGGTGTGTGTGTGTGGCGGGGGGTGACGTGGAGGTCAGAGTACAAACTGTGGGAGTCAGTTCTCTCCTTCCACCCTGTGGGTTCTCATCAAACCCAGGTTGTCAGACTTGGCAACCAGTTCCTTTACCCATGGAACCAGCTTGACTTCTTCTTTCTCCTCTCTTCCCTTCTCCTCTTCTTTTTTGAAAGGGTTTCATCAGGTAGCCTTGGTTGGCAAGTAACTTGCTGTGTAGACCAGGCTAGCCTAGAAACTCACAGGGATCTGGCCACCTTTGCCTTCAGTGTGCTGTGATTAAAGACATGTGCCAACAGGCCTGGCTAAGGAGACACTTCTTATGTGACTACAGTGCACTTTCTAAAATCAGGAAATGCACCATAGAGGGAGGGAGACGTGCTGCAGTGCACATGGGGAGGTCTAGCCGGGAAGTTTTGGGACTCAGTTTTCTCCCTTCAGGAAGTGTAAGTCATTTGTCCATCTGTGTGGGAGAGACTTTACCTATTGAGTTCACTCTCTAGCTCAATACAGTGTTTTGTTTTCATAACTGACACTGTTTTTCGGTTGGGTCCGTCCGTCCATCCATCCATCCATCCATCCATCCATCTATCTATCCATCTATCTATCTAGAAAAAGGCTTCCTACATAGTCCTGGCTGTCCTGGAACTCACTATGTAAACCAGGCTGGTCTCAAACTCATAGAGATCCACCTGCCTCTGCCTCCTGAGTGCTGGGATTAAAGGCGTGTGCCACCACATCCAGCTTCTATATTTACTTTAGTATTTGTACTTTGAGAATAATACTTTTTTTTATATAAGTTCATCAGTACCACTCAGTGTTTGATACAGGCCTACATTGTGTAATGATAAAATCAAGGCATTGGGCTATCCATCAGCCAATCATTTAGTGCTTCTTTGAGGTGAAACAGTTCTCCCACACCTATTTTGAAACATACAAGAAATTTCTGGCTAGAGTCACCTTATGGTTCAGAAGAAATCCAGACCTAGTCTCTCTTTTTAACTATAACTTTGTTCCAACCTCTTCTCGATTGTCCACCCCTCCCAGCCTTTGGCAAACATTGTTCTGTGCTGTTTCTACAAAGCTGACTTCTGGAGATTGCGCATATGTTCAGTCATGTAGTATTTCTCTCTTGGAGCCTGCTTCATTTCATTAATGTTCTCTATGTCTATCCGTGTGTATGTGTGTATGTATGTATGTGTGCTATATGCATATTTATGTGTGTGTGGGTACACATGCCTATGCGCACATGTAGAGGCCAGATGAAGATGCCAGGTGTCCTGTCATGGCATTTTCTACCTTATTCCCAGGAGACAGGGTCTCTCACCAAGCCTGGAGCTAGGCTGACACGAAGCAAGCTCCAGGGATCTTCTAGTATCTGTCTCCTACAGGGCTGGGGTTATAGTCTGCCTCAGCTTTTTACATGGGTGCTTAGGATTTGAACTCAGGTCTTCATACTTGCACAGAAAGTGCTCTTACTGCTGAACCATCTCCCCCACTATCCATGTTATGTGCTCTAAATGAAGGTCCCTCAACACAGTGAGTGTCATTAATGACAACCCACAGCAGCTCGAATTGTATTGAATGGGAAAAAAATGAAAGGTTTTTTTCTTTAAGATATGGAACAAGCCAGGCTGTGCATACCTTTAATCCCAGCACCTGAGAGGCAGAGCCAGGCAGATCTCTGAGTTTGAGGCCAGCCTGGTCTACAGAGCAAGTTCCAGGACAGCCAGAGCTACACAGAGAAATCCTATCTGGAAAAAAAAACAAAAAACAAACAAACAAACAAAAAAACAAAACAAGAGAGGTATGGAACAAGACAAAGATTGTTCACTCTCACCACTTATAATCAACAGAGTCCTGGACGATCTACCCACAGCACTTAGGCAGGAAGAAGGAGGAAGGGCAATTCAGCCTGGACAAGAGAAATGAAACTGTCTCTCTTTGCAGATGATGTGATCATATGTATAGAGAGCCCTACAAGCTCCACAACTCTTTACAATTAATTAAAGAATTCAGTAAAGTTGCAGGCTACAGTATCAGTTTGAAGAAATCAGCGGTATGTCCACACGACAGCAGCAAAGCTGTCTGAGACGGGAAGCCCACTTAGACGAGTTACAGCACAATACTACAATACCCGGGAATACATGTAACCAAGGAGGGGAAAGGTCTCTGTAGTGGAAACTATATTGATGAAAGAAATCAAAGACACAGTAAGTGGAAAGGTGCCCTGTGTAAATGGGTTAGAAGAATTAATATAGTTAAAATGGCCATACTACCCAAAGCAATTCAGATTCAATCCAGCCCCTCTCAAAATAGCAGTGACATTTTTATTTGTTTGTTTTTGAGACAGGGTTTCTCTGTGCAACAGCCCTGGCTGTCCTGGAACTCTCTTTGTAGACCAGGCTGCCCTCAGACTCGCAGAGATCCAGCTGCCTCTGACTCTCCAGTGCTGAGATTAAAGGTGTGTGCCACCACACCGGGCAGCAATGGCGTTTTTTATGGAAAGAGAAAAACAATCTTATAATTGCTATGGAACCACAAAAGACCCTAAATGGTCATAGTAGTCTTGGACCAAAAAGACAAAACAGGAGTGAGCACCTTGGTTTTAAAGTATATTGCAAAGCCTCAGTCACCCACACAACATGCTATTAGCATACAAACAAGTACTCAGGCAAATAGAACAGACTAGAAGTAAACTTCAGTCATTGAGCTTCAACAAGACCAGGCGGTGTTTCCATACTGAAGAAAGGACCATCCTTGATGATTTTTTGTGTGTCTATGAGCATATATTTTCATCTCAAAGAAGAATGCAATGTTTTCAGTTTAGCAGTGTGGATGGAACTAGAAATCATCATGTTAAGTGAAACAGGCTATCCCAGAGAGGTAAGTGCCAGCACTCATGTGTTGTCTATAAAGTAGCTGAGCTCATAGAAGTTGAGAGTAGAGTGTTTGTCACCAGAGACTGTAAGAATAGGAACAAGAGCGGGGTGGGGGGGGTGGGGGGGGGTGGGGGGGTGGGGGGGTGGGGGGTTGATTAATGGAACAGGGACAAGAAGTTCTGATGTATGCCAGCTGGGGTGTTGCATGCCCGTAATCATGCCTTAAGAGGCAGGCAAATTGGGTGTTCAAAGCCAGCCTGGGTCATATAGTAAGCTCCAGCTAACCTGGGCTACGAAGTGAGACCCTGTCTCCAGAAGCAATGACCAACCCAGCAGCTAAAGAACCCCAGGAGATCTGGCATGTTACGCAGTCAGTGGGATGACTATACATAATAATAATGTTCTGTATATTTCAAAAAGCCAGGAGAAATGCCTTGTAATGTTTAACCATAGAGATATGCTTGAGTAGACATGTTTAACCTGATAGAAAAATTATACCATTTACACATATACCCAAAATCATACCAGATATATGTGTACTATATATATACATAGACCCACACCCACACCCACACATATAGTGTTCAAAATAACTTAAAACTTAAAAAAATACTTCAATTGGTAATATACACTGGAGGAAATGGTCATTTAAAAAATAGAAATTTAACCTGGGTGTTGGTGGCACATGCCTTTAATTGTAGCACTGAGGAGGCAGAGGCAAGTGGATCTCTGTGAATTTGAGGTCAGCCTGGTCCACAGAGTGAGATCTTATGGTATGTATGTATGTATGTATGTATGTATGTATGTATGTATTTGATGGCTAGGGAGATAGTTCAGAGAGTGCTTGTTGCCCAATCACAAGGAACTGAGTTCAAATCCCCAGTACCTCAAATGAACATGTTTGTGCATGTGCCTATAATCCTACTGCTGTGTCAGAGGCAGGAGGAGTGTTGGGGGCTTCCTGGCTGCCATCCTAGCTCCAGATTCAGTGAGAGACCTTTTCTTAAGAGAACAAAAACAGAGGGATAGGATAGAACCCATGATGTCCAACAAACACGTGCACGCGCGCGCGCACACACACACACACACACACACACACACACACACTACAGTTTCAAAGTCCATGATTGACTACCAAATCTATGTTTAGATTTCTGTATTCATTTGTATATGAAGCCAAGCAAATACACCTGCTGCGGAAGCCCTCAAGACACACAGTTATGTCTCCTCGCATCTGTGCCAGCAGCTGATCTTGTTCTAACACTCTGCTTGGTATGCACTGGGGGTTCATCTCCTCTTCTTGCTAAAGCTGTTTACATTTCCAACAGACAACATGATTTTAGAGTCCCACGCTTCTACTAGCCTCGTCAGCTCCATTAGCATGAAGATGAAATCCAGGCATTAATCTTCTAATTAGGAACTCTTCCCTTCCCAGCATGCTGGCGTTCTCAGATATAAATATGCTTTAGGAAGCAGTCTGTCCTGCTTTAATATGGAGAAAGCAAAGGCGTCTGAAGCAGAAGGGAAAAGCAGTCTTCCAGTGTTCTGCAGTTCATCCCTCCTGATTATTTCCCTGGTTTCCTGTGTGTGTATGTGCATGTGCATGTGAATGTGTGTGTGTGTGTGTGTGTGTGTGTGTGTGTGTGTGTGGTGTGAATGTGTGTGCGCATGTGTGTGTGTGTGTGTGTGTGTGTGTGTGTGTGTGTGTGTGTGTGTGTGTGTGTAGAGGGTAGTGTCAGGTGCCAGTCCTTCTTGACTTCCACTTATTTCAGACAGGGTCCTTCTGTTGTTTTTCTGCTGCATATACCAGGCTAGCTGGCCCTTGGGCTATTCTAAGAGTGTTGGGATTAAAGGTGTTCACGCTGTGTATGTAGCTCTTAAATGGGTTCTGGGGATTCGAACCCAGGTGCCCAGGGATGCATTGCCAGTGCTTTACCCGCTGAGCCGTCTCATTTCCCCAGTCGCTCAGATTGATTCTTTTTAATTTTTAAATTCTACCACAGACCAGCAAACTCATGGTTTGAAATGTTTAAATTATTATTTCGACTTGTTCTCAACTTCTTTCTATAGAAGGTTCTATATCTGCTTGTAACTTTCTGAGTTTTAAACTTAAGAAAAGTTTAAAATTATCCAAATGCATGCCTTTTATTGGTAACTGTCTTAGTCACTGTTCTGTTGCTGTGAAGAGACACCATGACCAACACTTAGAAAGCCTTTAATTGAGGGCTGGCTTACAGAGGCTTAGTCCATTATCATCATGGTAGGAATCAGACAGGCATGGACTGGGGGAGTAACTGAGAGATACATCCTGATCGGTAGGCAGAGAGAGACAGAGAGAGAGAGAGAGAGACAGAGACTTTTGAAACTTCAAAGCCCACCACCAGTGACACACTTCCTCCAACAAGGCCACACCTCCTAAGCCTTCCAATCCTTTCAAGCATTTCTACTCCCTGGTGACTAAACATTCACATATGTGAGCCAATGGGGACCATTCCTATTCAACCAACACAGTAACTCTTGATCGTCTCCAGCTTGATAGCAATTTTATAAATTCATTGGCTTTGAAATTGGTCTAAATCTGGGCTATCATCCTTAATGTTTTAGATTTTTTCTTTTTAAATTAGATTCTTTCATTTTGAAATAAATCCAGTTAATAGTAATTATTTAGCCATTATTTTCTTATGAGGTGACTCTGCCCATAATAATTCTTTGAACTAGCCAGGTGGCAGTGGCGCATGCCTTTAATCCCAGCACTCAGGAAGCAGAGCCAGGTGCATCTCTGTGAGTTGGAGGCCAGCCTGGTCTACACAGCGAGTTTCAGGACAGGCACCAAAACTACACAGAGAAACCCTGTCTCGAAAAACAACAACAACAAAAATTCTTTGAATTGGAATTGGACTTGTAAGAAAAATCTTCTTTTGAGATGGTTGGAATATAACTTTGACACACATGCTTATAATCAACTTGAAAACTGCTTTAGTAAATGTGTGAATGAGTTGAAGGAACAATTTGTTGAATGGGTGTGGGGCTGGAGAGATGGCTAAGTGGTTATAAGCTTGTATTGTTCATGCAGAGGGACTGAGTTAGTTCCCAACTGTACCATGAATCTTAAAAGGTCTTATTAATAAAAACAAACCCAGAGCCAGGTACTGAGGTAAATGCTGAAAGATCAGACAGGCGGAACAAGCCACAGCCACCTCACCTCGCCAACTTCTCAGCCGATCCTGTTTCCTCAGACTGGAAGCCTCTGAGTCCTCATCCGAATGGATCTCAGCTGAACTGCTGCTAAAAGACTAAAAGCTTAACAAGACCTCTAGTTCCTGGTCCTCATACCTTGTATACCTTTCTGCTTCCTGCCATCACTTCCTAGGATTAAAGGCGTGTGTCATTCCCAAGCAAGATATGAAATCTCAAGTACTGGGATTAAAGGTGTGTATCACCATGTCTGGCTATTTCTAATGTGGCTTTGAACTCACAGAGATCCAGATGGATCTCTGCTTCCAGAAGGCTAGGATTAAAGGTGTGTGTGCCACCATTTTTTCTGGCCTCTATGTCTATCCAGTGGCTGTTCTGTTTTCTGACCCCAGATAAGTTTATTAGGGTGCACAATATATTGCGGGACACAATATCAGCACACCCAGCACCCATCTCAGGCTACTCACAATGCCTTGTAACTCCAGCTCCTGGGGATCTGACTTCTAGCCACTGTAGAATGTGCTACTCGTGTGCACATAACCACATCCCCATATATACACTATACAATAAAAACCCAACATCTTTTTTAATGTTTGAATGTATGAAAGAAGGAACCCTGATGTAATTAGTCCTGAAATATTAGGTACAAGAAAGTAGGCACAAGAGAACTAGAAATGAAAGTCTTGTTAATGTGGAGCTCTTGTTTTGAGGAAAAGGAGATTGCAGCAGGGAGGAAGTAAGGGGAAGAGACTCCTCAAGATTTGTGTGGTTCTGCAGGAAGGAGAGCACACACCCACCCATCAGTTGATAACCTCTCTGCTTGATAGATGCTTAATAAATACTCTCCACTGTGGATGTGATGTGACCAGCTGCTTCAAGCTCCTGACTTGACTTCTTCACAATGATGGATGGTAACCTGGAATCGTAAACTGAAAGAAACCCTGTTATCCCCTCTGCTGCTTCTTGTCAGGGTGTTTTTTTTTTTTTTTTTTTTTTTCGAGACAGGGTTTCTTTGTGTAGCTTTGCGCCTTTCCTGGAACTCACTTGGTAGACCAGGCTGGCCTCGAACTCACAGAGATCCGCCTGCCTCTGCCTCCCGAGTGCTGGGATTAAAGGCGTGCGCCACCACCGCCCGGCTCCTTGTCAGGGTGTTTTATCACAGCCACAGAGATGAAGCTAGAATAGTCACGCAGCTACCGTGTGCTAGAACCAGGATTTCCTCTCGTTGTCCACAACTTCTTGAGGGAGAGTTAGAAGCCTCTCAGGAGGCTTACAGGTGTCAAAACAGGGTTCCCTCTTTCGTACTGCAGTGCATTGGAAGACATCATTTATCTAAGTTATTTGGAGATGGAAGTATTAAAATAAACATAAATGTCAAGTTGGGTGAGAGTTGGGCAGGAACCCCAATTTTCTCCAGTCATTTTAGAAGTGTTTCTATTAACATGTCCCATTCTACTGTCTGCCATAGTCCTGGAACTAGTAAAATCTTTCTTTGTTGACAAAGAATCTTTTTAGTGATGTCAGATCACTGAGTTTGGATTTCCAGAATCTTTGTAAAGCCAGACATGGTCCCAGCACATCCACAGCAAGAGAGGGTATGTGGAGACAGGAGAGTCCTGGGAAGATGGTGGGCCTGGTGGATGCAGCAGTGATAAGACCATCTCCAAACAGGTGGATGGTGAGGACTGGCACCAGAAGTTGTCTTCTGATGTCCAAGCACCTGTGTATGTTTGCGCGCACACACACACACACACACACACACACACACACACACACACACACACACACACACGACATGCAGGCTTAAGTACACTTGCAGAAATTCTTAGAGAAGTAAGAAAATGTATTGTTGGGCATCTTTTGTCTTGTCTTTTGTTTTGATTTTCATTTTTTTTTTGAAAGAGAAAAGAAACAAAGTTGGGTGGGTAGGGAAGTAGGGAGGATCTATGAGGTGCTGAGGAAGACGAAAATGGCCAAAATATATTGTATGAAAATATTTTTTAATGAAATAAAAAAGAAAATGTATGATATCTACCCAACAAAAAACAGGTTATATAAAGCTATTTGAGGCCAGAAAAATGGTGATAATTCATGAGAAATTATAAGCAAAAATCTAAAGGCCAACCACTGATGAAGTAGTTGAGGAACATTCCCAGAAAAATAAAAGTTCAAAGGGTCATTCTGATTTGGGGATTGTTTTTAAAAGGGAATCTGCTGAAGTGACTGTAACTAGAATTGGAGAGCATTACTATTTTAAAGAGAATAATGAAAATAGCTTCTAAGTCCTGGATCTACCGGCCTGTAAGGGAATAGAAAACTTGAGGGTTTCAGGTCCAAATTCAAGTCATTCCAGCTGTTACAGTGTGAGGACAAGATACTAGAACCATTACCTTCCCTGAGAGCCCTGCTCAGGATGTATACACACGTGCCCACTACCTGCTGTACCCACTGGGGTCACAGTGAACTTGCCATGCTCTTCTGCTTCAGCTAGTGTGTGTTGCCTCGGGTACTATTTCACAGTGGGAATAGCACCCCCCCCCCATCACTGGTTGTATTGTTCAGAGGATGGGCTTTGAACTTGACGGCGGTGTTTTTCTCATGATGTTTCCATTTTCAAGAATACTAGAGGACTCTGTTCAACGGGGCACTGTTCAGAGTGGCCCTTTGCCCAGCTCCCCATCTCTTCCCCATTCTGCTGAGAAAAGTTCAGGACCCACAGTTGCCTTTGGGGTTCCTTTTTGCTTTCCTGCTTACATACTTGCTCCCATTTTCAGTATTTCCAGATACTTTTAGAAAATTGTATGGGGCTGGAGAGATGGCTCAGCAGTTAAAAGCACTGACTGTTCTTCCAGAGAGATCATTCCCGGCACCCACATGGTAACTCACAACTGTCTGTAACTCCAGGATCCAACACCCTCACACAGACATACATACCGGCAAAACACCAATAAAATAGAAATAAATAAGTTAAAAAAAAAGACCACCCTCCCCATCCCGGGTGAAACCGGAAGCCTTCTACAGATTCGCATGTGCAATAAGATGGAACTGAAATGTGCTCGCTCCTCTGTGCTCCTTAGTCATCTACTATACTCTCCAGTCCTATGTGCTGACATCTAACCTGACACAAACCTAGACCTACCTGGGAAATTTCAATTGAGGCATTGCCTGCCTCAGATTGGCCTGTGGGCACTGTGTTAGTGGCTGTAAGAGGGCCCAGCCACTGTGCGCGGGGCCGTTCCTGGGCAGGTGGGTTTGTGTGGTGTAAAAAGGTACCGAGCAAGTGGTGCTCCTCCTTGGTTTCTGCTTCAGTTCCTGTCTCCAGGTCCCTGCACTGATTCTGTCCTAGTTTAGAATGCACTCTAACCTGTCAGCCGGATAACCTGTTCCTCACCCAGTCACGTTTGATAATGGTGTTAATCACAGCAACAGAAAGCAAATTAAAAACTAAAACAGGAGAAAGAGAGGGTGATGGGAGTCAATATGATCAAAGCACATCATATGCACGCGTGAATATGTCACAGTGACTCAGTGAGAAAATACTTTGGAAAATAGCTTTTGTTTTTAACATGTAGAAGCTTAATTACCTCCTAAGCAGTAGAATAAAGTAGACCAAGTAGACACCACCCACTTTGTATTATGATTGTAAGGGATCTAGAGCATTTAGAAGGGTGTGTATCAGTTATATACAAAAACTATACCACTTAATATAAAACAATTGGGCATCTGAGAGTTTGGGTACCTTTTGGGGTCCTGGAATCAATTCTCCTTGTACCAAGAAGCAATAGTACATATTTCAGATGTTTTACTAACTCAGACTTTCCTTTTCCCTCAAAAGTGTCTAACCTGTAGCAGTAGCAGGCTGCTGGTCTAGCCTGCTGCTTTCCACAAGCCATCCGAATGGGACCCCAGCTTACCTTTCCTATGACATCTGTCAACAGCTTCAGAGACCGAGGATCGTGAACCAGGGAGTCTGTGTAGAAGGAGCCAAGGTATTTCCTAGGGTCAGATGAATTGTCCTGGGCACAGAGATCTGGTCGCATGTTGAATCCATGGGCGATTCTTCCTATTGTGAAGGGGAAGGCACCACCTGCAAGGAGGCAGAGGCAGGAGGATTACAAGTTCAAAGACTAACTGCTTGGTTTACAGAGTGAGTTTAAGGCCAGCCTGGGAAACTAGTGAGAGACTGTCTCAAAGTAAATTTAAGGGGCTGGAGAAACAGCTCGGCAGGTTCTTGTTGTTACAGAAGACCTCTGGTACCCAGCACCCATGACGGGTGGCTCATAACTACCTGTAACTAGCTCCAGTGGCTCTGACAGCCTCCTCTGGTCTCAGAAAGCACCTGCGTGCATACACACGCACACGCACACACGTGCGCCCCCCTCCACCCACCCCCACCCACACAGACATATCAACAACAATAATCTTTTTAAAAAATTGAAAAGGGCGCCGGGCGGTAGTGTACATGCCTTTAATCCCAGCACTCAGGAGGCAAAGCCAGGCAGATCTCTGTGAGTTCGAGGCCAGCCTGGTCTACAGAGCAAGATCCAGGACAGGCACCAAAACTACACAGAGAAACCCTGTCTCAAAAAACAAAACAAACAAACAAACAAAATTCAAAAGGGCTTGGATGTAGCTCGGCAGAGAGCACCCACCTAGCATGTGTGAGGCTCTAGAGTCAATGCTCAGTAGCACTAAAAAAAATGAGTAATAAACAAACAAATAAATAAATGAAAAATGGATGGGGAGATAATTCACTTGGTAAAGTGAACGACTGTGCAGTGACATGTGAGGACTTTGAATGCCAGACATATGTAATACAGCCAGGCATCCACCTGTAATCCCAGCTCTGGGGAGGTGTAGTCAGAAGGATCCCTGGGCTTGCTAGCTAATCAGTCTAGCCAGATTGATGAGCTCCAGGTTTAGTGAGGCACGCTGTCTTAAAAAAATAAAAAATAAAAAGGTGGGTGGCACCCGAGGAACAATACCCAACATTGGCCTCCTTGTCCTTGGCTTCCACATCCATTCACATGCATCCACATGCATGCACAAACAAACATGCTAAATACACACATGAAAGAAGAGACCAGAACCATCTCTGTCCTCCAAGCACTGTCCTTTGTCCTTTCCTCGCCCATGAATGCACGGAGGAAGGGTCACATGAGGACCCAGGAGAAAGCCACCATCTTTGTGCTAGGAGGACAGCCCTGTCAGCACTGTAGTCTCCGATTTCTAGCCTCCAGAACCGTGAGAAAATGTTGCTTTAAGTCACCCTGTCTGTGGCATTTTCTTAGGCCACTCTGAGCTGCTGCAAATAGAGACTCACCTCCATGTGCAAAACACACTTTGAGTTTGGGAAACTTCTCAAACACCCCACCCATGATCATGGAGCAAATGGCCATGGTGGTCTCCGATGGCATTCCTAGAAGAGGAAATGGGTTGCGTGGTTCAGGGCTCGTTAACTTAAGCAGGAAGCTTAGCGACCGTGGCTGCAGAGCAATAGCTAAGTCGGGGACTTGTCGTGATGTGAAACATGGGGCCCCTCTGCCCAGAAGTGATTCAAATGTATCCAGGGCATTACTTAGCCAAGAAGAACCATCCGAAGGTCCCCATTTGCTGGACCTTGGCTTTGGTCCTGATGAGGCGGCAAGCTTGGGTTAGCTTGGGATTAGCTTGTTTGGTTTGGGGTTACACACACCTCTCCGTGTAACGATGCCCTCGGCAGCCCAATCCCTTCCCTTGCACACACTGTGCAAACACACATGCACACCTCTCCAAACAGTGAACCTAGCAACCTCAGATCCTCTAGGCCCCCAGTCTGCACCAGATTATATATACTCTCCTCTCTGAATGATGTTGTTAAGTTTCTCCAGCCCTGGTAACAATCAAATTTAGGTCATTTCTAGTCAAGTGTATTCCCAACATATCCAGCTAGGGAGAATAAAGGACCTATCTGGCCTGAATTGTTTTGGGGTGCATATACAGTAAGGCAAAACTGTGTCTTCTAGTAGCCTATTAGGGAGAATCTTACATTAATCATCTTATGTCTACATATAACTGGTCAGGTGTATAATTAAAATATAATGCATTATGGGAAGTGACATTCATAGTAAGTGTTGGGTCCCCAACCTTAAAAGGCAGCCAGTGATTATGTTTCAAGATGAGTCTGGGCTCCCTCAGCTCAGGCTGGACACAGAATTGCTGGCAGATAGATACAAGCTCACAAGCAGCCAAGAAAAGCCTCTTCCCTTGTCTCTTTCTACCTCAGGCAAATGGGGCCATCTAGTTACACACCAAAGCCTACACTAACCTGCAGGCTCCTTCAGTCCCTTTTAACACGAAGCTATGGTGAGTTTCAATGCCACTCGACTCTTCTGGACCTAAACCCCCAGGCTATTCCAACTTAGACATTCTTCCTCCCCCAACCCTGCGGCTACCTGCTCCCTTTAAAACCAACCACTCCCCCAACCCCCACCCTGGCCTTCCTCTCTGCTCCTCTTTGCCTCCTGGGAGGTAGCCATGGCAACTTTGAACTCCCCAAAATGCCTCTGGCTATTCTCTCTACCAGACTAGAGTTATGTGGCAACTTCATATTTACAATAAACCTTTTCTTGCCATGCACCATGGATCAGTCCAGTTCAGTGGTTTCACTGCACCCTTACTTACAGTAAGAAAATAAACACACGGCCCAATCTAACACACAAAACAGAGAACCAGATTATCAGTGTATCTACCATCTATACTATCTGTTCACTCCTAATAAAGTTACTCTGCACATCCACCTGAGTCCTTATTGTCAGCTCTTTGGATAAGGGGCCATGAAGCGGGAACCCCCTGGCCTGGCCCTGACTCCCAGTAACACTGATTCCTTCTGTTTTCTTCTCAGGGCTGCGGACCAAACCCAGGTCCTTGTGCTTGCTAGACAAGTGCTCTCCCACTGAGCTGAGTCCCTAGCTCTCTCGTTTTAGCCTGGGTGCATAGTGTTAGGCTTCTGGGCAGAATGGCAGCTCCTGGGATGTCCTGCCCTTGGCCTGGGAGCAGTTGTTTGGTGTTCTCGTCTGTGTTCTTTCGTGGAGGATGTGCTTTCCTGTCTTGTAGGGCTTTTGTGTAGTTTTGTACATAATGATCTCAGTAAAGTTCCTGGTTATGACTTCACGTTGGAGGTGCTCAGCAAACATTAGTCAGCTCTTTCGGCTCTATTTCCTCATCTGTGAACTTAGGGTAGTTGTCAGGTCCAAATTCTGTCAGTTAGACAGAAGCCAACTTTCCCAGGAACTTATGAAGCCATTCCCCTCTACCAAAGGGGCCATTTCATTATCAGAAGGGACAAGTGGCTATCTGTGGTGCCTATTACCATACCAAGGCACACGCTGGCCTCCAGGCTCCCTCAGTATCACAAATACCTGTTACACACTTCAGAGTCCATCCTGGCATCCTGGCTCTTCTCACTCCCTCTTACCCTGAACTTCCTGCCGCTCAGAAACTTCCCTCCCCCCAACCATACCTTGGAGTTGTCACGCCTTCAGTTTATATAGCAGTGATGGTTGGTTCCTAGCAATGGGTTATTTCTAGGGTTCTGTGATAGTATCTGGTACTTCACTACAGCTTCACTAAATGTTAACGATTACTATTAATCCTGCCAAGTCTCTGCTGCCTCTTGGAGCTAAGGCTGAAAAACTATTGCATTGATGTGAATTTCTTCAAATGCTTCACACTCCTAGAAGCAGCAGTTGGCTCATGTTGGATGCTTTAACCCTCAAGGAGCTGACAAAGTTGGAGAAACTGAGTCTTCAAGTGACTGCTCATTAGCTAGGATGTACAGTTAACAGGAGAAAATGCAGTCAGGTAGATCTGTGAAATTGGATTTAGCTGAGTAAAAGCCTAATCATGGTAGTTGCTATTACTCTCAATCTAATCCCACTTCCTTCCTCTGGCAGAACGGAGTCCCATGGATAACTGGAAAAACCCAAGCGTTGAAGCTGTGCTCCCGACCTCAGTCCAGCACAAACCTACGAGCCAAGGCAGCCAGTATTTGGCCATTCGACCATCCATCTGCATATCCCAGGGATGCACGAACAGAGAACAGTTCAGCCTCTCAGCTGCCTTAAATAGAGCAATGAGAAAGAGGTTATTGGGGGCCACCACTTTATATCTCATTCTACGTTCATCTGAGCAAATAAGCTCAAATACTTTGAAATTCCTTCTTGATCAGTATAGAAGATTCCTTGACCAATTATTACTGCTTGAACAAATAAAAAGAACTCTCAGAATTAACCATAGGTTGATGAATTTAACATATTGCTTGGTGAAAGAAATTACAGGAAACATCCACCACTCAATGGTGTGTGTGTGTATGTATGTGTGTGTGTGTGTGTGTGTGTGTGTGTGTGTGTGTGTGTGTGAGAGAGAGAGAGAGAGAGAGAGAGAGAGAGAGAGAGAGAGAGAGAGAGAGAGAGTCTTTCACTAGCCTGAAGCTCACTGATTTGTCTAGGTTGAGTGGCCAGTGAGCACCAGGAATCCATCTGTCTCTATTTCTCTAGTTCTGAGTTTATAAGTGCATACCAACATGCCCAGCTTTTTTACACGGATTCTGGAATCTGAATTCAAGGTCTTGGACTTCCAAGGTAAGCACATTATTGACTGAAAATCTCTCCAGCCCCAACTCAAACATTTTGATGAAAAGCAAATGCCTAAGGTCCAGTTCCACACTTCAAATGCAGGGGAATTTTTCCCACTGGTGCCTGCACAGTGCACCCCTTCAGGATGACTGGGAGGGTATCCTTGGAGTCAGGGCAGGAGGGCTCCCTCCTTCTCCCCTCTTAGAAACCTGGAGCTACAGAAAGTGAGGAAATGAGAGCCAGGCATGTTAGTGTATACCTGTCAATGCAAGTTCAAAGCCAGCCTGAGCTACACAGGGAAGGCCAGGTCAGGTACTAGTGCACAGACAGACCCCATATCAAACAAACAAACAAGTAAGTACATAAATAAATAAATAAATAAATAAATAAATAAATAAATAAATAAATAAATAAATAAATTCAGGAAAATGATGAGCTAGGGATTAGGCCCTTACAGATAGAATGGAGTAGGCTGCTCTGATCTAAGTCGTAAAGACAGTTGGATCCAACAGTAATGGGGTGTCTGGGTCTGTGGGTACTCTCACTGTTCCTGGAGCCCAGTGAGTCTCTTAGCACTCTCCCATGAATGAAAGGAATTGCCTGAAGAGAGAATTCTCAGTGTCTGAGCTGGGTAGGTACTAAGATTAATACTATGGGCTAACCTGCCTCAAGAGCTTGTGGGAAATGGAAAGACCATGTGGATGGAATGACCTTCAGTCAACAAAATGTTTGACTAAATCCCCTCAGTAGTTTTACTGGTGAGGTTTTTTTTTGTTGTTTTTTTGTTTTTTTGTCAACTTGACACAAGGTAGACTTTTCTGGGAAGAGAGAACCTCAACCGAGAAACTGTGTCCATTAGACTGCCTGTAGGCAAGTCTGTGGGGACCTTTTCTTGGTTAATGATTGATGTGGGAGGAGCCAGCCCACTGGGCAGGTGGTTCCCCAGGTTGCTTTGGTCACGGTGTTTTATCACAGCAGTAAAAGGAACGTTAGCACAATAGTCATTAATACTAGTGATCACCAAGGTTCTAAACAAGCTTTCATTAGGACATTTTCTTTGTAAGCATATTGGGACACAAGTCTGACTCATCCTACCTCTACACACAAATATTTGTGCTAGCCCAGCTGATGCAATGTGACGTGTGTGTAAGTATTTTTTTAATACGGCACAGTTTTCGATAGCTAGGGATCCTAGACCTGACAGGCAAGGGATGAACTGGAGATCTGCAACTCAGCGGGCTCTGCAGAACACAGTGACATAAGCTTTTGAAGGCATGGATTGAACTGCTTCCTGATCATGAATGCAAGCTGGAAAGAGAATACTGACTTCTTGGGATGCCATAGGCTTCCCCAAAGCACCTGATCACAACGCCTTGTGAGATCTGACCTCTGGGGCTCAGATGGCTAACTCAGCAGTTAAGAGAACTGGCTGCTTCTCCAGAGATCCCTGGGTTAAATTCCCAGCAACCACATGGTGGCTCACAACCATCGATAGTGGAATCTGCTGCCCTCTTCTGGCATAAAGGTGTACACGCAGATAGAGTGCTCATATACATAAAATAAATAAATAAATCTTAAAAAAAAAGAATGAGATCTGACCTCTCATTAGGATAAGACTTGACTGAATTCTAATTAACATGACAAAGAATCTCCTTCTATGTGTGGTGCATGACAGAGAACACAAAACCTCATACTCTGAAGATCATAACTAACATTCACGGAACGCTTAATACCAGTGCTGCTACCAGAATCTTACAGCTATTAGGCTGAGCACACGACTCAGGTAGGAAAGTGCCAGCTGTGCAAGCATGAGGCCCAGAGTTCGGATCCCCAGACCCCACGGAAAAGCTGGGCCCAGCAGCAAGTTTGTAACTCCAGTGCTGGGGGCTGGAGGCAGGAGCATCTCTGGAGCCCACTGGTCTAGCCAGGTTAGTAGGGTCAACAAGCTCCAAGTTCAGTGCAACACCTCGTCTCTGAAAACGAGGGGAAAGGGCTGGTGAGGTGGCTTAGTGGTTAAGAGTCACTGTGGCTGCTCTTCCAGAGGACCAGCATTTGGTCCCCAGCACCCACGTGATGGCTCACAGTGGTCCTTATCACCAGCCCCAGAGGATCTGAAGCCCTCTTCTGGCCTTGGAGGACACTACACACATGTGGTGCACAGACATCCATGCAGGCAAAACACTGATACATACACAATAAAATTTAAAATAAGGTGAAGAGCAACTGAGGAAGACATTGGATGTCAGTATCTGACCTTCACACACACACACACACACACACACACACACACCACACTACACACAAACAAGAATTTTACAACTACTAACAATTTTAATCATTTATGAGACACGCATTCTGTGTGTTATACATGTTCTCATGCCTGCCTCCGTACGGAGAAGAGAGAAACCACGTAACTTAGTCAGACCTTGGCTTCAGATGAGTGGTAGAGTCAGGCGCTAATATTCTGCTTGCCTCCTACCAGCAATGAAATAATTTTGTACCTGAGTGTACGTTACTAGGTTTATTCACTTAAAAGAGAGGTCTATGGGAAAGGGGCGGGGGCACTGGGATGCTGCGGAGTGCCGGGACACCCTTGAAATGACAGCCCATGACAGCACCAACTCGGCTGTCAGTTCTTCCCCTTTGTTTGAGCACGTTACTGACGCATGCTAGAGAGGAGCTGGCCAGGCCAGCCTTGCTAACCAAACAAATAGATTGTCAGGCCAGGGACACTGCAGGTCAACTCTGGTCCCTCAGAGACTGGCATGCTCCCAAACAATCTCGTTGGAGTGATAGATGCGTTGCACTCGGCACTCAGATGGAAATGTCTGTGTGCACTCCTGCGGCTGCTATTGCTTTCTAGCCCCCCAGGAATTTATAAGCCCAGTTCCGATGAATACTAAAAATGACTTGTAGCTGAAGACTCTCGCACACTGTGCTGAGGCAACTTGGATGCATGAGTAAATAAATCCTTGTTCAAAGCTCACTGAAATTTCCAGAAAACATTCTCTGCATCAGCTGAGCCTCTGCTGCTAATTCGTTCAGAGAGTTCAGCATTGAGAAGGGTATTAAATCTTTAGAGGCGGTTTCACAGGCAATTCCCTGCATGGTGGGCAGTCGCCACAGACACAGACATGGGAAATTGTTTGCATGTGATTAGAGCTCCATAAATATTAAATGAATAAATGACAGAGAGGGGAATGCCTGGTGAGTCTGCAAACATCTACTTAAATCAGTACTGAGGATTTTTGCATTATGATGGAAATAATAGGAAACTCTCCCATACCATTATTGTGAGAGGAGAGTGAGATTTGTAAAAAAATGCAATCGAGTGAAGAATCATGGATCTTAAATCCCGGTACCAAGGAGGGCTGATCCAGTTTGATCCAGTTACAGGATGAGAAAGGAAGAGTGGTGGAGGGGATGCTGGGGTGGGAAACTGGTCACTTCAGAACTGGATAGTATCATTTTGAAAACGTTTTTAATTTTGAACTATTTTAAATATAGACATTATAAACAATAACACAATAAACACTCATATACTCACCATCTGAGTTTGTTAAATGCTAACATTTTCATGGCATTCTTATCTATATATGTAAAACCTCCATCTATCTATATATGTATCTGTTATCTATCTATCACCTATTTATAAGCTATGATATATAGATACCATCCACCCATCTATTGATATATCTATCTATTTGTATTTTCCCCCTTTTCCCCTTTCTGCCCTTCCTCCTCATCTATATATATTTATTTTGAGGATTTTGAGACAGGATCTTGCTCTGTATCTTAGACTTGCCTAAAACTCACTATGTAGCCCAGGCTGGCCTCAAATTCATGATCCTTCTTCCTCAGACTCCTGAATGATTATAGGCTGTGCCTTCACGCTCAGTTTCATTATGTATTTTTATTATGTATTGCCAAAATACACCTTTAGCTGCCTAAGGTTCTTTCTGTGTTTGGTTTGGTTTCTGGTTTTTGAAGACAGGGTTTCTCTGTGTAGCCCTGGCTGTTCTGGAACTTGCTTTGAAGTCCAGGGTGGCTTCAAACTCAGAGTTCCGCCTGCCTTTTCCTGAGTGCCCAGCTTCTTCCTAAGATTCTTAGTTGAGGATTGATGAATTAAATAAAAACACACCAACACACTGGAATATTCTGCAGTTTTAAAAAAGTCATTCACTAAGATAATCTTCTGGGCTGGGGAGGTTGTTATACAAGTGTGGGGTCTATTCTTCGTGTTCTCAGAACCCATATCACAGTAAGGTGGCTGCCTGTGATCCTAGTATTGGGGAGCTGAAGACAGGACACTTGGGCTGAGCTGGCCAGACCAGCTGAAACAGGCAAACAGCAAGAGACCTGCTTCAGTAAATAAGGTGGAGAGCTATCTAGGAAGATGCCTGATGCTATGCACCACACGTATGCACACATGTATGCCCACACACATGCAAACATGAATATAAGTATGCATGGCACACACACACACACACACACAGATACAATGTTTATTTTGTTTGTAAATTTTCAATTAGGAGATGAATTCTAATTTTGTTAAAATATAGACATACAAAATTTTTAAATGAAATGAGACATAACAATGGTTACTATCTTTGGGTGGAATGATTGGCGTGTTTGTCTATATATATATATATTTGTATTTCTACAGTCTCTTCAAAATTACTTTGTATTTTTGAAAAATATTTGTTCCATAGCAAAAAGAAATGTGTGTGTGTGTGTGTGTGTGTGTGTGTGTGTGTGTGTGTGTGTGTGTGTTGGATTATGTAAAGTGCTAGCAATGAAGGTGACATCTAGGCTTCCATGTACAATGAAAAGGAGTACCTGTGTGATACAGGAAGAGATATTTCATTTGAACTACCCCAGGGCAGGCCTGGGAAGTGTCCCCATCTTCTTCTGTAGAACGGCTCACTCTTTTG
Organism: Peromyscus maniculatus bairdii; assembly: GCF_049852395.1. Classification (NCBI taxonomy): domain Eukaryota; kingdom Metazoa; phylum Chordata; class Mammalia; order Rodentia; family Cricetidae; genus Peromyscus; species Peromyscus maniculatus. Next base: position 37,490,274 of record NC_134862.1, on the reverse strand, counting down.
GTAGGATTTTTGGTAGATTTCTCCATCTTCTACCTACATCTAAAGTCACTGGCCTCCTGTGGTTCCCCCACCCCCACAACCAAATGATCCCTTCTTGGTCCCCCACCAGCATGGTGTCTGCCAGGCCAAGGCTGTGCCGCTGCGTGTTGGCTGAGCAAATGTTGGCTGAGCAAAAGCAGCAGTACTCACGGTGTAGACAGGGAAGAGTTCCGGGTCGTTCAGGTCCCACGTGTTGATGTGGGAGCCAATCTGGACGCCAGGAAATCCTAGTTCTCTCACACAACGCTCCATCTCCTCGACGGCCAGCTCTGGGGCTTGCATAGGCAATGTCCCCAAACCCACAAACCTTCGAGGGTATCTGGCAACGGTGGCAGCTAGGTCATTGTTTAAAAACTGACAGAGCTCCAAAGTATCCTTAGGCTTGGCCTGGTGAGAACAGAAAAAGTTCCGTGCCCGTCAAAACCGACTTTATCAGACGTTCATTCCCAACAACGTTGCCTCTTAGATGAAAGTATCCACCCGTCTTAACGATTTTATTCTTTAGAAAGAAGAGGCATGGACTGAGAAAAGAGAACTGTGTGGATGCTGCTGGTTAATTAGAAGAACGGAGGCCAGAAGCTATGGCTGAGCCTGACGGGCTAATTACCGGGCTGTTCCAGCTTAGACAGGGATGGATGATCGGCCACTATGAGCAGCCCAAAGACCTTGAAGGCCTTCCTAGTGTCTGAAGCTGCCGTCAAGGCTTCTGTCTTGGCTCCTTGAAGGCTACCAGGCCTGCTTCCGTGCTGGTCCTGTTTCCTCTGTGCTCCCCACCCTTCCAGTGGGCTCTGACCCTGAGGCAACGGCTTGATTTCCTTTCTCCCAATCTTCCCCCTTTCCTAGGCTCAGCAATTCCCCTATCTCCAGCTTCTGCAGTCCTGGGGCCACAGGCTCAAGTGTGGCCATGCCTAGCTTTTTAAAGCGGGTTCTGGAATCAGAACTCAGGCCCTCATGCTTGAGCAGCCAATGGTCTTACATACTGAGTCATTTCTCCAGCTCCCACACCCACTTCGCTATGTGGGTTCTGGGGATTGAACTCAGGTTCTTCGTGCTTGCAAAACAAACACTTTATCTCTCCAAACCCACACAGAGGTTTCAAGATGTTTTCTTTTACATGTAATCAAGAGCATAGAGACCTGCGTCACGCCTGCTGGATTTGTGAACACAGATGGGGAAAGCATGGAGAACGGTAGTGTTTGCATTGCTCTTAACTCCCACCTCAACCGCAGCAACTACCAGGTTAGCGAGTTCTTAGCTCTGTACCCAAAGTTCCCTCTGTGGTCTCCAAATCAATCAATAAACTCTTAGTGCTTGAGAACTGTTGACCCGTGGAAAGGGGCCTAGGACTCCCCTTCTATACATTTCCTCAGGAGGCATAATATAGTTGGCCATTATTATCCTGTTTCAAACTTCTTACCTCAGAGGGCACCGGCTTATCAGCAGTTGAGCCAGGCATGGCAGGGGTTAGTCTGAGAGATGAGCTCTGGTGGGGACACAGTCTACAACTGAACTGTGGGGTGAATCCAGAATTGGGTCTGACAGCCACATATTGGCTGCTGTCCTGAAGCAAGAACAAGGCTAGCAAGGCAGTCTGGGGAGCACATGCTGCCGGCCTATAAAGGAGCCGCTGGAGTAGCGGTGTGGCTCAGTGGGCAGAGCGCTGCCCAGCATGTAAGAAGCCCTGGGTTCCAACCCTGGGTTCCAACCCCACCGCCATATAAACTGGGTGTGGTGTAGTCTACCTGGATCCTAGCACTCGGGAGATGGGGGCAGGGAGGATCAGAAGTTCAAGGTTATCCTCAGCTACAAAGCAAGGCTAAAGCCATCCTGGGCTATCAGAGAGTTTGTCTCAAAAACAAACATGCAAACAAAGAGGAGGACAGCCAGGGGAGGGGCTTGATGGGACCAGCTGCAAGATTTAAGTTGTCCGTCACCTTCTGGGGAGCTGGACACGAGCCTTCACCACCAGGGAGATGGTTTGAGGTTCCACACTCACCCAGTAGCTAAACATGACAGGAACCGTGGAAAGAGCCTGCACTGTCACTCCTAGGGCACAAAGAGAGACAAATCTGTGAGAAGAAGAGCCTGTCCCAGGGCGAGGAGGCTGGCGGCCACCCCACCCTGCCGCCTGGCCCTCATGGCTCCCCACAGGCACGATCTCTCTCCCCCAACTCTCAGCTCTACAGAGAGGGAGCTGGATCATTCATCCTTTGCCAAGGATTTCTTCTACCCTCCTTGTGACAAAACTTTGTTTAGGCAAGGCATTCCTCCACCATTTAAAGAAAAATAGCTTATGTTAATTACACAGCAATGCATTTCATTAGGACGCTTTTATACATGTATATAATGTATTTTGATCATGGTCCCCCCCCCCCCATTATCACTCTTCCTGGTCCCCTCTCATTCCTGCTCATCCTTTCCTTCCGTCTTCCCAGCTAACTTTTCTTCTACCTTCTTGTCATTTTTTTTCCATCTTTTTTTTCTGGTCTCCATCTTTTTTTTTTCCTAGAGCTTTCCATTGTAAGTCATACATGACAAGTATATCTCTCAAGTGCCCTTAATTCAGCTCCTAAATTAGCCTGGATGGTTTCATGCAGTCCCCAGAGCTCGGTTCCACAGTCTCTGACCCAGGAATCTGAAAATCTGTGATCTGAAGAAAGCCTGCCTCCGGGGGTCATGGCAGGAACTGAATGAGTTAATGTGTGTCAGGGGCTCAGAACGGTGTGTAGGGGCAAAGACAAGGCTTACTGAAAGTTTGTCATGACTGTTGTTGCCTCAAGGAGAGTAACTGAGATAAACATACAAAAAATAACAAAAGCCAAAGGAGAAGCATGCGCTTTTGCTGCAGCCAAAAATGATGCTTTATGACTCCTGGGAGCCAAGTCTGAGCGTCAGTGTCTTCCTCTTGAGAGGGTGGGCCCTTGCTCTCTCTTCACATTACAGAGAAAGGTTGTTCTTTGTCAGAGGTGTAAGAAACATGTTCTTCTCCAAGCCCCACCCCTACACAACCCCTGTGTACACTGAGAACCAAGGCCACAGAGGTGCCCTGTAGAGTGGCCCACTGAGAACCAGGGCCACGCAGGTGTCCTCCAGAGTGGCCCACTGAGAACCAGGGCCACACAGGTGCCCTGTAGAGTGGCCCACTGAGAACCAGGGTCACGCAGGTGTCCTCCAGAGTGGCCCACTGAGAACCAGGGTCACGCAGGTGTCCTGTAGAGTGACCCACTGAGAACCAGGGCCACACAGTGCCCTGTGGAGTGACCCACTGAGAACCAGGGCCACACAGGTGCCCTGCGGAGTGACCCACTGAGAACCAGGGTCACGCAGGTGCCCTGTGGAGTGACCCACTGAGAACCAGGGTCACGCAGGTGCCCTGTGGAGTGACCCACTGAGAACCAGGGCCACACAGGTGCCCTGCGGAGTGATCCACTGAGAACCAGGGCCACACAGGTGCCCTGTGGAGTGACCCACTGAGAACCAGGGCCACACAGTGCCCTGTGGAGTGACCCACTGAGAACCAGGGCCACACAGTGCCCTGTGGAGTGACCCACTGAGAACCAGGGCCACAGAGGTGCCCTGCGGAGTGGCCCACAGAGTTGCTTCCTACTTTCCCCAAAGCTGGATTGGAATGTTCCTTGAGTACATGTTTAAACAGTGACGATAAAAATAGCCCGTGGACAAAAGTACATGCCACCAAATTCCAAACTTCAAGACAGTCCTATTCATTTGGTGCTGCCAGAGTGCCTCCTTTTTTTGTGGACTTTGAAATAAAACACATTTCTCCTTGGGCCTGGGGGTGTACGCTGGTTATTCTGGCACTTCTGAAAGAGGACATGGAGGAACAAGACTTCAGGGCCACCTTGGTTACATATAGTGAGTTCAAGGCCAGCCTGGGCTGCTCATGAGACCCTGTCTCAAAAATCTGAAGTACTGGGGCGGGAGAGATGGCCCAGTGGTTAAGGGCACTGACTGCTCCTCCAGAGGACTTGGGTTCAAATCCCAGCACCCACATTACAGCTCACAACTGTCTGTAACTCCAGAGAGGACCTGACACCAATGCGTGTAAAATAGTATTATTAATAACCAATAATAATAATAATAATAATAAATGATAAAAATAAAAAAATCTGAAGTAAGCAGTGGGCCTGCACAAGCCTGGTGCTGTCCACAGTCAATGACAGGCTGACGCATTGCAGCGGGGCTCACGGGGTTGAACCCACCTTGCCGAACGACTGGGATAGACTGATAGATTCTGGGGGAGGGATGGTTATCGTCTGCAGTTGAGTAGCCAATAGTGAGCCCACCAGACTCCAGTGCATAGTTCTAAACCTTCTGGTTAAAAAACAGAGGATCCTGGTTAAAAAACAGAGGCTCACAAGCACAACAAGAGGACAGGGACGAGACTCGTAGGGAGGAAGGGCATTGGCAGAAGACGATAAAAGAGAGCATGTGCGTGCATGTGCTTTCTAAAGTTTTTCTAAATGTATTTGTGCCTGTGTGTGTGTGTGTGTGTGTGTGTGTGTGTGTGAACCATTTGTGCCACAGCATGCATGTGGCAGTCAAAGGACAACCTTATGTATCAGTCTTCCCCTTCCCCTCTGTCCCTTGCCACTGGCTGTCCACGAGATTTTAGAGTCTGTCTCAGTTACTATCTCACCCCAGGGGCACAGGGATTGTAGTGCCCCGGCCAACTGGCCTGTGGGCCTCTGGGGTCCTCCTGTCTCTGCCTCCCATCTCACTGCAGGGATGCTGAGATTATAGACACCTCCACTACTGCATCTGTCTTTACGTGGCTTCTGTGGATCTGCACAGTGCTCCACTACTGCATCTGTCTTTACGTGGCTTCTGTGGATCTGCACAGTGGTAGTGCTTTACCCACTGAGCTGTTTGCTAAACCAGAATTAAAAAATATATTAAGTAACAACATGCACTGTTATCATTTTGGTAGTATACCACTTTGTTTTTAAACTAATTTAAAGCTTTCAAATCCATGCTCTAAAAGCATTGGTTTGCAATGGCTGGCGGGGAAATGGGAATCAGAAGTTGCCACCCTATAAGTCACATCAAGTGATCATCACCTTTAAGGGTGGGTGCTGCTTTATTTCACATCGTAAGTACCTTTCTGGTCCATTTCTCTGATACGAGCTTCTGGGTCCCAGCAGTTCTGTTGGATCACTCTGAAGACCTTCCCGTCTTTCATCATCCTTGCTTCTCCCTGAGTCAGAAAAACCACATCAGCAAAGGCAACCTGCTTGGATAAATCCTGTGTTCTTGAGTGTGACCATCCAGGTGGCGGTGTGTGGAGGTCAGCCTCGGGTGTCCTTCCTCTGGGGCTGTCCACCGTGGCTTCTCTCACTGGCCTGGAACTCACGGAGCAGGCTAGGCTGGCCAGTCAGAGAGCCCCAGGGACCCACCTGTCTCTACCTTCTCAGTGCTGGGATTACAAGTACACATCACCAGGTCTGTCTGTTAACATGGGTACTGGGGAATAGAACTCGGTTTCTCGTGCTTGCCGAGCGAGACCTTCCCTGATGGAGCTATCCCCTCAACCTGGATTAATCCTTTCCACAATGTTTTGGAACATGTTTCTTCTCCATATAGTTTTAGGGATTTTTTTTTTCCTTAATCAGTATGGAGATAAAAATTCGATTGCTTAATGGAGCTCAGCTTTTCTGTCTCTTGCCTTTCAGGCTTGGTATTGAAGGGTTCTGCTGTGTAGGTACGTACCAGCAGCTGAACACAGAGACAAGCCCTTTCTACCTATGTGACTGAAGATGGCCCGATCCATCATCTTGCTGATCTGAACCATTGGCTGTGAGACCCAGGAGGGCAACTTGTGTCTAGAAAATGTCATATCTCTGACACAATAGGGCTGGAAAAGACCTTTGAGATGGAGCATAATCTGGCTCTCTAGGGAAGCAATATATGAGCAGTGAAAGTAAGTAAATCTGTGTAACAGCACAGGGTCAGCTGATTCAACATCTTCGTCGTCTGGTTTCTCCTGACCAATCCACTGTTGTGGAATGTTATTTTAAGATGTGGTACATTTGTTCGTGCTGTGGGACATTTGTTTAATGATGCAAAGATGGGTTGCTTTCTTTTATGTGGCATTTGTTTAACTCTGTGAAGCTGTGTTACTGTGCCTGTCTAAAACACCTGATTGTTCTAATAAAGAGCTGAATGGCCAATAGCAAGGCAGGAGAAAGGATAGGCAGGGCTGTCAGGAGAGAGGATAAATGGGGAGACAGAGAGATCTAGGAGTGAGAGAAGGAGAAAGACTCCAGCGGCCAGCCACACAGCCACACAGCCACACAGCCACCCAGCCACGCAGCCACGCAGCCACGCAGCCACACAGCCACACAGCCACACAGCCAACTATAGAGTAAGAAGTAGAGAAAGGTCGAAGCCCAGAGGCAAAATATAGACAGGATAATTTAAGAAAAGTTGGCAAGAAACAAGCTAAGCTAAGGCCAGGCATTCATAAAAAATAATAAGCCTCTGTTTGTTTTATTTGGGAACTAGGTGGCAGCCCCTCCAAAAAAGTAAAAATAGTAAAACAACCAACTACAATCCACTAATTTGTTCAGTCCTAATATACTGTAAAAACCTGTATAGAGGGCCAAGTCACATCCTTGGGGCAGAGCAGTAGATGCTAAAACTGGTTCCAGGGTGAATATAACAAAATTAGAAAAAGTTTTTATGAGTTTTTTGTAATGGTGTTTCAATTCTGGTTTTTATTTCATAGACGTTGCTGTTTGAAGTCATCCCTAGTTTTTCTACTATTTCTGAGAAACCGAAGGACTACTTCCTCGCCTACTACAAGGTTAATGCAAGCAGGAAAGAGCTGAGTTTCGTGGATGCCCAGCCTACAATCCGCTAAGCCAGGGATACCATCCCTGGGTGGCCCTCAGGTATGTGCGGGAGAAACTCACCTTGCCCTGCTGTTGGAGCTGCACCCAGCCTCCATAGCCGAACCTCTGCCGGGAGGAGAAGTGTGGTTAGACTTAACCAGTAAAGAAGACAGGCCTGCAGCCAAGGCGCATCCTCCAGACCCAGGATCCCAAGCCCTGTCCTGTCAGACACCGTCTTTCTGTCTGTTCCCTCCTCCATACTGGCTCAAGATTTTCATTAAATCAATTCGCCTTTAACCACAGAGGAAGAAAAACTCTGTGTCGGGGCTGGGGATGTAGCCCAGTTGGTAGGGTGCTTCCCTAGCATGCACAAAGCCCTGGGTTCCATCCTCAGCACCAGATACATTGGGGATGGTGGCTCACATCTCTAATCCCAGCACTCAGGAGGTGAAGGTCTGACAATCTGCAGTTCAAGGTCATTCCTGCCTACATAGGGAGTTTGAGACCAGCTTGGGCTACATGAGAATCTGTCTCAAAAAATTGGAAGCGACATAGAGGAGGAGGCTAGTTTAGTTGTTGTTTGAGAGTTTTATTATAGTTTTAGTGTGTGTGTGTGTGTGTGTGTGTGTGTGTGTGTGTGTGTGTGTGTGTGTGTGTGTTTTCCCCTCGAACTCCTGGCTGAATCCATCACCCTGTCTCAGTCTCCTGAGCATTTGGGATTACAGGCTTGTGCTACCTTGTCCAACTCAAGTGATATTTTAACTTACCGGGGACTTCATACCTTCATCATGTGTTCAATAGAACTCCTGAGGAGGCCGGGCAGTGGTGGTGCACATCTTTAATCCCGCCACTCAAGAGCCGGAGGTAGGCGGATCTCTGAATTCAAGGCCAGCCTGGTCCACAGAGTGAGTTCCAGGATAGGCTCCAAAGCTATACAGAGAAACTCTGTCTCAGAAAAAAAAAAAAAAAAAAAAAAACCCAAAAACTCCTGAGGAATGAAAACAGAGATCTATTTTCTTAGAATAGTAGTTTAATTCAAATTACGGGATGAGATAGCTCAGCTGGTAAATGAAGGCAGAGGACCTGAGTCTGAGCCTGTTCACTCATGTGAAAAAGCTGGGTGCTGTGGCACACGTTTGGAATCCCAGCAGACCAGCCTGGAGCAGCTTTCACGGTGGACTTCGCCATATCACTGTTGCCAAGTTACCTCATTAGAGATCAACCCAAAGCATTTCCCCCCATGACTTCCTGAACCAAGATTCTCCGTAACAGCGGGCAGTGAGTCCTGACTCCCTAGAAACCACTGTACTCTGTGCCCGTGAATCTGGTGTCTTTCCGCCTCACGTTACCTGTTTTAAAAATGTATGTGTGTGTTTATGTGGATGCACATGTGTGCGGAGGTGTATGGGTAGATGGAGGCCGGGAAACCTTAGCTGTTGCTTCTTAGGTACCATCCACCTGGAGTTTTGAGACAGAATTTCTGCTAAATAATGAGCCCCAAGGATCCACCTGTCTCTTACTCCCCAGTTCAGGGATTAAAGGACTGCTTTTTTGTTTTGTTTTGTTTGGGATTTTTTGTTTTGTTTTGTTTTGTTTTGTTTTAGACAGGGTTTCTCTGTGTAGTCCTGGCTGTCCTGGAACTTGCTCTGTAGACCAGGCTGTCCTCGAACTCAGAGATCCGCCTGTCTGGCTAAAGGATTGCTTTTTAATGTGGGTTATGAAGATCAAATTCAGGCCTTCCTGCTTCTAAAGCGAGTGTTTCACTAACTGAGTCATCCATCCCCTAAACCACGCAAATTTTCTTTAAGAATCCCGACCCTAGCCAGGTGGTGGTGATACAGGCCTTTAATCCCAGCACTCAGGAGGCAGAGGCAGGCGGATCTCTGAGTTCGAGGCCAGCTTGGTCTATAGAGTGAGTTTCACGACAGCTGGGACTACACAGAGAAACCCTGTCTTAGAGGGGGAAGAAAAGCAGCAAAGAAAAGAAATCTTGATCCCACCCCTGTTTGAAATCACCATAGCAAGTAAAAACAAAAGATCTGTGAAATACTAGTTCTTTATAACTCTTAGTTAATCATCATCCCAGATGTGCTGACTGTCCTTTTCTTTCTTCATTGCGCAAGGTGGTGGAGGTTGTGGGGGTGTGTCTATTAATATTTAAGAAGAAAAGGCAGGTTTGAAAAGCAATGATATAATTTCTTCCAAAAATACTTAAGGTTCCCAAACAAAATAGCACTGACTTATTCTTTTCGTTATTCTGTTGGAAAGTTTGGAGAAACTGTGAGAAAAGATCAGAGACAGGCATTTTAAAATAGGTTCCCTACTAAAAAACAATTTGAAGTCAAACGACTTTCTGCTATTGTTAATGCTACTTTAACACCGGCTCGAGAGGGCTGAAGATGTGGTTCAGTAGGTAGAGCGCTTGCCTGGCATCCACAAAGACCTGGGTTCCATCCCCAGCCCTGCATAAACCAGGTATGGTGGTATACACCTATGATCCCAGAACTCCAGAGGTAAAGGCAGGGAAATCAGAAGTTCAAGGTTATCCTCAGCTACATAGCAAGTTCAAGGTCAGCCTAGGACATATGACATACTGTCTCAAAAAACAAAACAAAACCAGACCCAACTCATTCTACTTTGGTAATATAGGCCAGAAATAAAGGAATAAAGAGAAAGACTCTAGCCCACACAGCTATAACTCCCTTTACCTCACTCTCATCCTTCAGGGAATCACGGCCACTGGAGTCTAATTATCCCAATACTGGCTAACCATCACTCCCAGGGAAATGTCTACTGTGTTAAAGATCTGGTTGCTTCACTTGTGGGCTGGGATCCCACGAGGAAGTTCCCTCTGTGGGTTAATCTGAATGGGAGAAGTGGGGGAGGGACTTGGTGTCAAGGGGGACACCGAGGAACAGAGGAAGTGGTGATATGTCGGGGGCCAGACTTCTCCATTGGATGGGGTTAGATTGTTCTGGGGGACCCACAAAGCTTTGGGTTCACTTCTAAATATCAAGTGCTTCACCTGTCAAGCTGGGTTAATAGTGTAGATAATAACTACACATGTTGTGACATTTTGTATAAATCATCTCTCTCTCTTTTTTGTGTATTTGTGTGTGTGCTCATGTGTGAGCATACATGTGTGCAGGGGCATGTGCATATGTAGAGAATTCCTCCTCAGGTTCCATCCACTTCATTTTTTGAGGCAGGGTCTCTCTCCCGTTGGTTTGGGGTTCACCCATTAGGCTAAGCTGACTTGTCCACAAACCCCAGGGGTCAGTCTGTCTCTACCTTCCTGGTGCTGGATGACACGGTACACGTCACCATGCCTGGCTTTTTACATAGGCTCTGGAGACTGAACTCAGGTCCTCAACTGAGGTAATGCCTCAGCATTGTTTTTTGTTTTTCGTTTCCAAAGGTACAAGGTGTTATGGCTGTTACTGTTGCTCTTATCTTATGAAGGGTCTGCCTATCTGCCTGCAGCATGGGACTAAATACCCCTCCTCTTTCAGTGGAGTAGGTGAGAAGAGGGGGAGGTAGTAGAAAAAGCCACCAAGACTTCTGCTTGGAAGTGCACTCTTGTTTGCTGCTTAGGAAGTTTCCGGGACATACATCTATGTACCCCCAAATTCTTTATCTCCCCTTTTCCCAATCAGTTTTAAAAACGCCTTTAGGGTCTAGATGGTGGGGCACCTGGAAATTGTCAGCTCTAGATGTCCAGTTCTCTGCTTCACATGGAGATAGGCTGTGGAGGGGGTAGGGTGGGGGGTGGAGGGGTGGGGGGTAGGAGACAGGAAAGGGAGGTGAGAATATGACAGCCCGCTACGGAAAGCTTTCTCCTCCCTGCAAAGAGCAGGCTCTGTTCTAGGCTCCTCTGGTTGTCCAAGAAGGAGAGTGGGAGGGTCTTAATTCTTAGGACTTAGCTGGAAACAGCCTCCTGTGCTCAGATGGAGAATTTTCTTGGGACCTAGTGAGATGACCATTCTTTCTAAGGATGCCAGAGAATGCGTTACCCAGAAAGAGTGGGCATTGGCTTAAACTGTTGGAGGGAGTTGTGAAGACTGGCTTTAAGCTCAGATCCCACAGTAAGAATGCAAGTAGAGGCTGGGGTGTCATACACATCTGTAACGCAGCACTTAGGAAGCTGAGGCAGGAGAATCGTGTCGGATTCCAACCTGGGCTACAAAATGAGACCCTATCTAGGGGGAGTGGGCAAGGTGGGGAAGAGAAAGAGAAGAATGGATGAAGCATTGGATTCTTTGTGCAGTGTACCTCTATGTGGCTGGAACTGAAAATTCCTCTCTGACTTACTCTGTCTTAGTCCCTTTGGGATACTCTGACACAATGCCACCCACCAGAGGCATCTAAATGCAGACATTTACGTTCCGGTTCCTGCCAAGCCTCATGCCAAGAAAAAAGTGCAGAGCTTCTTCTGGACTGGTTTATGAGAATCGCCCGGTTCCTCGAGGTTTAATTGCTTCCTGAAGCTCCACCTCCGGGTACTCTCACTTGCAAGCTAGGGTTTCAGTATATGAATTTTGAGAGGAGATAACATTTAAACCACAGAACTTTCTAAGCCCTTTCAAGATTCCCATCTAGATAAGGAGGTAGCGACCCTGGAGCTTGGGATCCTCCTGGTGCGACATTCTCTAGGTGGATGATGAGTCATGCTGGCCAATCTCTCAAGGAGAATACAGGTGGGAAAGGTCCTCCAGAACCTACTCTTTAAACTGTGGGTCATGATCCCATGTGGTAGTCTCTTAATGGGTGTTATGAAAATTTCAGCAACAGCAAAGCATGCAACGATCAAAAATCAATTCAAAGTCAGATGTGTAACGGATCCGAGGTGGTTCTGGCAGTCTGTGCCCGAGTTGCATTGTGCAACTTCCCTGAAGCCTTGGTTCTGAACACACAACCCACGTACTTTGCACTGTACAGGCTGTCACACTGTGCCACGCCATCGAACAAGCCCCTGACACACCTCCGCTGAGACTCGAGACCATTGTATGCACTCAATTGCAGTGAGTGACTACTGTACGTATAGTTTCCGGCTCTTAGAGAAACATAATGGATTCACTATGGAAAACAAAGACTTCCAATATTTCTCTGCTGTCATCCCTCAGCTCGTAAGTATCCTGTGAGTGTATTTTTGGATTGGACTATGTTCGAGTGCTTGTTTTAAATATTGCTGTCCCAGGGCTGGACAAAGAGCTCAGTCTGGAGAGTGCTTGCCTTGCGTGTATGAAGTCCTGGTTCGATCCCCAGCACCACATACACAGGTATGGTGGCTTATGCTTCTAATCCCAGCAGTCGAGAGGCAGCAGCAGGAGGGTCAAGAGTTCAAGGTCATCCGTCCCTGGTTACACAGAGAGGCCAGCCTAGGCTATGAGACCCTGTCTCAAAAAGCAAACAAACAACAAACAAACAAAACATTTGCTGGCTTGGAATTCATAAGATGGCTTCAAGAATTTTGGCTTGGGGTTAGGACAGAATTCCCAGTGCTTTGTGGGATGGCCCTAAAAATACTTCTGACATTCTATACTATATATTTATGTGATATAGCATTCTCAGCACTGTTATAGAAACAAAATACTCATCAATTCCAAAAAGCATTGAAGATGTTTTATGTCCTGCAGTGTCCAATGTTCAGCCAAGGTTTAATTCTTTATGTACAAACAAACATTTCTCTCATGAATATGAAAATTTGTTTTTTATCCTTAGTACATATTAAAGAATTGTTTTAAAGTAAATTTCAGTACATGTTTGATTTGCATACCTATTTTATACACTAGTATATGTCGGATGGCATAAAAATGTCTTGGTATAAAGGAGTCCTGAGTGGGGAACTCTTGAGAAGCTTCAGAGCAGAGCCCACCATGGGAGCTCTGAGCATTTCATGTGGCTTTTTGTCTGTACTTTATGAGGTTCAAACGAAGAAAATCTGTGCCTTTGGAGTTAATACTCCTTGCTTCCACTAGATTGAGGGATGTCATGAATTTGAGTGTGTGTGTGTGTGTGTGTGTGTGTGTGTGTGTGTGTGTGTGTGTCTGCCTGCCTGTCTGTCTGTCTGTCTGTGTCTTTGTGTTTTCCTAAAACTGTCAGGTTAGGGAGTATGATACATTTCACACATCATTTATTCAACATAAGTGTTCCTCAGATGATTCATCATAAGCCAGGGGTTGAAAACAGTATTGGAAGAAGAAAGACACTACCAGTAGCTTCCATAGGGCTCCTGGGAAGTGCCTGGGACATTCCTCTCATAAAATCATTAACATCATGAAGTGTTGTTTACACTCTTCTAAGATGTACCCAGGACAAGAAGTTCCCAAGCAGACAAGCTCCACTGAGGGGTGTGAGGTCAGTGGGGCTCTCTGTTTCCATTGGCCACAATGGGATAGACTTTCAGACAGCTCAGGACTATTCCCACATTTCAGTCTGTTATTTCTACCTCCCAGATCACTTACCAATGGACAAAGAAATGCTTGAGATTTTGTTTGTTTGTTTTTTTCCTTTGAGACAGGGTCTCATATAAAACAGGATGGCCTTAAACTCTCTGTGCAATGGAGGATGACCTTGAACATCTGACCCTCCTGCCTCCACCTCCTGAGTGCTGGGACAATGGGCATGGACCCGCTTTAACACAGTACTGGAGACTGAACGCAGGGCCTCACGCATGCTACGTGAACACTTTTTCACCCGAGCTACACACATACGAAGCCCGAGGTTAGCATTTTTATATGAGATAACAGTGAGAAGAAAATGTGCTTGCACAAGGAACCACTTATTAGAGTTTGTGTTAACTCATTTTTTTCCACCTTAAATAAAATAAAGATTAAACATTATCAGTAACATGAAAGTACTCCAGAACAGGAAAGACGGGGTAAAACCAGATACTGTCCTAAATTAACTTTAGGTAGTTACTAGTTTCCTCTGTGTTCCCACCTTGCTTTTTCAGTACCTCTCCCTCCCTCCCTCCCTCCCTCCCTCCCTCCCTCCCTCCCTCCCTCCCTCCCTCCCTCTCTCCCTCCCTCCCTCCCTCCCTTCCTTCCTGGTCTGGAATACACTCTGTAGTTGTCTTCTTCAGCTTACTGACACCAACTTCACAAGTTGTGAAGTGGGCTGAAGAGATAACTCAGAGGCTAAGAGTGTGTACTGCTCTTCCAGAGGACCTGAGTTCTATTCCCAGCATCCTGGAACTCCAGCTCAAGGGGAATCTGATGTCTCTGACCACACACACACACACACACACACACACACACACACACACACACACACACACACACACACTTCCCCTTTCAGCACCTCTCCTGGGATCCAGGGCTTCCCACACGCTAGGCAAACACTCTATCACTGTGCCATGCCCACAGGTCCACCCCGCCTTTTTTTCTTCTTCCAGAGAACACTCTTTAGAGAAACCGATGTACAAAAAATTCCATGTCACAGCCTGTGGGGATTTCTAAGATACCTGCTTCCCAGGTCTCCCTAACAGGGTTCATAGCTTAAAGATCAGGCAGGAAAGGTTTCAGACAGAGCTCTGAAATAGACTGGAAAGACATTTCACAAAGCTATCTCCTGGTACCTCTAGAGCCTATTTTAAACATTTTGGAAACCGACCACATTCTATTTAAAAAAAAAAAAAAGGTCTTTTAGTTGCAACCGTGACTTTCGATCTTTGTAGTTGGCAGGTGTCGTTCCAACAGCTGAACACACTATTTAAAAGACAGCAAAGCTGCTTGACTTAAATCATGCAGGGATTTGAAAGGATGTGTCATGTGAGGGGAAAGAAACGCTCCAAGAAGCCCTTTATTTCTTTGAGCCATTGCTCCGCTGAAATGAATGTAAGAGTCATCTTTGGACAGTAGGAAATCATAGTTACCAAGTCGCTTCAAAATCACTCCCCCAAGAGCAAAGAAGAATGACATTCAGTTCCCTCTCCAAAGAAGAGCGAGGTCTATAAACAGAGCTGTTGAGAGACTCTGGAAAAGGTCCAGAAAGAATCCCGCACATTAGTTGCCATTACCTTTTCTAGATCGGGCCATTCCTTTGGTAGAATATGAGTGTGGATGTCAATTTTCATCTCCACAGGATCAGAGGAGACACGTGTATGTACAAAAAGGGGAATCTGATGTCAAGAGATCGTCATGAAAGGCAGAGTTCATTGACTTCCTCCGTCCCTTTATGTCTACCTTCGGGTACCAGTCAGAAGGCCTGGCCAGCCCAGGTTTGGTCCATGCCAACTGCCCTATTAAAGTTCAAGATTCTGTTTATCCCCTTGGCTTTGGTTCAGTACTCTTTGGTAACTAGGACTCAGCACAAAATTTAAAAAGAAAAAAAAAAAGGCAACAAGAAAACAGGAATGTACTCAACTTCTGGGGCCAAAAGGGCAGCATGCTGCCTTGACTCAACAGAAGCTCAGAACTTGACTAATTTGGAGGTGGGGATGTAGCTCAGTTGGCAGGAGGCTTGTCTAACATGGGTTCCATTCACAGCACCACTTAAACCAGACATGATGGTGCACACTTATAATCATGGCACCTAGGAAATAGAGGCAGTTGGATCAGAAGTTCAAGGTCACCCTTGGCCTTATAGTAAGTTCAAGGCTGGTCTAGTAAATATGAAACCCTGCCTCCAGGAAAAAAAATTGACCAATTTTGTATTTTAATATTTAAATTTTATCAAGATACATTCTGTTAAAAATCAACTAGCATGTATTTAGACATAAAATAATTCAGGGGAGTTTTAAAGAAAAATCGTATTATTGTCTAATTCATCTCTTCTTATATTTGGTTTTGTTACCCAGAAGTAACTCATGTTAATGGTTTTTGGGTTTTGTTTTTGATCCAGTTAGCTATTTCCATGTCTTTAAATCATATTTAAAAACTGCTTGTTAGAGCGAGGAGGTGGTGGCTCACTCCTTTAATCCCAGCACTCGGGAGGGAGAGGCAGGCAGAGCTCTGTGAGTTCGACCTGGTCTACAGAGCGAGTTCTAGGACAGCCAGGGCTACACAGAGAAAGCTGTCTCAAAAAAAAAAAAAAAAAAAACAGTAAAAAAAACAGTAAAAAAAAAAAAAAGAAAGGAAGGAAGAAAGGAAGAAAGAAAGGAAGGAAGAAAGAAACTGTCTTGTTCACAAAAATTTAACATGTTGAAAACATAGTAGGGTAAGTTTTCTCTTTTAATTATTTTAAGTGTGTAAGTGTTTTGTCTACATGTATGTCTGTGTACCCCATGCTTGTCTGATACCCTCAGAGATCAGAAGGGGGCATTGAAACTGGAGTTATGGATGGTTATGAGGGCATTGGAGCTCCTGGAACCGGAATTACAGATAGTTGTGGGCTATCATGTGCGTGCTAGAAACTGAACCCAGGACCTCTGGAAGAGCAACCCACGCTCTTACCCACTGAGCCGTCTCTCCAGCCCCGGGGAGTTTCATCTTCACTTGCATCATCTTTATGGTTACATTTCGTTCTTTGCCTCTGGTTTTCTACTCGTGGTTCATTTCTCTTCTCACTCACTCAGACGGGCAGGTATTTAGCAGGCACTGGCTGAGAGATCTGCTGAAAAAATGGTAGGGGAAGTTTCATCTTGCAGAAAGCGTCTACCGTTCAGGTTGTACTTTGTCCTCGTGGACTTTTCAGTTCATTCATTCACTCATTTATGCATGCATTTAACAAACACTTCTGGGGACTTCCTACGTGCTGAAGATGTAAGGTTGAATGAGATGAGATGATGTATAATAATAGATCACTGTATACAGCCTTGTGTAGGGATTGGAACCAATCAGCATTCCAGCTGAGGGTGGGTTGTGTGGGCCAGGAGGGTGTCCATTGAAGCATAAAGTGGGACTTAACAGTCATGCCATCAAGGGGAGCCTGGGATAAACCCGTCCTTTTCCTCATCTTGGAAAGGAAAATGTTCAAAGGACCCTAGGGGCTCTGACAGAACGTTACATCTACTCTAGGAATGTTCCCTTCTGCGCAATCTCTTCAGTACAGAAACTGAGTATTCAAAAAGCCTTCTGGCTGTAATTCACCTGATTATGGATGAATTATAAAAGCATATTAGTGATTGATGCTCAGCGTGAGAGGGAACAAGGGGAAATTTCAATGCTCTTGCCTTTCCTTGTTTCATGAGACCCATTCTCATACTGCTTGGGCTGTCCTCAAAGTCCCTGTGTAGGATGGATTGCCTCGGACTCTTGATCTTGCCGCCTTCACACCTCATGCTGACACTACAGGCATATAGCACCGTGCGTAGCTCCTTTTTTTTTTTTTTTTTAAAGACAGGGTCTGGTGTATTCCAGGCTGTCCTTGAACTCCTGGCCCTTCTCTTTCCTCTTTTTGAGGGTTGGGATTACTAGCCTGCACTACCAGACCCCATCTGCATGGTTTGGATGGAGTTCAGGGCCTCTGCACACTAAGCCACACCCCGGTCTCTCCCTCCCCCATTCTCCTTATTGGGACCCCATTGCATCCCACCTCCATGTTCCGCTTTGTCCACTCCCACAGTCAGGACCTTGTCTCTCTTCACGATTCTTTCATTGCTGCTGCTGGTCACTGGCGGCAGTGGCGGCTCCCTGCGGTTTGTCCCAGAGACTGTCTGGACCCAGCACAGTCTCTTTGAAACACAACATGCCTTTTGGCATAATGCTGTTTGTGGTTTTTCACTGCTAGGTCTGTGAGAAACCCAGAGCTGCTGGTGTCCATTGAAACCCACAAGAAACAAGCGCCACTAGTTGAGTCTCGGCCCCTCTCGTCTCCGTGCGCTGCCTACTGTGCCCTGGTCCCCAGCCACGGGCCGCATTTCCTGCTTCCTCACACAAAATTCTGGCACCTTCCTGTCTCTATTTACAGCTTCCTTGGTGTCTGATGTCTGCAACAAAGGTCTTCGTCCTCCTTTCTAACTCTAACCATGACTCAGTATTTAGCCTAAGCATCATCATCGTCTTCTGATCACTCCTGTCTCCCAGAGATAAAATGGACCACCCATACACATTCCCATCCTCCACCCATACATCACCCCATCCTCCACCCAAACATCACCTCTTCCTCCACCCAAACCCCTCCCCGTCCTCTATCCACACACCTCTCTATCCTCTATCCATACACCTCCCCATCCTCCACCCATACATCACTCCATCCTCCACCCATACACCTCCCCATCCTCCACCCATACACCTCCCCATCCTCCACCCATACATCACCCCATCCTCCACCCATACACCTCCCCATCCTCCACCCATACACCTCCCCATCCTCCACCCACCTTGCCTACCCCCAGACTCATGAGTAGAAAGGACCCCCCAGAAGTGTGAACAAGTTCTAGCTTAGATGTCTTCAAAGACACCAGAAGTCCTTCCTGCGGCTTCCCCTCCACCCTGTGCTCCTGGACTTAGGCACCCAGAGACTCTTTGTCTCTTTCCCCTTCTCAGCAATGACAGGTGTGTTGTTCCACAGACTGGCTGACTTTTAGGCATGTCTGTGGGGGACTGTCTTGACTGCTAACTGAGGTGGAGAAATCCAGTCCACCGCAGACAGCACCATTCACTGTGTTTGGGTCCCGGACTGTTTAAGTGTAGAGAAGGTGAATTGAAATGTACACCAATCGGGGCTCAGTCCAGTTAAAGAGGCAAATTATAATGGAAGGCAGAGAGAGGAGTTTTGGTCGGTGTGGTCACAGTGTGAAGAGGGGCAGAGAGATTCACTGACCCTCCCCGACTCCACCTTCTGGGCTCCTAACAGGGGTTTAGGTTTAGGGCAGCATGAATGCTTAATTAAGAAGCGCTGGTCAATCAAGGTGTGGTCCCAGCCACTTGACCCATCTTTATCTGGGCTCCAGTCTCCTCTGCAATGAGGTCTGACAAGTTGGAACTGTCTGAAATCTCTTCCTGGGAGGTAAGTTCACTCTCTGGCAGGCACTAGGCTTCAGTCCTTTTCTTTCTCCTTAGCGTGAGATTCCTGGGGAGCTTCCAATGTCTTGGGGTGCCTTGCTTCAATATTCCAATACCCGAAAGAAGGGCACAAGTGGTGCCCCTTAGCACAGTGGTTGTCACCCCATGGGTCACAACCCCTTTGGTGTGTGTGTGTCGAATGACCTTTTCACAGGGGTCGCATATCAGATATCCTGTATATCAGATACTTACATTACAATTCACAACAGTAGCAAAATTACAGTTACGAAGCAGCAATGGTGATTATTTGGCTGGGGATGACCATGAGGAACTGTATTAAAGGGTCGCAGCATTAGGAAGGTTGAGAACCACTGCTTTAGAATGTCTTTATTTCTGCCAGGCTCCTGACAAGTCTTACTATTTGGAGACCACCTGATTCAGTCTTCTGCTCTTAAATTTGTCTACGTTCAGAAACTGCTGAACTAATAACTTTCTGAGTAAACACCACAGGAACAGGGACCATACTTGTCTGTTGATTTTATGTGCTGCCTTGTCAAGGTCATGACGCTCAGACCTTACACCAGACACTGCTCTGCCCTTTTCTGCTGATGTAGTTTTTTTTTTTTTTTTTTTTTTCTCGAGACAGGGTTTCTCTGTGTAGCTTTGCGCCTTTCCTGGAACTCACTTGGTAGCCCAGGCTGGCCTCGAACTCACAGAGATCCGCCTGGCTCTGCCTCCCGAGTGCTGGGATTAAAGGCGTGCGCCACCACCGCCCGGCTGCTGATGTAGTTTTAAACTGTAGGAATACTTAGATCAATGGAGTTTCAGCAAACTCATCTGTTATTCACAATGGGAATGAGCTTCATCCTGGGAGCTGGATGAGACTCATTTAAAAAAAAATAGCAACAGACTGATTTTCTCTCCTCCCACCCCTTGTCTATCTGTCTATCATGCCCCTTATTGATGGTAATATGTTCCAAAAATGTGTTTGGCAACTTTGTTATTGTGCAAACACCACTGAGTGTATTTACACAAACTTAAATGGTATAGGGCAAGCAAAAGACTTGGTAACACAGACAAGATATGAAGCTGCTGTCACTACAGCATCATTGTGTTGTTGTTGTTGTTGTTGTTGTGTGTGTGTGTGTGTGTGTGTGTGTGTGTGTGTGTGAGAGAGAGAGAGAGAGAGAGAGAGAGAGAGAGAGAGAGAGAGAGAGAGAGAGAGAGAGAGAATGCTCTAATTGGTAACTTGACATAACTTAGAATCATCTGGGAAGAGTCTCAGTGATGGATTGTAGATTAGGTTGACCTGTAGGCATGTCTGTGGGGACTGTCTTGATTGCTGACTGAGGTGGAGATGTCCAGTCCACTGCTGACAGCACCGTTCCCTGTGTTTGGGTCTGGACTGTGTAAGTGCAGAGAAGGCGAAGTGATGAGTAAGAATGGCTGCATTGCTACCTCTCTGCTCTTGACTGTGGATGGGATTTGGTGACTGTTCTGAGCCCTGCCACATTGTCATCCCTGCTATGATGAACTATGTATGACCTGGAACTGGAACTGTGAGCTCAAATAAACCTTTTCTCCCTAAGGTTTTTGTTTTTATTTTTGTTTTTTGGGGGAGGGAAGGGTTTCATTATGTAGCTCTAGCTGTCCTGGATCTAGCTCTGTAGACCAGGCTAGCCTCAAACTCACAGAGATCTGCCTACCTCTGCCTCCCGAGTGCTGGGATTAAAGGCGTGCGCCACCACTGCCTGGCATCATTGCTTTTCTTTTCAAGATATTCTATCACAGTAACATTATCAGACAAAGTTTCCATTCCCAGAGCTCTCTCTGGCTCCTTTTATATTTATGCAATTAAATGCTCAAGGGTTGAAACAGAAACTAGTTATTGGATTTGAATTTTAAAAGCGTTGGCCTCAGAGGTAGATGGAAGACTTTAAGCCATAGACTTGGGAAGGACTAGGGTGGAGACTAAATGTTGACTTGGGTCTGACTAAATAAAGGTCTCCTAGACTGGGGAAGAAGCTCAAATAAGGGACAGCAGCTTGTGGATGCTGTGAGTCCAAGTTGGAGTGGGAGAAGAATCTCTAGATGACTTAAGAGGTCTTGGTCTAGGAATGGACAAGAGCTTTATGCTCATGCAGAGGAAGGAGCCAGAAGGCAGGATGGAGGTTGTGCCTGGATCTACCAGGCTCTGTGTGGGTGAGCAGAGTAGTCACAGCTCAACACGGTGAGAGAGCTTTAGGGTGATGGCAGAGGAGGATGGAAGCAAGCCAGGTATCAGGAGGCCTGGGGAAAAGAGGTGACAGATGGGGGTGAGGCCTCAGGCCCTGTGTGTGTCTGTGGTTAGAGAAGCACAGAACTACCCAACATCAGCGATTACCCACACTTAAAACTACCTCTTCCTTCCATTCCTTTGCCTGTTGCATTAGTTACTTGTCTTGTTGTAAAATATCTTACAAAAGCAACTTAAGGAAGGCGTGGTAACTATGCCTCACAGTTTGAGGGCAGGGGTGTAAGGCACCTGGTCACGGTCTTTCTACCTTAACTAACTTAATCTCGAAACTCCAATCATGCTTGCTCCCTTTGGTCTTTGTCCAGTAGGAAGTGAGGCCATGGTCTGAGACAGAATTTAAAGTTTACAGTCACGCCCTTCACATGGCTGGTGACAAAGGGCAGCCTCAGCACTATAGTGCAGCTGGACTGTAGGGATGTCTAATCGTCCAAAGTCTAGAATAAAGCCCAGTCACCTGTACTGGACAGCTGTACTGAAGGTATTATCCACGCTTCTTATCTCTGTTTTGTTTTTCCTTCTGTGTGCAGGTGCATGGGGAAGTCAATGCAGGGTTTCTCCCATAAATGCTCTCTACCCCATATTTTATTTTTTGTTTTTGTTTGTTTGAGCCAGGGTTTCTCTGCGAAATAGTCCTGGCTGTCCTGGAATGCCCTCTGTAGACCAGGCTGGTGGCCTCGAACTCACAGAGATCTGCCTGCCTCTGCCTCCCGAGTGCTGGGATTAAACCACCACCTCCTGGCCTCTATGCTGTTTTTGAAAGAGTCTCTGACTGAACCTGCAGCTCGTTGATTTGACGAGGCTGGTTGGCCAGTGAACCCCAAACATCTTCCTGTCTCCACTTCCCCAGTCCGGGACTACAAGTGTGTGCCATTGCACCCAGCGGCTTTTACGTGGTGTAGGGGATCCAAACCCAGGTTCTCACGCCTGTGCAGCAAGCATTTTCCTAACTGGGTCATCTTCCCAGCCCCTTTGTGAACACGTGACAGTACCTCAAGCGTTTGCATTGTCTATAAAAACATGTTTAGGAAGAACTTGCACTGTTTTACATTGTTAGTGTTCCCAGAAGTCACCATCACCCCTGTCACGCTTGACCATTAAACACATAGATGACGTCACTCAGCTGTTTAGTCACGTTCCCATTTGACCCTCAAACCCACAGGAGATGCGGCTTTCCTGTTTGCCTCAACAACCGAGTCAGAAACCTCACAGCCCTGTGCGTTCTACTCCAGGCATTTCCTGAACTACAGACTCTATCCAGGATCTCCTCCCATTTCATTAGATTTGCTGGATCAGTTACCTAATAAGAGTCTGCACTGGGCAGGAGAGACGGCCCAGTTAGTGCAGTGATAGTGTGTAAGTATGAGTGAGGACCTGAATTTTTTTTTTTTTTTTTCCGGAGCTGAGGATTGAACCCAGGGCCTTGCGCTTGCTAGGCAAGCACTCTACCACTGAGTTAAAATCCCCAACCCAAGGACCTGGATTTGATATCCAGCACTCAAGTGAAAACAGCTGGTGCATACTTATAATCCCAGCACTGGGGGGCAGAGACGAGTGGATCCCTGGGGCCAGATGGCCAGGGAGCCTAGCTTTCTCGGTGATTTCAATGCATTCAGTGCCTGAGACGTGACACTGGATGTTGTCCTCTGGCCTCTGTGCTTCAGTGCATAAACGCACACGCACGGGTGCAGGGACTTGGCGGGGGTTGGGGGTGGGGCTCAGGAACCCCCCCCTTACTAGGACTGAGGAAACAGGTTCTTTTCACTTCGACTCAAATATAGAGTGCCAGCCCCAAAGCTAGCACGTTTGAATTCGATTCATCTGTCTCCTCCACTATGGCTTTGGATCAGGCACCATGAGTTCCTCCGGCGAAATCTCTTCATTCACTATTTTTGGAGTTGATGACTAATTCAGAAATGAACAGTAGGCATTCACAGAGTCGGAGAGAGTGTGCCAGGCCCTCGGGATATCAGTGTAGTGTGCCAGGCATTCATAATATCCGTGCTGGAGCTGTCAATCTTTGCCCCCCCCCCCCTTTGCAACACTGTGAGGTGGAGAGGCAGAAATAAATTCATGTGAAATCCAGCACCTGGGGTGGAAAGAACGAATTCCATACTAAGAACCCTGAGGGCAGAAAACAATTTTTTTTCCTAAAGGGTTAAGGCTAGATTTGGAAAGTTACAGTTTCTCCCTGTGAAATTTCAAATGTCAGTCACCCAGGGGACTCTAAAAAGACGGGTATCGGCCTCTCCCCTGACACTCCCCATCAGTTACCTTTAACTTCAACTTGACACACTCTAGAGTCACAGAGAGGGGATTATGGAGGAATTGCCTAGATCAGACTGGCCTGCTGCATGTCTAGAGGGGAGTGTCTTAATTATTAATTGATGCAGGAGGGCCCAGTCCACTGTGGGAGGCATCACTTCTAGGCAGGTGGTCCTAGGATGTATAAGAAAGTTAGCTAAGGTCTGGAGAGATGGCTCAGTGGTTAAGAATGCTGACCTTTCTTTCAAAGGACCCAGGTTTGATTACCAGCACCCACATGGCAGCCTACAACCATCTGAAACTCCAGTTCTCCTGCCCTCTTTTGGCTTCCTCCATGGGCACGAGGCCCACAAGTAGTACATAGACTTGCAGCTTGCAGGAAAAACATCCATACACATAAAATACAATAAATAAAATAAAATATTAAAAAAGAAGGCTAGCTAAGCAATGAGCCATCAAAGCAGTATTCCTACACTGTTCCTGCCTCCAGGTTTCTGCCCTGATTTCCTTCAGTGATGGATTATGGCCTTGAAGTGAAAGCCAAATAAATATTTTCTTCTTTTAAGTTACTTTTGGATGGAGTGTGTTCTTACAGTAACAAAAGGAAACTATAACACCCCCCACACACGCGCACCCCCCTCCCATATACACACACATCCAAGAATGCAATGCGTAGTCAAATTTGAATTTCAAATGAGTGGCAGATAATGTTCCCAGCGTAATGCTATTTCAAATATTGCACAGAGCAATAGTAGAGTGTTTCCCTGCTTAGTGCTGGGACTGCAGCTTAGTGGTGGTGTCCTCAGAGGTCAGAAAAGGACATTGACATTGGAGTTATCATGGTTGTAGGCCACTGTGTGGGTGTTGGGGATCAAACCACGTCCTCTGAAAGAGTAACAAGTCCGCATAACGACAAAGCTGTCTCTCCAGCCCCTGGAATTTTCTTAAGTTCTTAGTGTGGTTGTGATGTTTTGTATAATATTAAGGACTTGCCTTAATATTATACTATCCCAGGGGCCCAGAAGGGACACTACCAGCCGCGCAGGAATGAATCTAGATACACTGAGTTCTTTAGTCCATTCACTTTATTCTTCTAAGCCAGTTCTGTCTACACAGTTTCAGCCCTGTCCTCACATTCAGCTCCTCTCTGTGCCCAGTTTTCCTGTCCTCATAGTTTAGTAAGCTCTTAGGCTTTTGGCCTGATCTTTCTCCGCCGTCTCTTTGTCCTCCATCTATATCCTTTCTGGCTCCTTACCCCTGGCCCTGATAAACTCTACAAGAGATCTGCTTTACCCTCTCCTGAACCTCTGTCTTCCTCTCTTCTCTCTGGCCATGCAGTTCTGTGTCTTCTCTTCACTCTTCCTCTCTTCTCTCTGGCCATGTGCTTCTGTGTCCACCTCTGGAATTCCACTCCAGTCCTTACTGCGCCTGCTTATGTAAAACACCCTAGGTCCTAGGCATGGAGGAAGGGGATGGTCTGAGCTTCATTTGCACAAGAAACAAAGCTATGCATCTCCAGCCAGCTTGTCTCCTAGGCTCAGCAGGGGAGTTAGTTACCTAGAAGTTCAGCAGGTCTGAGGTGCTGAACTGTTTGCCAAATGGTCTGGGAATATTTGGTCACGCAAGAATTTCATAGCAGAGGACAGCTGAAATATTAAAAGCTGGATTGTGAGACCAAAATGAGCCATCTTAGAAATAAGACAAATGCTTTCACCCTAAAATTAAGGCCTAAGATTTCTCCTTTTGGGAATAGGCCATTAGTTACTGAAACCAGTCAGTTCAGATTCCAGAAACCAGGAAGTGTAAAAGTACAGAGTCACAAGATAGTCACAAGGTAATGCCTGCTGGACTATGGAATGTCCTCTCCCTGGTTTCCAGGGTAACTGACCACAGAAATGCCCCCACCTGAGGGCAGCCAATGAGAAATGGTGGCGGGCAACCACTCCCTTAGAAGTAATTTCTAGAAGTCCCTAGAAGTGAGCCAATCAGAATTGTATCCATACTAGCACCCCTAAATGATGTAACCTTGTGACTTTTCCCTTTAAAAACTGAGCTTGCAGACAGGTGGGCGCTTCCTCCAGCCTCCATTGCATTGGATGTATTGGATGGAGTCCCTGCCTAGGCTTGTATTGCTTTTGGATATCCAGAATTAAACCTTGCTTTTGCATTCCGGCATGCTCGTCTTTGGTGGTCTCTCTGGGGGTCACGATCTGGGCACAACAGGATAACACCAAATATTCATAATAAATGGCTTGCCTTTTGACAGACCCTTGGCCGGTCAAAGTATAGCTCTAACACACAGCTGAATCTCTATAATATATTCTTGCAGCCTGCAAGAGTGATGTTCACTGAGGTGAAGAAAGATGGGGCTGGACCTGCCAAGGTGTTTTCTGTAAGGGTTGGCAGAGGAAGAGCTGAAATAGGAAAGAGAAGGATGAGGATTTTAAAGACAGACCAGTTGGGGTTCATCCAAACTCCAGTAAAATCATCCTATTTTGTTATCTTATATTCTATATGTGAATTGCATGTTTGTTTTGATTATATTTCTCCACGTGTATGTGAGTAGGTGGGTGCATGTGCATGTGCAGATATGGAGGCCACCAGAGGTCAGCCATACAGTATCATTCCTCAGGAACCATAGACCATGGCCTCCAAATTCCCAGTGCCCCTGAGTGACATTGTGGGGTACTGGTCCATTATCTCAATGACAGAGTGTGCTGTACATTTAAATCCATAATCCCAGACAGTGGCTGTTTGTGGTTCTGTAACTGGAGCTTGTACATGTGAGCTGTGAGCTGGGATTTTGAGGTCCATTCTGTTTTAGAGGGAACCCAGGAGTGAGTTGGAAGAGGAGAGGCACACAAATCGTGGACCAGGGACCAGAACCCTCTGGCATGTTATTTTGGGCTCAGAACTTCTATGGATTCAATAATTTCTTCCAACATTTTTTATACTAAATTGAAAATGTTTTCCTTGCGGGCTGGAGAGATGGCTTAGTGGTTAAGAGTACTTATTGCCTTTCTAGAGGACCAGAGTTCAATCCACAGCATCCACATGATGCCTCACAACTGTCTGTGACGTCAGTTCCAGGGGATCAGATGCCTTCTTCTGGCTTCCTTGGTCACCAGGCACACAAGTGGGGCTCAGCCACCCATGCAAGCAAAATTCCCACACACATAAAATACAACAACAACCTTTAAAACATTTTCAGGGGCTGAAGAGATAATTCTGAGTAAGAGTACCGGTTGTTCTTCCATAGAACTGGGGTTTGATTCCCGGCACCCACAAGGTGGCTCACAGTCTGGAACTGCAGTCCCAGAGGGTCCAGTGCTCTCTCCTGGCCTCCGTGGGCACCAGGTATGCATGTGGTACACAGACATACATGCAGGCAGCACATCATAGGCATGAAGTGTTTTCACACCTGTTTCCATACAGGTGTGAAAACCTCCATGTCTCTCGACCCTCCTTCCTCTCCCATCTCCTCTCACCATTACTGCCCTTTGTCCCCCTCTGCTTTCATTTTACAAAGACAGTCACTGTTTTATGTGACCGTGTGCAATCTAGGGACCATAATGAGAGAAAACACACGGCAGTTGTCTTTCTGAGACTGGCTTAATTCTCTCAATATGATGATCTCCAGTTGCATCCAATTTCCTGTAAACGACATAACTTTGTTCTCCCTTAAGGGTGAAAAAATTCAGTGTGTGTGTGTGTGTGTGTGTGTGTGTGTGTGTGTGTGTGTGTGTAGCTCACATTTTCTCTACCTATTCCTCTGTTATTGGACACTTAGACCGGTTCCATAACTTAGCTTTTACAGTGAGGTGGTCAAAATGGACGTACAAATAACTGAGATGTGTTGATTGAAGTCCTTGGGGTAAACACCCGGGTGTGATGCAGCTGAAGGACCTAAAGTTTCAACTTCAAACCAGGCCTTCTATGTGGTCTAGGGTCTATTTGTCGAGGTGGGCGAGTAGGTCATGTATGTGAAGTTCTGAATGAATGTGTGTTATTATTGACATGACCATGGCCGTGTCAAGGACTCATAGGAAGGACAAGAGAGTTCTCGAATCTCTGAGATTCAACAGCCTCTGCTTTCCAAGTGCAGGGTTTAGAGGCGAGCACTACAATGCTCAGCGTCAATTTTACAGATTTTAAAAACAGTGGATTGCACTCCCTTCACACACAAAAAAAAACCCACTATGTTCCACTGAAGAGTCTAGAAGAAAAAGAATACATGCTCATTGTCTTAGTTAGGATTTCCATTGTTGTGAGACAATACCAGGACCAAAAGCAACTTGGAGAGAAAAGGGTTTGTGTCAGCTTCACAATTCCACCTCACGGTCTGTCATTGTGGGAAGTTGGGGCAGAAACCCAAGGTACAGACCATGGAAGAGTGCTGCTTACTGGATTGCTGTCCGTGACTTCCTCAGCCTGCTTTCTCAAACACCCCAGGAGCATTAGCCTAGGGATGACACCGCCCACAGTGAGCTGCACCCTCCCACATCAATCATTTATCAAGGCAACGCCACACAGACTTGTGTTACAGGCCAGTCTTACCAAGGCACCTTCTCAATTAAGAGTCCCTTTTTCCGGGTATGTCTAGGACCATCAAGTTGACAAAATCCAACACATCCCTTAGCTAGCTTAACTCTCCTATGCTCTTGTAGCCTTGTGATGAAGGTCGAAGATGAGGAGCTGGGCACACTTTACTAACAGAGCTATCTCCGCAGCCCTGGACTCAGTCATTCACTCCGCAAGGCAACCCACAAGCAAGAGCCTCTCTGTTTCACTCATGGCAAAACTGAGGCACTTTGAAGCCTCATTTCCATCAAGCCCGGGGACCATAAATACACTTCCTGTTGTTAGCAGGTCAGGGAAATGATAGGAAGATCTCGTCTGCTGCTTGGGAAGCCACTCTTTGGAGTTCTTGTACTTTTTAGGGTCCATGGAGCTGCTTTCAGGAGTGTCTGAGGGAAGCCTTGGGAAGACAAGAAAGAACGATGGGGCTACAGGTCAAGGTCATGAAGGCAAGCTGTGTGAAGGGGGTTCTCTTCTCAGGGCTGGGGAGACGACAGTGGGTAAAACCCTTGAGGAGAGGAGGTTGAGCTTTGGATCGCAGAACCCAAGGTAAGTCAGGTACAGGAGTGCCCATCTGTAATCCCAGAGCTCCTGTGGGGAGCTGGGAGGTTGGGACAGGGCAGTCCCTGGAAGTCTGTGGGGCAGCTGGCCTGGTGGGTGCAGTAATGACTTCTCCCACAAGGTGGAGGGCAAGGGCGGGTACTAAAGGTTGTCTTACGACCTCCACACAGGCAGGATGCACACGATCACCTGCTCTCTCTCTCTTTCCCTCCCTCTATCTCTCTGTCCTCTCCCCTCCTCTCTCTCACATGCTTTGCACACACACACACACACACACACACACACACACACACACACACACACACACTCACACCCAATCTCTCCCCTCTCTCCTTCCTTCCTATCTTCCCTCCCTCCCTCCCCCTCCACACACACACACAGATACACATGGACACACACAGGTAAAAATAAATTAATAAGTGTCCTTTTCTTGATGCAAGATTAACAAACTAATCATGGAAGCACACGACTCGGAATTCTAGACTCCACAGGAAGAAGATGATGAAAAACCACAGACGTTGCCATGGCAGAGGAGACAGGGAGTTGACTCCAAGGCTATCTCCTGGCAACCATTTGACAAAGAGCTGCACTTGACTTTGAATTACAGGCAAGGCAGCAACCACTTGGGGATCCTTTGCAAGAGAACTTTAATCAAGCTTACCTGGATGCCCCGAGAGAAGTCCAGATTTATTAATAGAAATTAAATACAATTTCAGGCACCCTCCTCCAGTGAACCACTTCCCTAGTCTGCCTAGTTATGAAAGCTTTAAAAGTTCTGCTCTCCATGAAAGCATTTTCTACTTCCATTTTCTTTTATTATTGGTTTTCACACTTATTTATTTAATTGTGTGTGTATATGTGGGTGGCCACTTGTGTGTGATGGCACATGTGTGGGTCAGAGAAACACTCTGAGGGAGTAGATCCTCTCCCTCTATCATGTGGGTCCTGGGACTTGAACTCAGGTCGTCAGGCTTGGTGGCAGACTTCTTTGCCCACTAAACCACCTCACTGGCCCTAGCATGCTCTGTGCCAAGGAAAAGCTTGCTAGTCCTTATCTGCAAATGCCTCTATCCAAAAGGCCAGAACATGAGGTTGAGGATCCTAAAGTACTTTCTGGAATGTTGGCCCAAATCCCACTGTAGAAGTAACCATCTTACTAAATAAGAAACACAGAGCCAATGCAAAGATGAAAGCCCAAGAGGTCAGAGCTAAGAGCCTTACCCTTCCTGCTTCAGTGATCCAGGAGACCTACTTCCTGTGTGTTTGTCTTTATATAGACTTTCTGTTCTGCCTTCTCATTGGTTATAAACCCAACTACATGACCGCCTCGTCACTGCCTGTCTGTACAGTCCTCCAGGTTGGTATTGAGATTAAAGGCATGTGTCTCCATGTTGGCTGTATCCTTGACCACACAGAGATCTACCTAGCTCTGCCTACCAAGTGCTGGGATTAAAGGCGTGCACCACCACCGCCGCCCAGCTTCTGCGATGGCTTACTATTAGCTCTGACCCCCAGGCAACTTTATTTATTAACATACAAATAAAATCACATTTCAGTACAAATAAAATATCACCATATCCCACCGTAGCCCTTGCTTTGATTTTATGATGTCTGGGTACAGATACCATACATAACACAGGGGTGTAGAACTTTGGTTATACATTGGCATCATAGGAACTTAAGAACTATCCCCACCCACACCTGAGTGTCAGCACATTTGAAAGCTCTCTGGGCTTTCCTAAGACCCAGCCAGGACTGAAAAGCACCAGCTTGATGGATCTTTGAGGACTAAGATGCACTACAGGAAGCCATCATTCCAGGAAAGCACACATTGAGGTTTTTACATTTGTTGGTTTTTTTTTTTTTTTTTTTTTTTTGGTTTTTCGAGACAGGGTTTCTCTGTGTAGCTTTGCGCCTTTCCTGGAGCTCACTTGGTAGCCCAGGCTGGCCTCGAACTCACAGAGATCCACCTGGCTCTGCCTCCCGAGTGCTGGGATTAAAGGCGTGCGCCACCACCGCCCGGCTACATTTGTTGTTTTTTGAGACAAGGTCTCTCTATGTAGTCCTGACTGGCCTGCAACTCTCTATGTAGACCAGGCTGGCCTTGAACTCATAGAGATCTGCCTGCCTCTGCCTCCCAAGTGCTGGGATTAAAAGCATGTGTGCCACCATGCCTGGCCATACTGAGTTTTAAGATCACATTTATTTTCTGTTTTTCCATAGATTCTCAGTTATTTTTGATAACAAGAAGGTCATTCAACTTGTCTTTACAAAGTTTAAAAAAATATGTAAGTTCACAGTTAGATTTCCTTTCTTCTTTCTTTTCTTTTTTGTTTTTAAAGCGAAAATCATTCTTGTTTGCTTGTCTTCCAGAGGTAACTGTTTTGTTAGCATGGGGTGTATCCATTCAGACTTTCACCATTGTTGCTAAATATGTGTATGTGTATAGAGACACAGACTTTGTGTATGTGTACATGTCTGTGATTGTGTGTGTGTGTGTGTGTGTGTGTGTGTGTGTGTGTAAACGTATGCATGTGTGTGCATATATGTGTGGAAACCAGAGGTTCTTCCTCAGGATGATGAGTTCCTTGTATTTTGTGACATGGTTTCTCATTGAACTTGGAGCTCACCTATTCGGCTAGGCTGGTTGATCAGTGAGTCCCAGGGATCCTTCTCTCTGTTTTCTCAGCATTGGATTTACATGTGTGTGCCACCATGCCTGGCTTTTTTCACATGGGTCTTGGGGGATTGAACTCAGGTCCTCATGCTTGTGTGACAAGCACCTGACTGACTGAGCAGCCTCCTTAGCCCTGTAGCCCTCTAACCCACAGTTTTCAGCAGCCAATCAACCCATAACTTTGTTTGGCATGTGCCCTTATTTAGAAACACCTTATATAGGTATTTTCATTATACTTCAACTCAAGGCTATTGGCATTACACATCAACATTGGAATGAAGGCCATTGGGTAAGATGCACCTAATAGTTCTCTAATTAGGAACATCAGATAGTACTTTGACACTGTTGGGGGACCCACTGTAAACAACAAAAGTATCATCAAAAAGCACACAAATGTTGGGCTGGAGAGATGACATGTGGTTAGGAGCGCACACTGCACTTGCAGAAGACCTGAGTCTGGTCCCCAACACTCACGCTGGACAGCTCACGACCACCTGCGTCTCCAGCTCTGAGGGATCCTACATGTCTGGTCTATATAAACACCTGCACTCATATGCTCTCTCTCTCTCTCTCTCTCTCTCTCTCTCTCTCTCTCTCTCTCTCTCTCTCTCTCTCTCTCTCACACACACACACACACACACACACACTTTAAAATAATAAAAATACACCTTTAAAAAAGGAGCATGTATTGTTCCTGTAGAGCATCCACATTTGGTTCCCGGCACCAATATCAGATGACTCAAAGCCTCCTGTAACTCCAGCTCTAAGGGATCCAATGTTTCTGGCCTCTGTGGACATCTGTCCTCAAGTGTACATACCTCTACACACACACACACACACACACACACACACACTTAAAATTAAAATAAACCTTAAAAATATTTTTCTAAAAAGCCTAAAAATACAGAGAAAATGTGGCACTAA
The DNA here is from genome assembly GCF_049852395.1 of Peromyscus maniculatus bairdii. Classification (NCBI taxonomy): domain Eukaryota; kingdom Metazoa; phylum Chordata; class Mammalia; order Rodentia; family Cricetidae; genus Peromyscus; species Peromyscus maniculatus. Next base: position 37,458,198 of record NC_134862.1, on the reverse strand, counting down.
ATGAACTACAGAAAGGATACCCAGAGATGAGCAAAAGCTGAGCAAGGGAGTTGAATGTTGGTTTGTTCGACCTTAGATGGAAAGGTGTGTGTTTTTGAAGACTCATATTTTCTACTACTCTGCACATTATCTGTGAATGACCCAATGACCCAAAGCAATCTAGTATTGATTTGAGGGGTTGCAAATACATTTGAGTAAGTAGGCAAATTCACAAATACAGAATCTGTAAACAGTGGTGATTGACTGTTTAGTTTGATCAGCATGGTGATATGGAGGAGGGGGATTGACTGAAAAAATTGAATTATGGGCTGGAGAGATGACTCAGCGATTAAGAATGCTTACTGCTCTTATGGAAGACCTGAGTTTGGTTCCTGGAACCCATGCCAAGGCGCTGACAAGTGCCTGTAACTCTAGCTTCAGGGGATCTGATGCCCTCTTCTGGCCTCCAAAGGCACCTGCACTCCACACACCCACATATACACAATCACATAAATCTAAAAGAGAAAGCAATTGAATTAACGATCAGTATTGTAAGTATGCCTTCTTTTCTTTATGTGTGTGTACATGTGTGTTTGCCTGTGTGTGTGTGTGTGTGTGTGTGTGTGTGTGTGTGTGTGTGTGTGTGTGTGTGTGTGTAGGGCAGAAGGAGGTCAACCTATTGTTCCTCAAGATGCTATCCATCTTGTTTTTTGAGACAGGGTTTCTCACTGGTCTAGAACTCACCAAGCAGGCTAGACTGTCCATCCACTAAGACCCAGGGATCTGCCTGGCTAGCTGTTTCCTCGGAGCTGGAATTTTAAATGTGTGCTGCCACTCCTCGAGTTTCAAAACCTGGCTTCTGGGAACTGAACTCAGGTCCTCATACTTTGCAAGGCAAGTGCCTTGCCTCTTGAGCCATCTTTCCAGCCTACAGGGATACCTTCCTGAGCTGACCACACCCTCTCACTCCTAACTGTGCCCTGCTGACGGTGTTGAGTGTTCATCTCCTCTCTCTGGTTAGTGGGGCGCATGAGTCTGGACTCCTGGGGGACCGGCCAGGGGTAAAGTGCTTCTTTTGTTAGAAGTCAAGTTAAGAAGCCGCCTTTTGTAGTATTTTGGTCTTGGTGAACTGGGTGGGATGAGGAGCTGGGGCAGGTTTAGAAGGAAGGAAAGCAGTGTGTCTGTGGTTGCGTGCACACACCTTTGAGTATGTCCTCCTTGTGGCATGGCGTGAGTGTGGAGCTTAGAGGACCACATAGCGGTGTCTGCTCCCTCCTTCCACCACGTGTAGCATGGGAAATCAAGCTCCGGCTGGTCGAACTTAGGTCTTTAGGCTCGCAGGCAGCAAGCGCCTTTCCTAGCTGAGTCATCTTGCCAGGACCAGCGTCTTCGTTTTTTTAAGATTAGCATACAAAGTGCAGGGTTTCTTCTTGGCCTCTGTGTCACACATCACACATCACTACACCTTGTTCTCTCTCGCCCTTTTGCACTGCCTCCCTCCACCAGCTCCCGAGTTCCCCCTAGTTAGATGCCCCCTTCTCAGAAAGGGAGGCCATCATGGTCACACAGAGTATTTAGGAGAGAGAGCATTTAAGCTGAGCTCTGAGGGGGTGGGAGAGATTAGGGAACAAAGAGGAAGACAGACTACTCCGGAAAATATTTATTATTTATTTATTTATTTACTTATTTATATTTATTTAAGACAAAGTCTCGCTTTGTATTCTGGTTGGTCTGGAACTCAGATATATACACCAGATTGACCTTGAACTCATACAGATCCATCTGCCTCTGCCTTCTGAGCGCTGGGATTAAAGTGCTGAGGATTAAAGATGTGTGCCACCACACTCACAGGAAATTATCTTATCCATACAGTTTAAAGGGAAAGAAACAGAAAATACTTCTTTACCTTCTTAGCCAAAAGGAGCACAGAGAGGACTTATTTTCACTTATGTTCTGTCATGCCAGTTATACAGAATTGGGTGGAGGGAGCCTGTGAGCTGGAGGAGGCCCTAGAGTTTGGGGTGGAAGGGGCTGTGTGTGTAAGAAGGGCCAGGAGGTTAGCCCAGGGGCTTTGAAATGTCTAACGGCACTTGTGAACAGGAACTGTAGGACTCCCGGACATTAGCATGGACTTCGATATGCTTCTAGGTGCCACAGGTATATGTCAACAGCGAGCCTCATACCCCTTCTGCCAGAGGCGAAGGAAATGACTCCTTTTGACAGACAGAGAACCTGTGAGTTCCTGAGGAGTGCTGGCTTTTATCTGACCAGCAGAAATCCTTCTGTAGTCCAGGTTGAGCTGGTTTCTGGATATATGCATTGCCTGAGACCTAACACTAGTAGCCAAATGTTCATATTTTGAAATTGAATTTTAATCATTTAAATGAATTTTCATTTTTCTAGACCTGCAATTCAGTGAAAAGTGCTTGAAAACTGACATTCAGTAATTTTCATTCAGCTTTTAGGAACCAAAGGGGATACAAACATTTTCGTTTTCTAAATTTCTACAACATGATATCACTTTAAAAGCAGTAAAAATGAAACTGAGAGGAAGTTCTTAACCTCCACATTCCTTGGGTCCATCATCGGTTACCGGTCTCTGGTCTGTTTGTGACATGTGTAACAACAGCCAGATATGTAACAACAGAGAGAAAACCTCATTGTTGGGCCAGGGTTGCTCATTCGGTGGATGCTTACCTAGAACATTTGGGGCCCTGGACTTGACCTCCAGACCCCATAACATGGGTGCAGTGGTGAATTCCTGCAACCTAGCACTTGGGAGGTGAGGTGGAGGCAGGGGGATTAGAAGTTCAAAGTCTTGCTTGGCTACATAGAGTTGGAGGCCAGTCTGGGGCTAGGTACAGGAGGAGAGAGAGAGAGAGAGACAGAGAGAGAGAGAGAGAGAGAGAGAGAGAGAGAGAGAGAGAGAGAGACAGAGAGAGACAGAGAGAGACAGAGACAGAGAGACAGAGAGAAAGCAGCTCTGCAATTCCTGTAGGGTTTCTGTATCTTGCCTACAATTTTGTGATGCTGTGTCTCATAGCAACAAATGCTTGGATCCCTCTCTTTGTTTAACCTTTGTTAAGCCTCCTCCAGAGTTTTCTACCTGAAGTGATTCAGATGTTAGTGATGGATGTCGCCCCCTAGTGGACATTCCTCAATCCTTCTGCTCTGTGGACGGCCCTCAGTCAGTGCAATGCTCAAGCCACTCTGTCAGGCGGGAGAGATGGAACCAGCCTTCCCGAGCCTCAAGCCGGTCCATCAGACTGGCCATGACAGACAGAACAGTGTCCCTAACAGAGATGCCCATTTCCTAAGCCCAGAATCCACGAATACGTTACCCTGCAGGACCAGAGGGGCTGTGCCCATGTCTTCACGGATATCAAGGAGGAATATCACCGGGACTGTCCGGGTGTGTCCAGTGAGAGCACAAAAGTTCTGATCAACAAGGAAGGAGGAGGGTCAGAGACAGAGGAGGTGTGAGGACAGAAGGACAGAGAGATGAAGGGCACCATGGGCCAAGCCCCACCAGCAGCTTCCTCCGGGTAGAAAGCACAGGAAGTAGATTCTTCCTTGAGGCTCACAGTGGGAACCTATGCTTACCTGGGCTTTAATTTAGGTCAGTGAGACCTGACAGTTCAGAACTTTAAGCTAACACATGTGTTCTTTACATGTATGTATGTATGTATGTATGTATGTATGTATGTATATATATATATATTTTTCCAGGTTCAGTGAGAAACTCTGTTAAAACAAGGTGTAGAGTGATTGATGAAGACACTCAATGCCCACCCCTGGATTTGTTGCATATGTATCATCTTGTGTGTTACTCAATTTGAAAACCATCCCTTAGACCATGAGAGTGGGCAGAGGTGAGTGTAGAACAGATGGGCACTTATGAGAGTCAAGGAACACCCCTTCTAAAGAACCTCACTCTCCATATTTCACACAGCTTCAAGAAACACACCAGTCTGATGAAATGCTCACAGCACAAGACTGAAAACAACATCTGCATCGCACGCTGACCAACCTTTTACGATCTGAATTTAGCTCTGCCTGGATGCCTAAATGTCAGCCCGGCTAGTTCTTCATCTCGGATGTTTGTTAATTCTAGACGTCCTCACAGGTACACACCTTGTGATGTCTACACATTTAATAGCGGAAGGCGAAGTGGGGATCGCAGCTCCTTACAAGTCTAAATTCCGTGAGATTCTGATGTCTGCTGTGCCTTTGGTGTTATCAACGCTTCAGGGGACGTGCAGATGCTAGCGAAGCTTCCAGAAAAAAAGGCATTAGATTTCCGGGAGTAGCATTTGTGGAAAAGGAAAGAACAAGTGAGGAGGTTCTAAAAATAGAGAGAGGGATGTAGAAGGAAGAGACCACTTCTAGTTTTAGATAGACGTCAGAGTACTTTTCTCAGATTTAGATAGAAGAGAAATTCCTTCTTAGTGTGTCAATGCAGCCATTGCAGCAACATACTTTTAGAACATCTGCCAGCAAACTTATCAAACACCATAGAACACGGAGATCTACATCTAGTGGGCAACTTCATGACACACTATGTTTCTGATATAAATTTCTTTTTTATATTTTTATCTATCTATCATCTATCTGTCTGTCTATCTATCTATCTATCTATCTATCTATCTATCTATCTATCTATCTATCTACCTATCTATCAGCTATTTAATTTTTTTTGAAGCAAGGTCTCATGTAGCCCAGGCTGGCCTTGAACTTTTGAGCCTCCCACCTCCACCCCCCAAATGCTGGGATTACAGGCATGTGCCAGCACAGTGCACCTTGGGATGACTAGCATTAACTGTTCAACTTGCCAGGATCTAGAGCCACCAAGGACACAGGCCTCTGAGCATGCTGATGGGAGATTATCTCTGTTAGGCCAACTGATGTGGGAAGACCTGCCCACAGTGGGTGCACCTATTCCCAGGGTTGGGATTCTGGATTGTACAAGAGTGAGAAAGTGAGCTGAGCACCAGCATCCCTCACCCTCTGCTTCCTGACTGTGTGTGGAATGAAATGACCAGATGCTTCAGGATCCTGCCACCTTGACATCCCTCAAATGATGGACTGTGTTCTCTCAAACTGTGAGCCAGAGCAAGCCCTTCCTCCCTTAAGTCGCTTTTGTCGGAATATTTTATCATGGTGATAAGAAAAGTAATTGAATTCTGAGTGTGAGACACTTAGTGTAGGTGTGCTGGATATTGGACTCAGCACTTCATGCATGCTAGATGAGTGTGGTACCAACTGGAGCCACATACCCAGTCTGGGATACAGAGAACATCTGCTGCTACAGGCCATCTTCAGGAGTGCACACAGAAGAGGCCTCTGGCTGTATACAGGAATACTGAGCCATATTTTGTTGTCTGGCATTGTAACAATGTTGCCTACACCAACACTGCTAGCTTTTGCCACATTGCTGGGCAGATTAGGAAAACACATCCTTGGTTTAGTTGGGTGAGTCAGTGCCAGGCACCTCACACAGCAGAGGGGGGCCCGGGCTTGAATGCTCACCTTCTTCTCTTGGCAATGTGCCTTTTTCTAGGGTCTAAATTTTCCCCATGGAGAGCTCCATAAAACTTCTCATGGAGGACTGAAGACGCAGACCCAAAGTAGACAAGTTGTCTAGTCTGTTGAAGACTCAGCCTCCATCCTTAGTGCCACCAACTAACCAGCCATCTGTCCAGACAACCATCCATCCATCCATCCATCCATCCATCCATCCATCCATCCATCCATCCATCCACCCTCTCAACCAATCATCCAGTCAACCAGCCATCCAATCATCCAGTCAACCAGCCATCCAATCATCCAGCCACCAGCCAACCAACAAACCAACCAGCCAGCCAGCCAACCAACCAACCAACTGTCCAACCAACCATCCAAACATTCAACCATCCAGCCAACCAACCAACCTGCCAGTCAGCCAGCTAGACAACCATCCATCCATCCATCCATCCATCCATCCATCCATCCATCCATCCATCCATCCATCCATCCATCCACTCAACTAACCAACCAACTAACCATCCATCCAGCCAACCAACCAACCAACCAACCAACTGTCCAATTATCCATCCATCCATCCATCCATCCATCCATCCATCCATCCATCCATCCATCCAGCTAGCCAGCCAGCCAACCAGCAAAAGTCTCTTGTGGAAAGAGTACTTCCAACACCGTCATCTGTAAATAGCACCCTCCTTGTACAGACACTCATACCCTTGTAAAATGTAAAGGAGCCATGATCTGTCTCCAGAGAAACAACTGACAGGGTGGGGGTGGGTGAGGGGGTAGGAAGGGAGTGAGGTGCTGGCCTCATGTTACGGACAGCCACGGAAGAACACGCTTTCCTTCTTCCTCACATCTCAATTTCCTCTACTTCCTTGCACAACCAAGTAGAATCTTCAGGAAGGGTTAGCCTGGTGACCTTATATGTGATCATATTAGACATTAAAGATCAAGTCCACAGGCCACATAACAGGTAAGGATGGCTTCAGTAGCAGCAGACACAAAAACATGTCCAGAATGACGGTGACTGTAGGGTTAATGTATGGCCTCATTTAGCAAGAAGTCCTGAGGTCGTGTAGTGTGGGCTCAAAAATCAGTGCTAAGAGGTGTAGCTCAGTGGTAGAACATTTAGCTGAGCTTGTGGGAGGCCCTGGGTTATACCCCAGTGCCAGAAAAATCAGGTTCTTTCTAATTTGTAAACTTATCATATTAATTTAGCTGCCTTTCTGTTACAGAGTGGTGGCGGCGGCGGTTCCAGATTTTGCACACTGGCATGACAGCGTCTAACAGAATGAGAGGATTAAAAAAAAAAGAAAGGATTCTTGTTTCATTTGTGTGTGTGATGAGTGCATGTGTGTGTGTGTGTGTGTGTGTGTGTGTGTGTGTGTGTGATGAGTGTGTGTGTGTGTGTGATGAGTGCATGTGTGTGTGTTTGTGTGTGTGTGAGCCACTGTGTGTGTGTGCGCCACTGTGTGTGTGTGTGCGCCACTGTGTGTGTGTGTGTGATGAGTGCATGTGTGTGTGTGTGTGTGTGATGAGTGCATGTGTGTGTGTGTGATGAGTGCATGTGTGTGTGTGTGTGTGTGTGTGAGTGTGTGATGAGTGCGTGTGTGCGCCAGTGTGTGTGTGTGTGTGTGTGTGTTAGGTAGGTCAGAGGACATGGAATGAACTCAGGTTCTTAGCCGCAAGCACCCTTATCTGCTGATCCATCTTGCTGGCCCCAGAACTTTGTTTAACACACTTTTTGGTTCCTCTTCTTCCCTGCACACACCTGCCACCACACTTCCTTTCTGCCTATTTACTGGAGCTGTGTCCCAGGCCCATGTTCAGACCACTCACTCATAGACAGCCCATTAGGATGGGCGCTGAGTAAGATCTCTATCTGGTGTGTGAGTGTGAGCCGGGCTTTCAAGGAAGTGGATTTCTGAGCATTCAGGGGTATCTTGCTCTGCTGAAGAGTGGCCTTGATTTCCCTAGTCACACAGGCATTTAGTACCTATTTGTGGAAATAAACTTGAAATTTGTGTGAGCTGACATTCCTGTTTTTTTTTTTTTAAAGCCACACCCGTTTAAAGTTCCTATGAGGCCAACTAACTGATTAAAATTTTTGTGATTATTAAAATTGTTGGGATGTTGCAGGTCCAGAGCCAAATTATTTTGGACTATCTTAATGCCCCTTAATAGCCCTTCACTGCCTCCCTCTGTTTCTGAACTAATGTCTACCCTTGTGACTACTTGTGTAGATACCCTGGGGCAAATCCCACTGAAATGTGCAGGCAGACCCCCAGCTCCCACCAACACAAACACTAAGGTGTCACCAGACAGCGCCGGAGGCCTACAGAGGAGAGTCTCTGCTCTGCTGTAACCGGTTTTTCCACGAGTGTACTGCTGGGCGGTGGTGGCAAATATCTTTAATCTCAGCACTCTGGAGGCAGAGACAGGTAGATCTCTGAGTCAGAAGCCAGCCTGGTCTACAGAGCGAGATCCAGGACATCGAGGGCTACACAGAGAAACCCTGTCTTGAAAAACAAAAACAAACAAACAAAAACAAGAAGAAAAGAAAATGTCTTAATTTAAGACTTTCTCCTGTTACCATGAAAACTTCTTGAGACCGTTTTAATGATGGCTCATGGTATTTGGAGTATTCTAAATCTGTGTTCCCAGACCACTCATAGTCAACTCCAGAATCAACCATCTCTTGCTCCTTTTGAGGTGGGAGCTGTGTTTTCAGGCTGACAGTTTAAAATTTTATTTTATTTAGTTCTGAGATAAGGTCTTGCTGTGTAGCACAGGCTGTCTCTGAATCCGAAATCCTCCTGCTCCACCTCTGAGTTCTGGGACTACAGATGTGCTTTACCATGCTTGGCCTGGAATCTGTACTTCCTGGGGATCATTTTTTCATCATCACAGCTGACCCCTGTGTTTTCTAAGGATCGGCTTCCCGATGTCTGGCTTTCCCATGTCCACAGGAAGGCTCTGCAAGATGAACTGAGTTCATCATGCATGCCTGCAGGACTCGGATGCTCCCAGGACAGACATACATGCTCCATTCCTTCCCAATGGAGGCCATGTCTGTCCCCAGCAGGGTCCCAATACAAAGGTCCTTCAGGCCTCCGGAAGTGCTCCCCTTCCTGTCCCTAGACCAAAGCACACACCCCCAGCCCCACCCCCACTCCTGTCCTGGAGGTTTCTGCGAGTGTGGCTCCTTAAAGTGTCTACATTTTCACCCAAGGAGAGCTACTCACATTTCCCCAAATTAAACCTCTCACCACAGGTAATTTTCATCTTGATTCTTTTGGGTGCCCGGACAGTGGCTTCTCATCTTTACACTCACATCACTTTCTATTTCAGTGCGGTCTGAGAATGTCACTTGTGACGTGGTGTCCTTTTTGGGAGCGCTGCAGAAGATGCCAAAAGAGAAGTGTGTTGCAGATAACCTTCTGAGGTCCCCAAGAGGAACACACACCTACCAGGCAGGCCCTCTCATCAATGGGGAGGACACAGGGTCTGGGGTCACTATGTTGCACCCCAGGGACTCTGCAGCCTCTTTAATATGCCCCCCAAAATGACAGAGAGTGTCTATATTTTCATTATTGCTGTGACAAAATATCTCACAAAAGCAACTTAGGGAAGGAAGGGATTGGTTTGACTGATTTGGAGTTTACAGACCATCGTGGTAGGAAGGTCTGGAGGCAGGAGTGTGAGGCGGCTGGTCACATGGCAACCACAGTCAGGAAGCGGAGAGATGGATGCCGGTGCTTGGTTCACTATTTCCTTTTTGCTCAGCCCAGGACCCCAGCCCGTGGGATGCTGCCGCCCACAGTAAGGGTCGATCTTCCCACTTCAATCAATCCAATCTAGAAACTCCCAAATAGGCATGCCTAGAAGTTTGTTTCCATGGCAATTCTGGATCGCATTAACTTGACAATCAAGATTAACCATTAGATTCTTAGTACCCCATGTTGCAGTTGTGGAAACTGGAGGGACTGGTCTCGATGGGATGTGAAGCCTCACATGCTCCCTGGACATCCGCTTTTACTAGGACATCCTCCATGCTCTTGTGGAGTCAGGCTAGATGTCCACAGGCCACTGTGGTAAGAGGGGACTGACCTGCATATGAACAGTAGCCCTGAGTCCGGGGGCCTGGGACTGTGCCACGGTGGTGCCACCATGCCCTAGCAGGAGCAGCCGGAAGGATGGAGGGGGCAGCAGGATAGGTTATGTGTGGCAGAGATGGACACTATAGGGATGGGGCTCCTCTGCCTCCTTTGCCATTAGGCACTGGGAGCAGCTGCTCCCGGAGACTCTCACTTTGAGCTTGGCATTTTCAAAGAAATTCTAGCCTAAAAGCAGCCAGATTGTGAGTTCTCAGCCTTGAACCTGGTCAGAAATAGAAAGATTGACAACTCCCTTCTCCATGCACTCTTCTGGGAGCTGAAAAGACATAATGAACTCCCAGAGATTTTTTTTCCTTCTTCGTCTGAGATGATATTCTCTTTCTACTGGGAAACCTGCAGAATAACTTTTCCTCACAGCTTGAAGGAGAAGGTAGGTTATAGTTGGCACTGTTGTGGTGCCCCCTTTACCCCATACTAGGCAGTGAAGCCTGCAGTGAGGTTGAGATGCATGAGGCAGCCACACTGGTTCCAGGAATTCCACGTGTGTGTGTGTGTGTGTGTGTGTGTGTGTGTGTGTGTGTGTGTGTGTGTGTGTACATATATGTTCATCTATGTGCCTATGTGTATGCCTGTGTGCATGTGTATGATTATATGCATGTGTACACTTGAGTATGTCTTGTGTGCATGCAACTATGTGTGTGCATGTCTATGTACTTCTGTGTCTTGTGCTAAGGATCAAACTCAAGCTCTCTCACATGCTCAGCAAGAACTCAATCAACAAGCTATATCCCATGACCTGTTTATATACCAGTTATAGAGAGTAGCCATCCTAGCTCCCGTCTGGGCCTGATCCGGCAGAGACAAGTGGTCACAGGCCCAGGGCCAGGTGGTGGCTGTCCCTATGTAGAACAACATCTCTGGGAGGAAGGGTTACTGTATTTGGGAGGGAGCTCCATCTCAGTGATCCACACCCCTCTCTCCCATCCCCTGGCCACCTCCCAAGGGCCACCACCTCCTTCTCACGTCCCTTTTAAACTAGAAAAGCTAAAACAACTGTGTTTTCCAGGCAATGGCAAGAGACTGAGAGAAAATGTGTTAGAGAGTTAAATGTGATTATTTGTGATGAATGTGAGGGTAGATTCTTTTATCTATTTAGTCTTCTTTACTTGAGATAGGCTCTCACTATGCAGCCCTGGCTGCCCTTGAAGTCACGACAGTACTGCCTTAGCCCCCCAAGTGCTGGGGATCAGAGCAGGGCATACACACCGACCTATACCTGATATTGATTCTTCCTGATCCTCTTCCTGCAGGAGTCCGTCTTCCCATCCGTTTACTAAACTCGATCATTACAGTTTTAGTCTCCTCCTTCTCTTCCTCCTCTTATGGTGGTATTTTATTTGTACTGAAATGTGATTTTATTTGTATGTTAATAAATAAAGTTGCCTGGGGGTCAGAGCTAATAGTAAGCCATAGCGGAGCTGGGCGTTCGTGGTACACACCTTTAATCCCAGCACTTGGTAGGCAGAGCTAGGCAGATCTCTGTGTGTTCAAGGATACAGCCAGCATTGGAGACATATGCCTTTAATCTCAATACCAGCCATAGAAGACCTGGAGGTCTGTACAGACAGGCAGTGACGAGGCGGTCATGTGGTTGGGTTTACAACCAATGAGAAGGCAGAACAGAAAGTCTATATAAAGACAAACACAAAGGAAGTAGGTCTCTCTTGGCTGAAGAGGATCACTGAAGCAGGAAGGGAAGACTCTTAGCTCTGACCTCTTGGGCTTTTATCTTTACATTGGCTCTGTGTTTCTTATTTAATAAGACGATTACTTCTACATCCTCTCTTTCTTTCCCCCTTCTCCACCTTCCTGTTATTCCCTCCACTTTCCGCATGCATGACATCTTCCTTCCTGTCTTCTTGCACGGTTTCACTGTGACCAATCTCGTCTTGAACTCTGGAGCTCTGCGACACCCTTCTAAGCACTCCGATGACAGACACGGGTCACGATGGCAAGTCCTGACCCTCGTCTTAAAATTGACTTAGACCAGAGGCGCTCAACCCCAGATCATGCATCTACGGCGTAACCTCTAGACCTGTGGCTCAGAGAACATCTCAGAAGAGCCGGAGGACCAGGGCATCTGCTTCAAGAGCGTGTTTTCTCTATATGACAGGGAAGTAACATGCAGGAAACCTCAACAACATGGCTGCTCAAACAAGATCTGAACAATGTCAGTAACACTTGACATGCTAATGTGGATGTGGGAAATCTCTCAGGGCCCCACCCAAGAGGAACAACGACAGGCGATTAGTGACTGCAGAGGGATGGGCATTAGTCTTCCCAAGGCATAAATCTCCTAATTGAAGGTCCAATACCAAGTGGTTAGCCCTAAAAATGTATGCATACAAGTAACACTGAATAGACTCAACAGGTTATATATATATATTATATATATATGCCATGAATTTGAGAGGAAATGGGGAGAACTTGAGAGGGTTTGGAGGGAAGAAAGGGAGGTGAGAAACGATGTAAATACAGTACATATATATGAAATGTAGAAACAAATTTAATAAAAAAGAAAGTGAAATAAAATTGACTTAGAAGCACTCCACATATTAAGAAAAGTAACTGCTCAATCATTGTATTTCTCCAGCCTGGCGCCTGTCTGTTTTACTTTGCTTGTGATATCCGTTACTGTGCAGAAAATATTTTATTTTATCAAGCCAAATACATCAATAACTTTATGGCTTGCCAGCTTTGTATATTACTTGGTGTTTCCATATTTACATTCTCATCTTCTGTTGGAATTTGTTCAACTTTTATAATCTTGATTCTTTATATTTCAGTCTGGATTCCTCTGGAATTTATTGGGTTCAGAGGTCACATGGAGGAGACATTTTTTTCCCCCAGGGACAACTTTGCTGTTCCAACACCATGCACTGAAGGATTCATTTTTCCCATCTGGTTTGAAGCACCATCTTTATCTAATAATCACTTTTCAGAGGCATTTGTCTTTATTTCTATATTCATTTTTATTCAATTGAATAAAATTTCTACTCACGGGTTACTATCCAGGTATTCTGTTAATCGTTGTGAATTATTGTATATTTTTTACTAAAATTCTTTCCCTGGCAGGGAGATGTGGACATTTACTCCTGCTACCTAAGGTCCTAACGACAGACAAAATTATAATTTGACCATAGTTCACCCTGGGGAACCAGTGAGTTTATTGGGTTTACTTACAGCACATGGGTGAGGGGTCATCCTATCAAGGAATGTGAATGACCCCAAAGTAGCACATTGGAAGGTCTTCATCCATCACGATGATAGATTGCCCATAGTGCTACATACAGAGCCCACACCCTTAGTCCTTACATACACGCCCATAGGCCCGCACGATCTGGACCAGGGGTTCTCAACCTTCTTAATGCTGGGACCCTTTCATACAGTTCCTCATGTTGTGGTGACCCCCAAACATAACATTATTTTGTTGTTACTTCATAACTATAATTTTGCTACTGTCATGAATCATAACGTACATATGTGATATGCAGGATATCTGATATGTGACCCCCAAAGAGGTCATAACTCATAGATTGAGAACCACTGATCTAGACAGTGTTTCACTGAGACTCTCTTTCTGGGTGATTCTAGGTTATGTCAAGTTGAAAACTGACCACCACATTCATAATAAAGTTCATGTTATGTAAATGGTTGTTACACTGTATTGTTTAGGAATAATGAGGAGAAAAAAATTTCTCTGGGCTGGGGAGAATAATTCGGTGTGCTCCCTTTGTAAGCACAGGGGCCTGAATTCAATCCTCAGAACCGATATTTTAAAAGCTGGATAGATGGTACACATTGGAGAAGGAGAGACGGGTGGATCCCATCTAGAGTATTTGGCGAGTTCCAGACCAGGGAAAGACCCTGACATGAAGGAAAAATAAAGAGTAGACAGTGTCTGAGGAGCAGCCTATGAGGTTTTCCTCTGGCTTACACACACACACACACACACACACACACACACACACACACACACACACACGGGGTTGGGAAGAGAGAGATCTATGCAGGTTCAGTAGAAGTACAATTTAAAACTATAAATATCTCCTGTGGCCTGTGGTTGGTGGAGACACAGGGACAGAGCCCTGGACCTGAGGGCTGACAGCAGAAGGTTTTACATACAAAACCTCTAAAGTAAATAATGCTTCCCATAAACGTGTCATCTCTCTAAGTGTTCTGTGGTCGTCGTGACCTAGTTTGTGCTTTATTATTATTATTATTATTATTATTATTATTATTATTATTATTATTATAAAGAGTTTATAAATGTAGTACTCCCCAGCACAGGCACAGTTCATATACATATGCACTTGCCACTCTTCAAGAGATCTTAGGGCTCTCTGTGTAGATGCCGCTGCAGTGGACTCTGCCCCCAGCACAGACACTCCAGTACCATCATACAGTGAGCTCCTTGTACCCAGCCCTGGACTACTTACTTGTCTTCTAGGGCAATGCTCTTCGGTGTTGCTGGTGTTTATACGAGACATAAAAAGAGGGGCTGGGTGGTTCGCTGGCTCGGTTGGCATTGCTGGGCATTGCGGCATATGCCTGCAATACCAGTTCCTGAGATGTGGAGGCAGAAGGATCAGAAGTTCAGAGTTAGCCTCAGGTACATAGTGACTGCTAGGCCAGCCTGGGCCACATGACAGCCTGTCTCAAACAAAATGAAGTTGACTTTATTGTTTAGAACAGTTTTCAGTTTGCATAAGACTTAAACATTATCAAGGGCTGCCCCCTACGCCCCACTCTTCTTTCTTAATCCCTTGCTTGGTTCATTTACTGCAACCATGCTCCGCCTCCTTTGCAGGTTCCTGCTGGAAGGGTTTACTCCCTTAAAAAAAGTCTTTTTAAATGATTGATTCTTTTTAATTATGGGTATCTGTGTGTGTCTGTGTGTGGGTATGTGCACATGAGTGCAAGTGTCCTCAGAGGCCAGAAGAGGGCATCAGATCCCCTGGAGCTGGGGTGGCTGGTGGTTGAGAGCTGTCCAGTGTGAGTGTTGAGAAGTGAACTCTGGTCCTCTGCAAGAGCCATGCCTCTTCTCTCTCTCTCTCTCTCTCTCTCTCTCTCTCTCTCTCTCTCTCTCTCTCTTTCTCTCTCTCTCTCCTCTCTTTAGGACCACTCACTGTTGTGACTGTGAAGAGAATCTATGGCTAATACCTATCTAATTGTAAAAATCAATATAATTATCTATGTGATAGCAGAAGAACAAAAGTAGCACCATACATAATTAATGTGCATTTGCCATGATAAATGACCACTCAGGGCTGTACTGGAAGCCGGCAGTACTCAGATGTCTGGATCTACTGATGATTTAGGAGCAGGAGGATGACAAGACTCTAGAATATTATTGGCATTGTTTTTTCTTCATGGTTAGTGTGTTGAGATAAAATATATTCCTAAACACACATGAAATTCCTTGGCCTGGAGCAGGTATACATATGATGGGCACAGATATGCTGACTGCTGACTCAGATGTGGTGAAATGGGACTGCCTTCAGTGTCCCGATTTCCCAATATTAGAAGAGTTCTGTCTTAGTTAGGGTTTCTTTTGCTGCAATGAAACATCATGGCCCAAAAGCAAATTGGGGAGGAACGGGTTAATTTGGTTTACACTTCCATATTGCTGCTCATCACCAAAGGAAGTTTGGACAGGAACTCAAACAGGGCAGGAACCTGGAGGCAGGTGCAGAGGCTATGGAGGCCATGGAGGGGTGCTGCTTACTGGCTTGCTCCCTATGGCTTGCTTAGCCTGCTTTCTTAGAGAACCCAGGACCACCTACCCAGGGATGGTACCACTCACCATAGGCTGGGCCTGGCCCCGTTGATCACTAATTGAGAAAATGCCTACAGCCAGATATCATGGAGGCATTTCCTCACTTGAGGTTCCCTCCTTCCAAATAACTCTAGTTTGTGTGTCAGGTTTACATAAGACTAGCCAGCACAAGTTCCATCTCCCTAGACTTGCATGTGAGTTGTGTTTCTAGAAACGTCTGTGTACATTCAAAAGATGGCAACCTATTTCATGTTCACATATAAAACACAGTTAAAGTTCTAACGTGATTGGAAGCCCCTTTTCACAGAATCGAAGATCCAGGCTGGCTTACATAGCTCCTGTGTGGCCTCAAAGAAAGCACCCGCACTTCTCCAGGATGTCCCCTAGGGGGCGGAGCTGCTGCTAATTGTGCGGTTGCTGAACCGGGGGGGAATGCTTGTGGAACGCGGAGCAAGGTGCCCGACACACGGGTCTCGCTCCAAGAATGCAACTAATATAATCTCCCAGTGAATCGGCAGGGGCTTGTTTTGCAGGGAGCTGGAACATAAAAGGCAGGAGACGCTTACAGCAGCTCTTGCTTCTGAAACCTCTTCCTTGCCTTCCAAGTCCTGACTTGGCTCGAGTACCGAACACGAGGGAGCACGATGAACCCTAGTTTGCTCACCCGCACCTTGACATGTGAGATGATGCTCTGGGTACAAAACCAAGTGAGGAACCAGAACAATGATTCTTCTGTCAGCGGGCCTGCTGAATAGCGAGTGTGTGTGTGTGTGTGTGTGTGTGTGTGTGTGTGTGTGTGTTCCAAGACTTCTAGCCAGTTCTCAAGATCAATTGAATCAGAGCAAAGGAGAAATGCTTGTTAAAATAACGAACAAATAAACACAAACAGACAGATTAGAGGTGCGGATGTGGCTCCGTGCTAAAGCCTGTGCTAATAATCCATCCTCCCCGACCCCAGCACCACAGTGAAAAAGAAAATGTGGTTTTTCCAGAAGCAGAATAAGGAGGGAATGGAGAAAAAAAAAGAAAAAAAAAAAAAAAAGAAACCCTCGCGCTAAGGTCTGGGCCAACTCTGTCGCAGTCTGTGACATCGACCTCCAGCAGTGCGGAGGTCTGCGTAGTTTTGTTCTTGGTAGCCAGGTGATTCTTTGAGAGCCATTGACAGGACATCCAGTGGAATAACCTGGAGCAACTCCCTCCCCGCAGTCCAGGATGTGAGAGAACAGAGGCCTCTGTACATTTGAAGCATTGTTATCGAGGGCAGCGTCAGAACCAGGGGATAGAAACTGTAAGCGTGTGTGTGTGTGTGTGTGTGTGTGTGTGTGTGTGTGTGTGTGTGTGTGTGTGCACGTGCGCGCGCGCGCCATAGAGCCTAGCAAGCATGGCGTGATTCTTTTTCTTTTGGGAAAAGATGGGGCTGCTGAAATGACCTAGTTCGACGCTTTCAGTTTATAGTCGAAATTATTGTTAAAAGCACACACACACACACACACACACACACACACACACACACACACACACCCCGAAAGGGGACTGGGATCACTCAGATCTGATCCCAACAGAATATGACCCCCTTTTCATCTCCGGAACCCTGCAGAGACGTTTAAATCCTGCCCTGACTTCCATGATCACCGGCAGAGCAGAAACCAGAAAGGAAGCCGGTTACTCTGGCGAGAAAACGGGGTGGATTCCTCAAAATGAAGAAATTGGCATGCTAGAGCACTCAGATTAAATTCAGAGACTGACATCAACCTATTGATAAAATCTGAACTCTCTAGAGCTCGGATGTGAACGCTATCCGAAGCCGGTTCGCCGGCGGTTCCTCCCGGGCAGGCCCTGTGGACCAGGTCTCGGCTTCATTGGGAAGACCCGCCCCAACGCCCAAGGGTATGAAGTTGTCAGGTCAGAGGTGGAAACATGGATGAAGCACCAGCAGGCAACGGAGTCTTCAGGGGGGACCGATCTTGGATGTCCAGAGAGGGAAATGAGCTGGTGTCGGATGGAAAAGGCCCAGGGATAGTCGCAATGGGGGGAAGCCACTATTCCAACAATACCTCCATCTAAGTTGCTGAAGAGAAATTGGGAAAAGAGGGAAAGCCTTTTAAAGGCAGGGGAGGTATAGGCTTGGGGACAGGTGAATTCTGATACCGGGCTGGGCAGGCGGGGACCGGTGCAGCCCCTGGAGCCTGCTTGGATCCGCTAGAGAAAGAGGGATGAGCTGCGACGCTCTCTCTCCTGCCCACGCGCGCGCGGCCACCGGCTCGGACGACTGCAGAGCAATTAGGGTGGAAGGGTTCCTCCCGGGCACCAATCCGCGACGCGAGTGGGGGGCGCGTCCTCCGCCACGCCCTCGCTCAGCCCTGCGCTAGCCGCAGGCTGGTCCCCACGCCCCCTGACAGTCCCTTGGCTTCCGTGCGCCTGGCCCGTCCCGGGGTCCTCCTCCCTCTCCACCCGCCTCGGTGCATCGATTCCGGTGCCCGGGCTCAACGCCTCGGGGCGGGTCCCTGCCACCCTCACCTGCCCCCGGGGGCGGAGCGCAGCGGCGACAGCGCGGCCCCAGCCTCCGCCACACGCCACGAGCTAGCGGCGGACCTGCCGCTCACCGCGGTCGGGGTGAAGCTCTCTCTCCGCGCCCTCGGTCCCGGTCACTTCGGACTCGTGTCCCTGCCGCGCTCGGCGTCTCCTCGGGGGATCTGCAGCCCCGGCGCCATGGAGCCGGCCCCGGGCAGCGATCGCCGCAGCCCCCCTGGCCCCGGAGTCCCGAGGCCGCCACCGCGGGGCCACGCGCCCTCGACCGCCGCCCCCGCCCCCAGCCCGGCCCCGGCGAGCTCCTCGGTGCAGCCGGACGAGGAGCGGCAGCCGCGGATCAGCGAGAGCGGCCAGTTTAGCGACGGGCTGGAGGATCGAGGTGAGCTGCCACCGCCCCGGGCCCCTTCCCCTCCGCCTCTCGGAAGCCACCTGTCCCCGGTACGCGGGGCTCAGCGCGGAGAGCAGAGGCCACAGTCCCACCTCTCGGGATCCGTGCGGGCCAGGCAGCCGCGCCTCCTGGGACCCCCCTTTCAGGTTCCCGATCCCGGCGGATCCTAGCCCAGCCTTGTCCGGTGTCCGCGGGAAAAGTTTGCAGACAGGGTTTTTGGTAGCTTATAGGGGACCGAGGGGGTTCATCTCCGTGCCGGGAGACGTGGGTTTCAATGCATCCCGCCACGCGAGCCCCGCCAGTCACCCGGGGAAACTTCTTTTTGCTTGCTTAGACTGCCCCATAAGGTGGCAGCCAGGGTCCTCTTAGCCTCTGCACTCGCTCGGGCCGGACACTCCCTGAGGTCCTGGGTCATAGCGGTCACCGTCCCACCGTGGTGCTGACAGAGAGGTTGGGGTTTGGGGGCTTCTGGCCGCCAGCCTGGCCTGCACAGATGCTACCCAAAGCTGATACTTCCTGGAGAACGTGAGTCCAGCTCTCAGAGTCCTTCCGTGGACGCTGGCCTTGGACCCGTGCATTGCCTGGAAGGCATCTTCACCTCCCGTCCACGGCCAGTCCTCTTAGGGGGCCTGCATCGAACGCCAGGGCTCCCCCACTCATCCTGCCTGGCTCTCCTTCCCCATCCTGCTCTCGCGGCCCTCGGCTTGGATTCTTTGCGGAGACTGCAATCTACTACACCTTTTCCTCTTTCTCGCTGCTTCCGAATTGGACCCCTCAAAAATTATCAACGGTTCCGCTAAAACCGTGGGTGGCGGATTTGGGGTCTCTGCAGCCAGGCCCTTCCCAGGCAGCCGGCTCTGTACACCTCTACTCATTTTTTTCTTTCTTGGAAGCTTTCATCTGTCGACTGTAGAGTGCTTATATTATTTTAGTTCCAGCAGGTTTCTGTCCTATTCTTAGTACCTTGTACATCTCTATATTCCGGTTTCGTGTTGGGATGCAGGATCTCTTCCTTAGAGATTCCGAATTGTAGCGTGTGAAACAGGATGACATGGAAACAGATTTCCCTGAGAAGCGGCAGAGATGCTGTGTGGGGATCTGGAGCCGCTCCAGCTTGGAACGAGTTCTGCACCCGTGTTGCAGGTTCATTCCTTGTTCCCACAGAACTGGATAGCCTTGGAGACAGGAGAGTGGGTGGCATCGTCAGAAACCCAGAAGAACCTCTCACTTTAATTAAGGGTGTGAGAATTACCTTTAACCCGTAGTAACTCCTATTGCAAGGTTTAAACATTTTGCATTGGAGAAAGACGGAAACCTGGCGTTGGGCTTAATTCTGTAGCATTGCGGGTTATCTGTTAAGAGCCGGTCAGTCTCTCCCAACCCCTGTAGAAGGACAGACAAGAAACCCATGCCAGGATGAATTGATATTTATCAATATCTAGAGGCCATGCTTCAGCGTTAAATTACAACAAAGCACAACAAAAACCTCTTCTGAATGCATTCTTTAGGTTTTCTGTCAGTGGTCAAATGAACTTCATTTTCTATTATATTGTCTCCTGAAAGCATTCGCTGTTCATAAACCAGTGCTGTGTGGAAGCTCACTTATCACACACAACCTCTCTGTTAGGATGAATGGTGTCTCCCACAGAACCCAGGGTTCTATGCCATTTTTGAGCTGCTGAAAGTCGCTGTGACATTTCTTTTGTTCCACCCATCCCTGGCCGCAAAGAGTTAATGATAAATGAAGACTCCAGTTAAACAAATCAGAAGCCTCCTGGGAGGTTGGTTGTAATATTTTACATGTTTGTGTCATTTTATCTTTCCTATATCTTTTTTTTCTTTTTTCTTTTTCTTTTTTTTTCTTCTTTTGCTATCTCTTGGGAATGGTTCATGGGTTGTGACCTCCTTCCCACCAGCGACAGGAACTGGGGAAGAGGAACACCCCCTGGTCTCCAGCTCTCCCTGGATGCAGTGGCTTTCTGTAGGCCCAGTCCCCACAGGGTGTGGGGGAGGGGCACTCCTGCTGCACCTTCCATATTATTTTTTTTTTTTTGTGTTGACTTCCTCCTGAGGTGGTAGAACCCTAGGGCGGACCCCTTCTGATTCCTATTGGAGAGTTGCTTTATAACTGATGGTTTGGGATTGTGGGAGACATTTTCTTCTTAGAAGTGATATGGGCTATTTCTCAGAATTCCAGCGAGCTCAGAATGTCCCAACACTGCTGTGACAGCTGGGTGAGCCTGTGGTTCAGGAAGCAAAGAAGCACTATGTAGTTTAAGACCTTCAGGAACTAACACACACACACACACACACACACACACACACACACACACACACACACACAGAGAGAGAGAGAGAGAGAGAGAGAGAGAGAGAGAGAGAGAGAGAGAGGCCCAATTGATCTTAGGGGTTCCCTCTCCCCTTCTATAATAACCATTTTCTATCATTTTGTCCCAAACCTTTTCTATCATTTTGTCCCAAACCTTAGGATGTGGGCCCACCTTATAGAGCTATAGACTTTTTAAAGTACTTTCCTCCAGCTGCCCATCTAACTAAAACAAACAGAAAACAACAAAAACACCTTTCTGCAGAGAAGTAAAGCTCAGTGGCCTGGTGTGGGGACTCGGGCCTGGAAAACCAGCCCTTGGGAAACAGGAACAGAAGGATCACTGTGAGTTCCTGGCCAGCCTGGGCTACACACCAAATTCTGGGCCAGTCTTGAGTGCAGAGTGAAACTCAAACCCAAGGAGAGTGAGAGCAATAAAACAGGATAAACAGTAGGAGAAATCGATGACAAGTCGTTCAGACTACTGAGGAAATAACATCTTCCGGTATATTGCCCCCGCCTTCCTTCATTAACACATCCCTGGCATTGTCAGACCCACATTATGGAATTGAAGTTAGGTTAAAATTCCACTGTTGGAAGCCATCTGTGGGCAGGGAGGCTGCAGCGCTCGCACGTGGACCTGAGGCCTGTCTTAGTTTCTGTTGGGCTAGCCTGCCTGGCTCCCACTTGTGATAGATACCTTGCTGTCTGAACCCCCACCCTTCCCCCACATCCCTGTGGCTTGTGAGTGTGCAAGCATCTGGCATGGATGCAGAAGGGCCAGTGTGGAGACCAGTCACTTTACTTTGGGGGCGTAGAAAATGCCCTTTCTTGGTATCAGCCATGCAGGCATCTAGTATGTACATGTTATTTTTGTGTCGGGGTGCTGGTGTGTAGAGGGCAGAGGTAACTTCAGTGTTACTCCTCATGTGCTGTCAGCTTATTTTGGGAACAGATGCTCTCACTGATCTGGACCTGGTTCATTCCACTCCCTGGCCAGTGAGCTTCCAGGACCCGAGCGTGCACCGCCATTCCTGCGTTTTCTTGTAGGTTCTGGGGCTCGAACTCAGGTTCTCCTGTTTGTTCGGCGAGTACTCTACCACGAAGCCACCTTGTGAGCCCCGCAGCTGCAGTTTCTAGAAAGGAAATGAAGAGATAAGCACAGTTGCATCGAAAGAGAAAAGTCCTTCCTCTTTTGAACAGCGTTTGCGTTATAGCGACTTGATGTTTTTTCCCCTCCTCGACCTTACAGTCTCCCAGGGGAGCCACCAGGAAGGTCAGGTCTGGGGAAGGACTTCCAGTCCTCCTGCCTCAGTAAAGCCCAAAGCCACTGAGGCAGGTGGTCCAGCCCCCTATGGCTTCCACTTGAATCTCCCAGAAGGAGTGCCGTCCTGGTGGGGGGCCAGAGGAAGTGCTTACAGGCGTGGTCAGGGCCAGGTGTGCTGGTGAAGGCAGCCAGCTCTGGAAGGAGAAATAAAAAATGCGGCAGAACGGGCAGAATGAGCAGGGGTGTACCCGGGAATGGCTGTCCCCCATGGTAAAGTAAACCAGCTTCTTAAAGGGGTTGTACTTTTGCTCCCACTGGACAAACCTCTGGAAATGGGTGCTGTCAGAATGCCTGGCAAATGAGCCATTCGTTTGAGCTGGTACGAAAGTGGTGTAGTTTCACTTCTCCTGAAACCAACGGACCAGGAAGAAAGCACACGCATATGTGTTCTCTCTCTCTCTCTCTCTCTCTCTCTCTCTCTCTCTCTCTCTCTCTCTCTCTCTCTCTCTCCTCTCTTTCTTTCTGTGTGTGTGTGTGTGCACACACAGGTGTAGGTCAGAGGTCGATGTCTAGCGTCTTTCTTGACTGCGCTCCACCACATACACACACACACACACACACACACACACACACACACACACACACACACTTTTTTTTCTGTAAAGTAGGTCAACTTAAAATTTCTTTTTAAATCCAGAGGGGTGTGTGTGTGTGTGTGTGTGTGTGTGTCACACGCCTTAATCCCAACACTTGGAAGGCACAGACAAGCGGATCTCTGTGAGTTGGAGGCCAGCCTGGTCTACAGAGTGAGTTACAGGACAGCCAGTGCTGTTACACAGAGAAACTCTGTTTTGAAAAACCAAAAAATAAAATTCTTCTTAAATTTTATTTCACTTCCTTTTAAAAAAACAAAACAAAAACAAAAACCCCGAAACACCAGTTTTGGAGTCCTTTACATAAAAAAAAAAAAATCAAATTAGAATATAAGTACATAGTTTTTTTTTCTCTTTCCTTCCTCCAACCCTTCCCATGAACAACCCTCTTTATTTTCTCTCAAATTTACACGCTCTGTTTCTTTAACTGTTATTATGTATGAGTACAACCTACTCAGTCAGTCTAATGTTACTTGTATGTATGATTTCAGGGCTGATCACTTGGTAACCGGTTTTCCGGACTCCTCCCTAGAGAAGGCTGTTTTCCCTGCTCTCAATGTTCCCGGGGTTGCCTGTGGTTCTTGGTCTAGGGGTGACACCTCAGATGATTTCCCCTTCCATGTTAGCATGTCTGCTCTCCTCATCCTTGTTGAGATCTTGTTTAGGCAGCCATGTTGATGAGACGTCTCTGACATTTCTAGATGAAATCTCAGTCTGCCTTGTTTTTCAAGACAGGGTCTCTCACTGAACTTGGAGTTGCCTTTTCAGCTAAACTAGCCAGCAAGTCCCATGCACTCCTGCTTCCACCTCCCCAGCACTAAGGTTATGAGCATGTCTGCCTCTGCGTCTGTCTTTTGTGTGGGTTCCTGGGATCTGAACCCAGGCCCTCAGGCTTGGATGGCAGGCCCCTTACCCACTGAACCATCTCTCTAGATAGACTTTTAACTCATTGGGGAGAAGGGAAGGGAGCTTTTTAGAGGTGTATGGGCCTGTTTATCTAGGTTATAGCTTTCCTTGGACACAAGAGTGATTGCAGTCAGAAGTAAAATTTTCTAGATATTTTTCTAGAGCCCCGGAAGTGAGAGAACTGTGATGTTGAGTTATCATTTGAAGGCACCAGGACCCACAGCAGAATGTGTTAAGACAAGAGGCCTGTCTTCTTCCCATCCAAGGGCACTTATTTATTTACTATTTGGAGATAGATGTCATGTAGCCTAGGCTGTTCTCAATCTCACTGAACAGCTGAAGATGACCTTGAACTCCTAATCTTCTGCCTCCATCTGCAGAGGGCTGGGATCTTAGTTGTCTACCACCGTGCCCATTTCATTTGGTGCTAGGGTTAGAACCCGGCCTTGTGCGTGGTAGGCAAACACTGTACCCCATTTCTGAATTAATGAAGGAAGTCTGAGGACACTTTCCCAGTGCATTGGTGAAGATGGGGATGATAATTCCGGCTTGCTTTCTCATTTACCCTCCGGTCCTATATAAGCAAGCGTCCCTCCCCACTTGGTTCTACTCACTCTGATGTCTACTGGGCTGCCTGCTCACAAAGCACGGCTCCAAAGTCCTGCTGGCTTTGTGTGAGCCCTGTTCAAGGATGACAGGACTGAGGTAGTTCAGCTGGGTCTTTGTTATAATTCTCTCTCTCTCTCTCTCTCTCTCTCTCTCTCTCTCTCTCTCTCTCTCTCTCTCTGTGTGTGTGTGTGTGTGTGTGTGTATGTGTGTGTTGAGACAGGGTCTCTCCATTATGTAGCTCTGGTTGTCCTGGAACACACTCTGTAGACCAGGCTGGCCTTGAGCTCACAAAGATTGGCTTGCCTCTGCCTCCTGAGTGCTGGGATTAAAGGCACATGCCACTGTATTCAGCTGTTACAATTTTTTAAGAGGATACAGTTTTGGCAGTGGTGGGGCTCAGAAGATGATTCCCCAAAGCAAGCTACTTTGGCTGCTGGGCACTTTGAGCCGAAGGTTTCTGGAAGGCCTTAGAAGCAAAGCTTCCCCTTGTCCTTTTTCTTCCCGTCTCCTTTGCACCCCAAGGGTGGCCATAGAAATGAATTCCAGGCTGGGGAGATGGTTCAGTTGGTAAGGTGCTTGCCTTGCAAGAGGAGGGCCTGAGTTGTATCCCCAGAACTCATGTGAAAAAATGCTGAATGTGGTGGCCCATGCTTGTAACCCCAGCACCGAAGAGGTGGAGATGGGCAGGTCCCTGGGGCCCACTGGCCAGCCAGCCTGAGCTGAGTAGGTGAGCTCCGAGTGAGAGACACCGTCACAAGATGTGTGGCAGATGGTGTCTGAGGGACAACACCTGAGGTTAACCTCTGACCTCCAAACACGTGCACATACATGTGCACATGAACCCATACATGCCAGTGTATACATGTGCGCACGCGCAACACACACACACACTTGTAGCACGAATCTTTTTTTTTTTAAAGATTTATTTATTTATTATGTATACAGTGTTCTGTCTGCACACACCCCTGCAGGCCAGAAGAGGGCACCGGATCTCATTACAGATGGTTGTAAGCCACCATGTGGTTGCTGGGAATTGAACTCAGGACCTTTGGAAGAACAAGCAGTGCTCTTAACCTCTGAGCCATCTCTCCAGCCCCCACGAATCTTAAAAGGTCTTATTAATAAAAACAAACCAAGAGCCAGGTATTGGGGTAAATGCTGGAAGATCAGAGAAACAGAACAAGCCACATCCAACCTCACCTTGCCAATTCCTCAGCTGATCTTGTTTCCTTAGACCGGAAGCCTCTGAGTCCTCATCTAAATGGATCTAGCTGAACTGCTGCTAAAAGCTAAAAGCTTAAAGGGGCTCTAGTTCCTGGTCCTCATGCCTTATATACCTTTCTGCTTCCTGCCATCACTTCCTGGGATTAAAGGCGTGTGTCACCATGCCTGGCTGTTTCCAGTGTGGCTTTGAACTCACAAAGATCCAGATGGATCTCTGCCTCCAGAATGCTAAGATTAAAGGCATGTGCTACCACTACCTAAACCTATGTTTAATATAGTGGCTGTTCTGTTCTCTGACCCCCAGATAAGTTTATTGGGATGCACAATATATCAACCACACACACTAAAAAATTCCAAATCTTAAAAAAACAGCCAGGCGGTGGTGGCGCATGCCTTTAATCCCAGCACTCGGGAGGCAGAGGCAGGCAGATCTTTGTGAGTTCGAGGCCAGCCTGAGATCCAGGAAAGACGCAAAGCTACACAGAGAAACCCTGTCTCAAAAAATCAAAAAAACCAAAACCAAAACCAAACAAAAAACCCCCCCAAAACCAAAACCAACAAAATAGGGTAGAAATCCAACCCTCTTCCCTCAAAGATAACCATAAGCCCAAGAATTACTGTTTTGCACACCCCCAGGTGTAAGAACTGGTCATAGAGAAACTCTCCGGCTGCCCTTGTCTACTGGTGAATGAATCAAAAGCCCTCATTCCAGAAGGCATCCTGTCCCAGGCTCATCCCATCCGTGTCTTACAGGGAACCCCGAGACTTGGAGCAGGCAGGTCTTGTTGAGTCTCTGCCTCGTTCATCTCGTTCATCTCCTGTCTAATCTTGTCTCCACAGGGATATGCATTTTTCATTGAATCTGAGCATAAAAATAGCTCCCCTTGGCTTTCGGGTCTTTATTTCTGAAGCCTTCCATGTCACATAGGATCGATCTCTCTCAATTCACCCTTCCTCTCCCTCCCTCCCCTCCCCTCCCCTCTCCCTCCTCCTCCCTCTCCTTTCCTCTCACCTTTTCTTCTGTCCTTCCCTCCCCACGGTCCTAACTGTGGGTCTTACTAATTTTTGAGATGGAGTCTCATGTATCCCAGGCTGCACTGGAACTCCCCATGTATCTGAAGGTGACACTGAACTTCTGATCCTGCCTCAACCTCCTGCGTGCTGGGATTTCAGTCATTCACCACCATGTCTAGTTATACAGTGCTATGGATGGAACCCGGGGCTTCATGGGTGCCAGGCTGCTGGCTGCTGACTGAGCTACATCTCTAACCCATCACATGGGTCTTTGTCTTAATACATTTGTTATACATTTTTCCCTCATGTTAACCTGTCTTGTAGGTGTGTTGGTCATGACCCTAATTATAGAGGAAGAATAGTCCCCCATCCTTTCTGCTCCTGTAGTGGTGGTCAGTCAGGTGAATGAATGGTGCTCAGGTGTGATACATCTCACACTGTGGTATTTTACACATGGTGCCTAAGCTTTACCTGTTTATTCATCATGGTCTGTAGCTAGCGTGATGAGGCTGCCCAATCTCTGAAAGATACATTATGTAGCCAGAGCTGGCACAATTGGCTTTTAGTTGTATAAGATGCATGACTGATATTTTGGCTCTCTGGTAACTAAGCACATATAATCATCATCATCTTCTTCCTCCTCCTCTTCTTTTCTTCTCCCTCCTCCTTCTTCTTCCTCCTCCTCCTTTTTTTTTTTTTTTCTGAGACAGAGATTCTCTGTGTAGCCCTGGTTGTCCTGGAACTCTCTCTGTAGATCAGGCTGGCTTTGAACTCAGAGATCTGCCTCCCAAGTGCTGGGATTAAAGACATGTGCCACCACTGCCTGGTTACAATTTTGTTATTTTTTTTAAAAATACTGTTATTATTATTATTTATTTATGGTATGTGTATATGTCTGCATATGAAGAGAACAGAAGGACATCAGATCCCCTGGCACTGGAGTTACAGGCAGTTGGGAGCTGCCTGATATGGGTGTTGGGAATCAAACTTGGGTCCTCTGCAAGAGCAGTGTGTGCTCTTCACCACCTCTCCAGCCCCTACAACTTTATTCTTAAAGGATAAGAAAGAAGTACAAATCAAGGTCAACCTGGAGATGGTTAAGTAAGCATCGCTGGTGAGTTGTCACAGATTCCTGCTCTTGTCAGGGGCTCCTTATGTGCAAAGCATAGGAGATAAAGAAAACCTGTTGTACCGAAGCCTTCCTAGGATGCATTAGCAGTTTTACTGTACTTTCATATTCCGATAGTATGTGTATGTGTGTGTGCATGCACATGTGGGTGTAGTTTAACCTCAGAAGTCTTCCCTTGGGAATGCTATACACCCTGAGACAGAGTCTCTGATTGATCTGGAACTTATCAACTAGGCTGTACTGGCTGGCTAGTGAGCCCCAGGATCTGCTTGTCCCTGTTTCCAAAGTGCTGGGATTACAAGCATGTGCTACCATGCCCATCTATTTCACAGGGATTCTGGGGAAACAAACTCAGGACCTCATGCTTGTATGGCAAGCAGTTTATTGAATGAACTATCTCCCTAGATCCCTGAGAGAGTTTAAAAAATTTTAATTAATTGATTAATCAGTTATTTGCTTAATGTGTGCCTCATACAAAGGAGGGAGAAAACATGCTGTGTAAACTGGGCCTGATGGCTACTGGTTACCTGGGGGTCCCGGGAGGGCATTTGTACAGGCTATGATTCCTTGGTTTGTATAAATCCCACACTGCTATTGGGACTGTACTAGTGGATCAATGCTCACAGCTGAGGAGCCCAGATGCCTAATTAGCTACTACGGTTCTTCCCTAATGGAAGGGCTTTGTTGGGATGAGAAAATTCTATTGAGCCAAGTGCAGAAGAGGACGGACGGCATAGTGTGACCTCGGGAAGTGGTGAGGTGTGTGTGGAGCTCTTCTAACCCGGAGAGCCTCTGTTGTCCTGTGGAAACACTTATTGGATGCTGCTGGGGCCTGTGGTTTTATAAGGGATGCCAGAACACTTGATAAGTTTGTTGCTTTGCTTTGTTGTTAATGCTGCACAATCTCCGAACTGTAGAAACACAGTGTGGGCCCGACAGAGCACATCTTGGCCCACGGCCTGTGGGTTTGCCATCTTTGGATGAGAGGCTATCGCTCTGACTGTGTGTGTTCAGTTGTATGAAAATGCCTTACCCCCTTTCCTCCCTGTTTCTCTCAGGTTTACTAGAAAGCAGCACCCGGCTGAAACCTCACGAAGCCCAGAACTACAGGAAGAAGGCACTGTGGGTATCATGGTTCTCCATTATTGTCACCCTGGCCCTGGCGGTGGCTGCCTTCAGTGAGTATCAGGGAGTCTTGCCAATCAATACTCGCCCGCTGTCTGTCTTTCCCTCTAACCCCTGTGGGATATGCTTTGCTTTTAGTTGACTGTTATTGATGAGTAAAAATTTTTTTAGATGGTTGGATGGTCAGGGTACTTATGAATTAGTAAAACGGCTTCACTCCTCTGCAGAGGGAAGAGGTATGAGAAAGGAATGGAGAGAAATAACTGAGAGCTTCAGTCTCATCAGTATGCAGGTCTGTGGAAGTGGATTCTGGCTGGCACCAGCCGAATAGTGAAAATAGTCTCTTGGCAGATGCCTCCAGCTCAGGCTGACATGACGAATCCACATCCCGGAGACTAGGGTTTTGAGCCTAATGTAACTGGATGAGTGCAATATTGCAGCAAGCGCTTTCCTTTCGCTCCTGATTGTGTCTTGTGCAAGGTCAGGAGTGAAATCGTATGTATGCTTTTAATGAAAGGAAAATAAAAAGGTCTTCTCTCAGGGTTTTAGTGCATGAAAATAAAATAAAATAATTTCTTATGATTCTGAGATGATCTCGTTTGGGGATCTGGAATTTCTAGGGTGGGTTTCACAATTGACACTCAGTTTATGAAACACGCTTGTGCTATTTATTCTTATTAATTGTGCAATGGTTCATACGCCTAAGCAGCGAGCTACAGCTCCATCTTGATAGGAATTGTACTTTTTTTTTTTTGTTTTTTGTTTTTGATTCTCCTTTTCTTTTATGGTAGAAAACAAGGGAATATGTTTTTTATAAATTTTGTGATGAGAAGAAAGATCTGTGTTCTATGTGCTAAGCATCCCACAAGGTGCTTCAGGGGAGGAGGAGAAAGGACCATGGTCACTAGGCGACATGGCTGTGTGCAAGTTGTTTAAAATTCTCTTCTGCCGCCTTTGATGGTGCTGCTGGAAGTTGGGCTGGATCCCAAGGGGCCAGGAATTAGAATTTGACCAAATGCTCCCTTCAAAACTCAGCATATATTATTAGAGACAATTTATGTTGGAAACACTATAAATTTATTCCAATTAAATTGGAAACAATAGCCTGGCTCTAAAAAAGCCAAATATTCAGAATAGAGAAACAATACGTTTCAGGGAATAAACATTTATCAGTGAGCTAGAAGTCTAATCAGAAAGAATTCTGACTTTTGAAAATATATAATAGCCTCTCTCTCTCCCCTCGCCTTCCCCTTTTAATACTGAGACCAAAAATAACAAGGCAATGGATGTCCCTTGAGGGTAATTTGGTTGTTGTGGCTGGTAGGGGGACTGGAGATCAGACATGGTGATTTACATATGTGAAGAAGGAGGGATGGGATGAAGGGGGGGGGGGATGATTTACAGACAGAATGATGGCTCCTCGGGGCGTGTCCCCGTGCCCTGTGAAGCTGTGAGGGCGGCAGCGTCCTCCCGATGTTTGAATGAGGACCTGAGTATGAGGTTGTGAATGAGTCTTTCCTTTGGAATAATAGTGCTACGTTTGATATGCTTAAGCTATGTAATATGAGAAAAAGAGGAGGAAAACTTGGCTTCACTTATAATACCCAATCAGGTGGATTATTCTAGAAATGCTCCATTTCCTTTGATGGAAAAAGTCTTTGTGAGGCCAGGGCTTTATGGAAGAGTTTCTTCTTCCTTTTCTTTTGAAAGCCATCTTACTCCTTTATCACAGAACCATTTAAGTTACATCCTTTAACTTCCCTTTTAAAGATTCATTTTTACTGATTACTTACGTGTATGCCTGTGTGTGCCCATGTGAATTCTGTATATCCCAGAAGGCCCCCAAAGGGCATGGAACCCCTGCAGCTGACGTTATAGCCAGTTGTGGGACTCGGATACTGGGGACTGAACTCAGTTCTCTGGCAAGAGCAGCAAGTGTCCTTAACCACTGGCCATCTCTCCAGCCACCTTTAACTTCTTGCCTGTAAGACGCGGATGCTGCTGTATTGTTTATCATGACCTGTCATGTTCTGTACATGCCTTTCATTTCACTTGTGAGTTGCTTCTAACTGCTTCTGATTTAGTTAAACCCTAAACCATAGAAGATAAATAATATTTTGCCTCATTTAAACTAGAGTGACTTCAGTGTGTGTGTGTGTGTGTGTGTGTGTGTTGGGAGTGGAGAGTTCATGTCTACATGTGTGTGCTGCAGGGGTCAGGGGGATGTTTGGAGTAGTGTTCTAGCACACTCCACACTTTATTGCTTTTATTAAAAAAAAGATATATTTATTATGTATACAAAAGAGGATGCCAGATCTCATTACAGATGGTTGTGAGCCACCATGTGGATGCTGGGAATTGAACTCAGGACCTCTGAAAGAGCAGTCGGTGCTCTTAACCTCTGAGCCATCTCTCCAGCCCCCACTTTATTGCTTTGAGATGGGGTCTCTCACTGAACCTGGAGCTTGACTGGCAGCCAGCAGGCCCTTGCAATTCCCTTTGCAGCCCTCCACTGTACTGGGGTGACAGGCCCTCGAAGCTCCACTTAGCTTTTTATGTGCGTGCTGGGGATTCAAACTAACGTCCTCACGCTTGCATAGCAAGCGCTTTACCGACTGCGCCGTCTCCCCTATGAACTCGTTTTGGTAATGCTTGGTGAGATAATGATTCGGACGTGCTGATGCATCAATATGAAACTATGGTAATGCACCTTGGAATATTTCAGAGGGAAGTCCTAGTTCGATTTTAAAATAGATTTCAGTGTATAATGGGCAGGCAGTGTGGAAAATAGCAATCTTCTTATGAACGAATGTGAAAACAGGTCTGTTGTAATAATGAGGCCAGAGAGAGAATAAAAATTCAGCTGCAAAACTCAGAGTTTTGACAACCTTGATGTCTTTTTTAAGATGATTGGAGAAAATGTATTCTGACTTTGGTTTTGAGATTTGAGTACATTAATTTTTAGGAACTGGATACCTACTTGGTTCTGTGGGAAATGAAAAAAAAAACAACAACAACAAAAACCCTCTTTCTAAGATAGTGTCTTAGTTTCTTTTTGTTGATGTGATCAAATACTCTGGCCAAAGCTGCTTAAGGGAGAAAGGACGTGTTTTGGCTGCTGGTTCCAGGGTAATGTCCATCTTGGGGGTAAAGCCACAGTGGCAGGAGCTGAAGGCAGCTGTCTCCCCTCATCCACAGTCAAGGCTCAAGGCCACACCAAGACTCCAGCCGAGTTCCTTTTCTTCAGTTCATTCAGCCTAGCATCTCTACGGAGGGAATGGCGACCCTCACAGTGGGCAGGTCTTCCCACTTCGGTGAACACAATCAAGATAATTCCTCACAGGCATGTCCAGAGGCTCGTGTCCGAGGGGAATCTAGATTCCCTCAAGTTGATAGTTAATTAACACCAACCACCAATGGAGATACATTGCTCCATTAAAACAAAACAACAACCTCAACTAAATAACAGAGTACTCGAAACCAAGATCTCATGATTTGAGACAGACCCTCAGGACCCATGTTAAAAACAAACAACAAACAAGTTGGGTGTGGTGGTGCACACTTGGAATCTTAGTGCTAGGGAGGGGGAGACAGGCAGATTCTGGGGTCTCCTTGGTTGGCCAGCCTAGCCTACTTGGTGAGCCTCAGGCTAGTGAAAGACCCTGTCTCAAAAAACAAAGTGGAGCTGGGCCTGGTGGTGCATTCCTTTAACCCCAGCATCTGGGAGGCAGAGAAAAATGGATCCGTGAGTTTGAGGCCAGTCTGGTCTACATGGCGAGCTCTAGGCCAGATAGAGCTACATAGTAAGACCCCTGTCTCAAAAAGAGACAAACAGGTGCTTGGGGAAAGACATCTGAAGTTGCTCTTTGTTTTCTACAGACGTGCACATATATGTCTCTATGCACACATGTGCAATCACACATAAAGGCACAAATAACACGGTATGTTAGCAGACTTCAGAACTAGGAAAGCAAATCTCTGAAAGGAGTTATTTCTTTATTTGTATATGTGGGGATTTTTCACATGTGCTTGCATATATGTCTGTGTACCATGTGCATGCCTGGTGCCCAAGGCCAGAAGGAGGTATTGGATTCCTTGGAGCTGGAGTTACAGATAGTTGTGAGCTACCATGTGGGTGCTAAGAATCAAACCCAGGTCCTCTGGTCTACCTTTCCAGCCCCATAGGTAAGAATTTTAATCTATTTGATTTTAGCTTAAACTGTTGACCTTCAAGCATGGTAATGCAATGTGCATGCATCCTTTTAGAAAGCGTCTCCATTGACTTATCATTTTTGTGCATGTGTGTGATGTGCAGAAGCTGGAGGACAACTTTCAGATGCCCATTCTCTCCTTCCACTGTATGGGCCCCAGGGACTGAACTCAGGACCTCCGGCATGGCGGCAAACCCCTTGATCAGCTGAACCATCTAGAAGCCCACATCCTCTTTATTTTTATATTCTAAGGGTAATAGAAGTGAGAGAGCTGAAATAAGATCACATGACTTGTCTGTATTAGTAGAAAAGTCTGGGAACTTCCTAAGATGTCCCCTTTCCTCAGTGGAGACATGGTCAGATAGAAAAGAACTAAGACAACTTACCGGCCATGTGGTGACACACATCTGCATTCCTAGCACTGTGAGGCTGAGGCAGGAGGATTTCGAGTTTAAGGTCAGCTTATGCTATATAAGTAAGACCTTGTCTCAAAAAAAGAAAAGAAAAGAAAGATGGAAGGAAGGTGTCTGAAAGTCCCCAGGGGGCCTTCCTGGGTTCTAAGAGTAAAATCCGAGTATTTAGAATGGTATTTATTTATATATTTATATTTATTTATTGTTTTTCCCTGTGTAGCTCTGACTGTCCTGGAACTCACTCTGTAGACCAGGCTGGCCTTGAACTCACAGAGATCTTCCTGCCTTTGCTTCCCAAGTGCTGGGGGTCCAACGTGGCCTGACCTGGGACCTTAGGAACTTTAGCAGGATTGGAGCCACGTTCTTTGGTCTAGCTTGGAATCACAAGACAGATTGCTTCTCAGGGGGCCCTCCCCAGCTGCGTGGTCTCAGCACCTAGAAGTGGCTGTATGATGATGCTGGCAGGAATAAAGATGGTCTAAAGAGAATTTGCACCCCTCTGTTTTGGTTATCAGATTATTGAAATCATGCGCTCCAAGAAACTGGAATTTGCCCAGGAATCTCCTGCTAGAGAAGGAGAGAGCTGGAGTCTGGTGCTGGCCAGAGGAGGCACTTGTACCCTAGAAAGAGTTTCTTTCACACAGTTCCGGTGACAGGTCAGGCCGTGTTACAGGGGAGACTGGAGCCCAGACAGTGATGGTCTGGAGGGGCGGGACCACACCTGGGCCAGGACTCTTCAGCTGTGCATATTTCTTGCCTTCTTTTTAAACCTAACCCTCATGTGGGGACTCTGAAGTGGTCTTGGGGATCAGCAGATGTCTTGGTTCCCTTTTCCAATGTGGCTATGTTGAGTAATTCGCCGCTTTCTGCTTCTCACTCTTACGTATTTGCTTAATTGGCCTGCTGAGGATGGGTAGCGGAACCTGGCTGGTTAAGGCCCAGACTCTGACCCTAACAACACCTGACAGAGATCTCCGCACGTGCTGATTTTCTCCTTTCGGGTCCCCCTTTCTCTCTGGCTGTGTGGTTTGTGAAACTCTGGTGTTTGTGCCTCTGCTCCTAAAGGGCTTCTCCACTGGAATACTTCCTGAACCAAAGTCTGCAGCATCTGGCACAGATTCTGCAGGTGGATAATTCTTTGCTGGATTTGCTGGTCTTCTATTTATTTTTTTTAAAAAGAGAAGCCGGTGCACATGACAACCATTCATGATCCTAGAGCAGTGGTTCTCAACCTTCCTAATGCTGTGACCCTTTAATACAGTTCTTCATGCTGTGGTGACCCCCCCAACCATAAAATTATCTTGTTGCTGTTTCATAACTGTAACTTTGCTACTGTTATGAATCGTAATTTAAAAATCTGATATGCCATCCTTATGGGGGTTGCGACCCACAGGTTGAGAACCAGTTGCCTAGAGATCCTGGGTGCATCTTCCCTGTCCATCTTTCTCTTTCTTCCGTATGCCCTCTGCTGGCTACTTCTGACCCGTATGTTGTTTTCTTCTTGCTGGTCTTCTAAACGGTGGGAGCATCTTCTCAGGAACATCCTCCAAGCGGAACATTTGCCTGCTGCTGACCTGGGCCACGAGGCGGTTCGTGGGGATGTGGGCAGGAAGTCTTGAGCCACATCCTGGGGGTGTTGGTGGGATAACTTTGCCCTGTCAATGTGTTCTGTGAATGATAACTACGGGGGCTGCTCCAGGGAGGTGGAAACGGAAGAGAGAACGGGCCAGAAACCCACTCTGGGAACTTCGCCTTGAGAGTTCCCGCCTCTGGGCTCTTCCTTCCCAGCCTTGTGGTCATGTCATCAGAGGTGCGCAGGCAGGGCCACCCTCTGAGGCGCCAGCCCTGGAGCTCAGGAACACAAGGCAGCATTTCAGTCTGACCCATGGCCCGGGAGGCCTGCCGTCACCTTACTCTTGGTTCCTGTTTGGACGGGTCTTTGCCTATCCCGCAGCTTATGGGGACTGCAGTCCGTAGATGCTTCTGTGGTCCTCAGGTGCTGCTACTTTCAGAGCCACGAGCTTGCTCTTCTCTTTGTCTGAGATGTCCTGCTTCCTGGCTTCTGGCCATTTATTTCATTACACTGTCCCTTACTTAGTTCTACTCTGTTTACTTTTTGTTTAGTGTGTGTGTGTGTGTGTGTGTGTGTGGTGTGCTTGGGTTTTTGTGCACAAGTGTGCACTGTGTCAGTCAGTGCTGGTGTCTCCCTCAATCATTCTCTGCCTGGTTTTTTATTATTGCTATTATTTGCGTTTGTCTTTTTCCGGACCTGGATCTCACTGATTTGACTTGGCTGGCTGGCCAGTGTGTTCCAGGGGTCCACCTGTCTCTCCTTCCCCAATACTGGGATGACAGACACAGGCATTATTTTTCCTTCAATGTGGATGCTGGGGATGCAACTGGGTATTCATCATGATTGTCCAGCCGACACCTTATGGACAGAGTCATCTCCTCATCTCTATTTTATTTTATACAGAGTCTTGCTATGTAGCTCAAGCTAGCCTCAAAATCCCTCTTTCCCACCTCAGCCTCCTGAGGGCTGGGTTACAGGTGCATACACTAACAGTCATCTTCTCACCATGTTTATCTAACCCTTAAAATAAAAATGAAAAGGTCACCTCTTCCAGGAAGCCTTCCAAGGTCCTCCAGAGTGATGTGAACGTCCCTCCCCCATGGACACTGAAGATAAGACATGTCACACAGCACTTGAATCACAGCAGTATTGCTTCAGTGACCGTCTGCACTCACTCCTCAGTACTGGATTCCTGATCTCTCCAGTCTCTAGTTCTCCACCCTAAGGCAGGAGGTACTGGTTGCAGTGAATTTTGACATCTCCCTGCTGTGGCTGGCCCCTCGGACACAGCGGATTGAGAGTGTGTTTTCCAGTGTGGATTCCAGACAAAGGAATGGTGGCTTCCTCAGGTGCAAGGGAGCTAAAAGCCAGGCTGCACCTTGGGCTTTGTTGACTGTGTAGGCAGCTGGTTCCAGGAGCCCCCCACCCCCACCCCTGCCCGCCCCGGCTGGCTCTTTCCTTCCTCCCCTGGGACTGAAGGCTCCAGACTTCCACTGAGGGAGACTGGCCTCCACTGCTGCTAGGACAGTGCCTCATCCCCAGCTTCCAGCTCACAAAGAGCTGCTGTTTGCAGCCAGGAGTGGAGGAGGGGCTGTAGCAGCTGCCTGCCTGCCTCCATTCTCTGCACACAGCCTTAATTAAAGTGTGGCCAGGGTGCATTAGCACAAGGGCCAGTGATACACGGGGGAGCCGAGTGGTGCCCTCTCGACGACTGTCCTTCTAATCACACCAGGCCTGTCCTAAGTGCCCTGCTCGGGTCTGCAGGGGAGGAGCTGCCCTGAGAGATGGGTGAGGACTTATCTGGCTGCCTCCCTGTCTATGAGCACCCGTGTTTGGTAGCCAGCTGCAAGAGAAAGGTTTTCTGCTCTGCCTAATGCATGGGCTGTGGCTTACTTGGGCCTCTGGGAGCTGCCCCTGTAAGGTGAATTTCTGGGGTAGTTCCTGGACAAGATGTGACTTCACAGTGTCCTGTGCTGTGTTCTGGGATACAAGGACATCTGGCAAAAACAGATGAAGAGTGTGTGTGTGTGTGTGTGTGTGTGTGTGTGTGTGTGTGTGTGTGTGTGTGTGTGTGAAAGAGAGAGAGAGAGAGAGAGAGAGAGAGAGAGAGAGAGAGAACTCTTTCCAGCCCCTAGTCAAGAAGGATGTGGGGCTGAAGATGTGGCTTGAGTTGGAAGAGTTCTTGCCTAACTTGAACCAGAACACCCTAGGTTCAGTTCCCAGCACAACAATAGACCGGGTGTGGTGGTGCATGCCTTTAATCCTAATACTCTAAAGGGAAAGGCAGGAGTGTCAGGGGACAAGGTCATCCTCAAGCTACAGAATGATTTCCAGACCCTTTTTCTGAAAAACTAAAGGGGTGCTGGAGAGAGGACTCAGTGCTTTAAGAGTACTTGCCATGGGGCGGTGGTGGCGCACGCCTTTAATTCCAGTACTCGGGAGGCAGAGGCAGGCAGATCTCTGTGAGTTCAAGGCCAGCCTGGTCTACAGAGTGAGATCCAGGACAGGCACCAAAACAACAAAGAGAAACCCTGTCTTGAAAAAAAAAAAAAAAAAAAAAATAAATAAATAAATAAATAAATAAATAAATAGTGCTTACCACTCTTCCAGAGGATCCAAGTTCAGTTCCCAGCATCCAGGTCAAGTGGCTCACAAGGGATCTGGCATCTTCTTCTGGCCATTTTAGCACCTGCACATATGTATGTCATAGACACACATACATACACCCACAAAAACAAACAAAAAGCCAAAAAAAACCCAACCCAAAAAGAAAAGAACAAAAAACCAAAGGAGGGAATGTGTGCCTTAGCATCTTTGCTTGTTGTGATCAGGTCCTGGGACAAAAGCAACTTAAGGGATGAAGAGTTCATTCTGGCTACAGTTAAGGGTACCATCCATCGCAGCAGGGAAGTCACACCGGCAGGAACTGGAAGCAGCTGGTCACATTGTATCCAGAATCAAGAGGCAGAAAGAGAGAGAGTGATGCCTGCCTGCCAGGGGTTAGCCCGATTTCTGCATTTCATACAGTCCAGGATAACCCTGTCTAGGAGGACGGTCCCACCTACAGTTAATGTGGGTCTTCCCACATCAGTGAATATAATCAAGAACCATCCCCTCCCCCACGACATGCTCAGAGACTCATCTCCTAGGTGGTTCTAGATTCCGTCAGCTTGACAGCAAACCCTCCCAGTCAGCAAGCTCTCCATCCCCGACTACTGTCCATGCCCAGTGGCCATCCCTCCTTCCCGCTCGTGGCTGTGTGCCTCCAGTCCTTAGACACTGGGGCAATACCGCACAGGACATCAAGAAGGAGAGCTGTGTGTCCCCGCAAGAGCTCAGCTCTCAGCAAGCAGGTGATGACAGGCACGGAAGCAGAAGTGAGCTCCACCGCGCGCGCTCAGGAGGAGGCCTGGCTATCTTGGACATGCATGGCATGTTTAGCTGTTTGTCCCTGTGACACAGAGTTGTCGTCTATGAAGTTCACACCTGAGAACTGCATAAATGAGTCACAAAAAAAAACTGCACAGAGTATTTCATAACATTTTAGGTGACTTTATGGTTTTGTGTTGGGCCCCATTCGTAGCTAAGTTCAACTTAGGGGGCCCATGGGCTCTCGTTTGTTACTCGAATGCTGGGATCTGAACTCTGGTCCTTAGATTGAGTATCTGGTTGCCTTTTTCTTGTAGAATATTTGTATTTTTTTTGGGATGTAATGTCTCTTTATTCATGTTTACTTCTCTTTAGATTTGTGTGTTTGTGTGCGGGTACAAGTACATAAGATAGGCGCTTGTGAGGAGGCCAGCTTCTCACCTTATTCCTCAGGTGCTGGGTATGGATGTGGACCTATCTCATTGACTTGGAGTCCTTTAGGTAGACACCCAGGAATGGCACAGTTAGGTCATGGCACAAAGGCTTTTTAACACACCCAAAGTATGCACCAATCATTTAGCTGTAAGCAGACTAAAAAAAAAAAAATCTATGAACTAGAAAATAACATGTAAAGCAGAGACGACGAGCTGTGAAGTAGAAATGTACAAGATCATGGTTGCGTGTGTGTGTGTGTGTGTGTGTGTGTGTGTGTGTGTGTGTGTGTGTGTAGAAAGTCAGAGGTTGACTCCAGTATTTTCTGGTATCACTTTCCATTTTATTATTATTGGGCTTTGTGTGTGTGTGTGTGTGTGTGTGTGTGTGTGTGTGTGTGTGTGTGAGAGAGAGAGAGAGAGAGAGAGAGAGAGAGAGAGAGAGAGAGAGAGAGAGAGAGAGAGACGGAGTCTCTCACAGAACCTAGGCTGCTGTTTAGTCTAGACTGACTGTCTCTGCCTCCCCAAGACACACTATCCAGCCCAGCTTCAGCTTCATGTAGGTGTTGGGGATCCCTGCCTCAAGTCCGATCCTAGCACAGCAAAAGCATTTCCCTGGGAACCGGCTCACGGGCCCCTAGCACGTTAGTTTGTGACATCTAAAGCTAGGAAGCAGACGGCTGCCCATTAGCAGGAAATCTGAGCCACCCTCCTGCCTTCAAACAGTGCGGCTACACTTAGTGGCAGTCTTTGGCTTTATCAGGCTCCACATACCCTTTTATAACAAGTATTTTAGTATTCTCATTTTACTATCTTAAAATGAACTTCCACCTTATACACACCACCAATAAAAATAATGTTGTTTCCTAAATATAGTATAATGGAGAAAAAAAGAAAGGCTTTTTTTTTTTTTTTTTTTTTTTAAAAACAGGTGCATAAGTAAACATATAAATGCTTAGAGTGATGATGCCGATGGAGACAAGTGAGTTAGAACAATGTAAGGGGAGCCAGGTGTGGTGGCGCACACCTTGAATCCCAGCACTCAGGAGGCAGAGGCAGGTGGATCTCTGTGAGTTCAAGGCCAGCCTGGGCTACAGAGCGAGATCCAGGACAGCCATGGCTGTTACACAGAGAAACCCTGTCTCAACCCCCCCCCCACAAAACAACAACAACAACAACAACAATCAAACTACATAGGTAAATTTGGAATTAAGAGAGGGAGAGTCATACCATATTGTTGACATTCTCCTTTGTGTGATATTGTGAAAAAATATATTTGTGTGTAATACACACAGCCCATCAGGAATGTAATAGCTACACAGACAGACTGTGTCTTATGTGTTCAGTACTTTGAGTGGGGTTGCCCTGGGTGGCTGAAATTTTGGGGTTGCTTTCATACCTCTTTGTAAAGGTCTGAATAAAAAAACCAAGTCTGCATTCTTTATTCAGGGGTCATTACATTCATAGGGGGAGGTGTGTGTGTGTGTGTGTGTGTGTGTGTGTGTGTGTGTGTGTGTGTGTGTTCTTTAAAACAACAGAAGAAAACAAAACAAATTCTTCTTAATTGATAAGGTAGAGTTGGGTTCTAGGCACAATTTTCTGTTGGAATTAGTGTGTTTTGAGTAAGAAATACAAAAGAGCATCCTTTGTCATGTATAACGCTTGCAAATGTAAATATTTATAAATAAGACCCCTGGTTCCACCCTACTCAGTAAATACTTTGTTTGTTTCGAGACGGGTGGGAGGGGTCTCTGTATAGTTTTGATGCCTATCCTGGATCTTGCGCTGTAGACCAGGCTGGCCTCGAACTCACAGAGATCGGCCTGGCTCTGCCTCCCGAGTGCTGGCATTAAAGGTGTGCGCCACCGCCGCCCGGCCCCTACTCAATAAATATTATGATCCCAAGTAGAAAGTTGTGACCACCACTGACACCCTACATGTGTCTGTCTTGTCTATATTCACAGGCACATCATCGCAAGGCTCTACTAACTGTATAACACACACACACACACACACAGGAGTGATATGATGAACAAACACAGAGGCGGGGATAACTTGGGGGTACTGAGATGAGAAGCTGATGAAGGGTATTTGAGGAGCTTCCACCAGAACTATGATTTTTGTGATAAAAATGTTTTGGCAGCAAATACAGTGACCCGTGAGCGTTTGTCACAGCTGAGTAGACAATTTGTTGGTGTCAGTTTACGATTCTGCTCAGCTCAGGCTTAGTAATCGAACCACAGGCCCCACTGAGTGGCTCTGGTACATCTGAATCCCTTCCCCCCTTTTTTTACGCAGGGAGTTTCTAGCCTGGGCTGACCTTGACTCTCTATAAACATCTCTAAGGATGACCTTGAACTTGTGATCCTCCTTGTCTCTACCTCCTGAATGCTCTGATTACAGATTAGTGCCTGTGTGTGCCGTGCTGGGACTTGAACCCAGGGCTTTGTGCACACCACCCCGACACACTCTACCAACTGAACTACCCCTTCAGCCCGCTTTTAAAAATCAGTGTTTTTTCATGTTTGTTTTTATTCTATTACATGTTAATACCCTTCTGTTTCCTCTCCCTTCTCTTTACATATCTAATTTGAAATAACAGCCTACCTATAAGGAGATCATTGGCTTTGTCCTTTTCGTCTATTTCCAATGAATTTTTCTTATACTTCCCTACACTGGTGTTTTTCATGTGGTCTCCAGTGCGTCTTCACTCTTAGCAATATCACCCAGCATCTACACCGTCAGATCATATAGACAACACAGACGCTCCGCTTCCTGCCGCCATCATTTAGTTTGAGGTCTACAAATGCACGTGGTCTAAATAATCTCTGCCCGTCCCCACAGTGATGCCTCACCTGAGAAACTTCTCCCCTCTCTTCAGGGAGAGTCATTGAAACAACTTTATCTGAGCCCTCCCCTGAATTTTGGCTGAAGATAAAAATCTTCGGTTGATATTTCCTTTCCCAAGTATCCTAAACATACTACCCCATTGCATCACGGTACAAAGCATTGCTGACAGTGTTGGACGAGAAGTTTCATTTTCTTTCTCTCAAGGGTAACTTGAGTCTTTTCTTGGTTACCCAAATAGTTAACTCTTTTAAAACCAAATCCAAGAGTCTTGCTGAACTATGTCTTGCCGATAGCAATTTCAGCTTTTCCAGATATAAGGTGTAACTTCCTGCCCTTTTATTTTGTAAAAGTTTTGAGTTATGGATGTTTGCTTCATTCTCGTTCTTCAAAGAGTTCTAATCTATGTGGATGTTGGGTTGTCTTTGCCTGTCCTTGATGTCTGTCCCTGTCCTTCAAATTCCTGTTTGAT
Source organism: Peromyscus maniculatus bairdii (assembly GCF_049852395.1). NCBI lineage: Eukaryota > Metazoa > Chordata > Mammalia > Rodentia > Cricetidae > Peromyscus > Peromyscus maniculatus. Next base: position 37,416,250 of record NC_134862.1, on the reverse strand, counting down.
TTAATGAAATTTTCTCTGTTTTCCATCTAGATCTCTAAGAGTATCCCTATTTGGTTTTATTCATATTCTTCTGTAAATCTCCGACATTGCCGAAATAAAAATTTTCTTTCTTAAAAAATATATTTTTTAACTGGGCAGTGCTGGCACACACCTTTAACCCCAGCATTTGGAGAAGCAGAGGCAGGCAGATCTCTGAGTTCAAGGCCAGCCTGGTGCAAAGCAAGTTCCAGGACAACCAGGGCTACATAGAGAAACCCTGTCTAGAAAAACAAAAACAAGAAATATGTATGTTAAATATATATATTTAACAGTTTTATTTATTTTTCTTTTATGTCTATGGATATTTTGCCATGCATGCAGTTCCCATGGAGGCAATAAGAGGGTGTTGGGTCCTTTGGAACTAGAGTTATGGATTGTGAGCCACCATGGACTCTGGGAATTAAACCCAGGTCCTCTGGAAGAGAAGCTAGAACTCTTAACCATGGAGCCATCTCTCCAGCCCAAAGTCTTCTTTCTTTTCAAAGTCCTTTCTGAGTCTCACTTCCTTCTTTAAAAAAGGGTTCATTTCTTTAATTATTTATTTCTAAAGTTTTAAATTCTGATTTTTGCATGTTTTAGACTCACATATGATTTCTTAATTACTGCTTACTTACTTCAAAATATTATGTCCATTCCAAGTGTGGTGGCTCACACCTGTAATCCCAGCACTTGGGAGGTAGAGGCAGGAAAATCAGAAGTTTAAGGTCAATCTTGTCTACCTAGCAAGTTCTAGGCCAGCCTGGGCTTTCTGAGACTTTTTCTAAAAAAGAAGAAGAAGAGAAAAAGATACTCTCTTCATCTTTATACGTGTGTGCTTGCCGAGAGTGCTCTCCCGGTGTGTGGCTTCTCATCCATTTTCACTCAGTGGCATATTTGAGGTGATTCACTGTCTCTGTGCAAGTGAAACAAGTCTTGCCCTATGTTTATGAAGGCAAAGTCCAGAGAGAGATTTGAACATTATGGTTCTTGCTCTTCCTTGTACACACAACAGATGACAAATGTGGCCTGCCTACTCTTGCTCCAAGTTCTCTTTGACTGAGATTCTTGGGTCCCAGCAGTTAAAAACCTTTGCTGCTCTTCCAGAGGACCAGAGCTCTGTTCCCAGCACCAATCTATGGAGGTCCATAAACTCCAGTCCCAGGGGATCTGCTGCCCTCTTCTGGCCCCCTTGGGGCACCTGTGTTCATAGACACAGCCCCCCACCCTCACCCCCCAACATACTCAAACACATAATTAAAAATAAAAGTAATCAAAACAGAAAAAGGGCTGACACCTCCTCTTCGCCAGATGTCTCTGGTTGGCTCACATGGATTCGACTTCCAGTGTGGTCTCCCTCCCAGACAGGAGCTTCGACTCTGTACCAAAGTGTGTTTGAGTGTTTTCACATCATCTGCCGTCTCTGTGGTCCAGAAGTTCTTGCTTCCGGGTAGAGCTTGAGCTTGAATTTACCTCAGTCCTTTGTCCTACTCAGACTGACTGGCTGCTCACTCTGGTGGTTACATGGGTGACCTGGGGATGCGCCTCCTTCCCCAGGCCTCTTTTTTTTTTTTTTTTTTTTTTTTTTTTTTTTTTTGGTTTTTCGAGACAGGGTTTCTCTGAGTAGCTTTGCGCCTTTCCTGGAGCTCACTTGGTAGCCCAGGCTGGCCTCGAACTCACAGAGATCCGCCTGGCTCTGCCTCCCAAGTGCTGGGATTAAAGGCGTGCGCCACCACCGCCCGGCCCTCTTTTTTTTTTTTTTTTTTTTTTTTTAATTTATTTTTATTTTTATTTTTTACCATTGAGGGAATATCCAGGTTCTGTGGCTGTCAGAGATGTTATATACTTAATGGCAATGCCCCTTGCCCAGTTTTTCTGTGGATGCTTGATTTTTGACTTTTCTAACCTGTTATTTTAGTCTGTTATATTCTAGGTTGTATTTATTGTTGATTCTGGTAGATTAAATTATCCTAACACCATCTCTGCCACCGAGTTTGTGTTGCTCAGCTGGGCACATTTCCCCTTACGTCGTTACCCATGGACATTGCCGGCATGTTTATTAATTACATTCATAGTTGAGCATTTGTGGATGGAAAGCAGCCTTTGTTCACCGCACGAGAATGGAGATGTTCCGCTTTTCTCCCCCCACCCTGGGAAAGAGTAAAATGCGTATTGTCATTTTGTCAGAGTCCGGACCTAATTCCAGGTTATTCTTCGGTTGGAAAGAGGAGAAAGGGTACCAGAACCGAGCAGATGTTAATCCACGTGCCAGTCTCCTAAAGCAGAAGCTTAACTCCACACGAGGACAGCGTTATTAGGGGATGGGTTCCAAGTGACCCAAGGCGCACATTTTGTTGTTGTTGTTGTTGTTTGTGGTCAGCTGTGGCTGGTTTCTGGTGAAGGAAGATTATGTCCTTAGCCGTGAGCGGGTCTCAGTGCTTTCACAAGATCGGAGCATCCTGTAATGTCACCGAGTCTTCAGCTCTGTGACACTGGCCGTGACTCAGAGATGGAGAAGGGCCTTCTTTGCAGACAGCCCTGTGTCTAAATTGCCGTCACTGGAGAGTCTTTCCTCCCAAGGTCAGCTCTAATGGTTCCCTGGTCTTTGAAGTCCCCGCTACAGCTTGAATAAGTGAAACATCCTCCACGGGCTCAGTGCTGCCCCCGCTGCGCTGGGCTTGCGATGCTATTTTGAAGACAGAAGAGCCTTTAGCTGCGGAACCCGGATGACAGAAGTAGGGCATCAGGGGTGGGCGTCTGAAGGTGATGCTGGCCACGGGTTCTGGCCTCCTTTCTCCGTTTCCTGGTTGGTAGAAAGTGGATCAGCATTGCCTAGTGCGCCTCACACACCACGGCCTCACACTCACACTCCTTCCCAGTCCTATCAGTTTCACACTCCTCTTTCCTGACACTGGACAATCCCTCACCGACTTCAGGCTCCATGACCTTAGGCCAGTGCTGCTTCACACTGTCACCTCACACTCTACCTCACACTCACCTCACACTCACCTCACACTCTACCTCATATTGTCACCTCACACTCTGTCTCCTCACACTCTGTCTCCTCACACTGTCTCCTCACACTCTGTCTCCTCACACTGTCTCCTCACACTGTCTCCTCACACTCTACCTCACACTCCTGTCTCCTCACACTCTGTCACCTCACACTCACCTTACACTCCTGTCACCTCACACTCTACCTCACACTCTGTCACCTCACACTCTGTCTCCTCACACTCTACCTCACACTCTGTCTCCTCACACTCTGTCTCCTCACACTCTACCTCACACTCCTGTCTCCTCACACTCTGTCTCCTCACACTCTGTCACCTCACACTCTACCTCACACTCTGTCTCCTCACACTCTGTCACCTCACACTCTACCTCACACTCTACCTCACACTGTCACCTCACACACTGTCTCCTCACACTCTGTCACCTCACACTCTACCTCACACTCTGTCACCTCACCCTCTGTCTCCTCACACTCTGTCATCTCACACTCTGTCTCCTCACACTCTGTCACCTCACACTCTGTCTCCTCACACTCTGTCACCTCACACTCTGTCTCCTCACACTCTGTCTCCTCACACTCTACCTCACACTCTGCCTCCTCACACTCTGTCACCTCACACTCTGTCTCCTCACACTCCTGTCACCTCACACTCTACCTCACACTCTGTCACCTCACACTCTACCTCACACTCTGTCACCTCACCCTCTACCTCACACTCCTGTCACCTCACACTCTACCTCACACTCTGTCACCTCACACTCTACCTCACACTCTGTCACCTCACCCTCTGTCTCCTCACACTCTGTCTCCTCACACTGTCTCCTCACACTCTGTCTCCTCACACACTCCTCACACTCTGTCTCCTCACACTCCTGTCACCTCACACTCTGTCTCCTCACACTCTGTCACCTCACACTCTGTCTCCTCACACTCTGTCACCTCACACTCCTGTCACCTCACACTCTGTCTCATCACACTCTGTCTCCTCACACTCCTGTCACCTCACACTCTGTCTCCTCACACTCCTGTCACCTCACACTCTGTCTCCTCACACTCTGTCACCTCACACTCTACCTCACACTCTGTCACCCTCACACTCTGTCTCCTCACACTGTCTCCTCACACTCTGTCTCCTCACACACTCCTCACACTCTGTCTCCTCACACTCTGTCACCTCACACTCTGTCTCCTCACACTCCTGTCACCTCACACTCTACCTCACACTCTGTCACCTCACACTCCTGTCACCTCACACACTGTCTCCTCACACTCTACCTCACACTCTGTCTCCTCACACTCTGTCACCTCACACTCTACCTCACACTCTGTCACCTCACACTCTACCTCACACTCTGTCACCTCACACTCTACCTCACACTCCTGTCACCTCACACTCTACCTCACACTCTGTCTCATCACACTCTGTCTCTTCACACTCCTGTCACCTCACACTCTGTCTCCTCACACTCCTGTCACCTCACACTCTGTCTCCTCACACTCTGTCACCTCACACTCTACCTCACACTCTGTCACCCTCACACTCTGTCTCCTCACACTCTGTCACCTCACACTCTACCTCACACTCTGTCTCCTCACACTCTGTCTCCTCACACTCTGTCTCCTCACACTCTGTCTCCTCACACTCTGTCTCCTCACACTCTGTCTCCTCACACTCTACCTCACACTCTGTCTCCTCACACTCTGTCACCTCACACTCTGTCTCCTCACACTCTGTCTCCTCACACACTCCTCATGTTGGTTCAGGCTGTCTCATATCCTGCCTCACCTTGCTTCTTGTTGCTTTATGCTGTCTCCTGCTCCTGCCACTGAGCCATGAGCCGAGGTAAATCTCCCCCCTTACGCTGTCTGTCAGGTATCCTGTCATGAGAACGCAAACTAACACAGTCACATAGAATTGGAATTTTAATGACTCAGTGGTCCCCAGGCCTCTTTATGTTGTCCAGTCCACATTTAGAGGCCAGTTGAGGCTTGCCTTTTCCTAATGCACGTGTCTTTGCTCTTCTTTCCTCAGCTACTATTTACCAAGTACCTTCGTACTAGGTACTGTGCTAAGTGATCTACAGACACAATTGCACTTACTCTCACAATGCTTGAGGCAGCTTATCAGCTCCACTTGGTGTAGAGGTTTGAACGACTCGGAGAAGAATGGAACTTAGCCGAAATCCCGTTGATAAGGATAAGTAGAGTGTGTGTCCATGGCCTCCCTGACTGGGAACTCCAGCTCTTTCCCGGGGGCGCAGCCCCACTTTCCTCCAGGCAGATCTTCAGTGCGAGTTTGCCGTGCTGGCTTGTCGCCTCTTCCAAGGATAGGTAATCCCTGGCCTCTGCAGCTGCCCCTCTGTGCAGTGGATTTGGGAACAGGCTGTCTTGGCCAACTTTCTCTGGACCCGTTGGTGTCCACTCGAAGTCCTAGCTAGAGGTGACCCCCAAAAAAGCTATGTTATCAGCAGGGGGCTATAGTGGACCTGTTCGCTCTGGTGTGTGGGGTTCACACCAGTTCACGCAAATGCCTGGAAAGATCGGCTGCGCTGAGCTTTGAACATTCTCCGTCATCTTGGGGGCTCCGGCTCAGTGGTTGCTTTGTTTGAGAGTCAGGGTCTCACTTTGTAACCCTGGCTGGCTTGGAACTCAGTATATGGCTCTGACTGGGCTCAAATTCACGGTCATCCTCCTGCCTTAGCCTCCAGGTACTGGAATTGGAGGCATAGGTTGCCACGCCCAGCTTCATGTTTAGTTTTGATTACCTAAAAATGCCCGAGCTTTCAGTCTTCCAGTGTATTTTATTTCTGATGTTTTGCTCTTCAGGCGGGGCCCAGTACACTTCCTGCTAATTGATGTTCATAGTTTCTGTATGAAGAGAGGTGAGTGAAAGCTCCAGAGCCTAGATGATGGGACAGGGGCAGAACCCCTAACAACAAGGACAGACTGAAGAAAACAGTGGTGTTGATGGCGGTGCTGAGGGGGACCCCAGTGGGGTCAGAGAAAACTTTACCTGCGGATGTTGGGTTTATGGCTTTGAGTCACGTGGAACTAGGATACTGGAGTGTGACAGGGGGCGGGGGCGGGGGGTGGTGGTGGCGGGGAGGTGCGGGGAAGATGGACTGAGGGAATGTTTTGCATTTTGGCTTCAATTGAGGTAATGAGGATGGAGCCTTGACCCTGGCAGCATGAAAGCACTGGTCACACCTTGAACTGTTTTGTGTGGCTCCCTACTTAAGCTGGTCCCACTTAAGACATCCACAGTCTAATCCCTAGATTGTGTTAAAGTTACCTTATGTGGCAACAAACACAGGCAGGAGAGAGTTTTGGGGGATGTACTTAACTGAAGGTCTCAAGAATAATCCTAAAAAGGATGTGCACGTAACCTTGAACTTCCGATTCTCCTGCCTTCACTTCCCGAGTTCTAGGATTATACGCATGCACCACCACTCCTGGTTTAAGTGTTTCTGAGGATGGAACCCAGTTGCTCTTGTTTGAACACACCAATTGAGCTACATCCTCAGTGTGAAGATGGGGCTTTTGTTATAGCCCAAAGGGATTCATTGTGTTTGGGGCCTTCCATAGGGCAATCTGGATGAGCTATCCAGGTAGACTCCAAATGCTATCACAGGGGCCCTGTGAACTAGCCTATGATGCATTTTCTTGATTGATGGTTGATGTGGGAGGGCCTACCTTAGTGTGGGTGGTGCCACCTCTGGGCTGGTGGTCCTGGGTGCTGTAAGAAAGCAGGGTGAGCAAACCATGAGGAAGACTTAGGAAGTAGTACTTCTCCGAGTATCAGTTCCTGTCCTCAGGTTCCTTCCTGGGCTTCCCTGCATGGTAGGCTACAAGCTGTAAGATGAAATAAGCCCTTTCATCCCCAAGTTTCTTTTGGTCATGGTGTTTTCTCACAGCAACAGGAACCTTAATTAAGACAGAAATTGGTACCAGGAGTGGGGTATTGTTTTGGGCATGATTATGGCAGAATTTGAACTTCGGGCTTGAAAAGTCATTGAGTGCCCACAGCTCAGTGGGTCGTTCTGTGGTAACTTGGATGATAGGACTGTTGAGAGAAATGTAGACGATGGAGGCCTAGCTTATGAGTTTCAGAGAGAGAGAAAGACTCTCCCAGGGCCATTTGTGTGCTATTTTGTATTAATGATCTGTGGTGTCTGGTAAGCTGGAGCTGGAGAGTCAGCAGTGATTAACAAGAGACCAGCGCTACTGGAGTGAAATGTTTTCTTTGCTGGGACAATTGATGCTGGTTATCTGGGGCAGAAGAATCAGACCAGCATCCCTGAGATGAAATCTTCTGGGAAATGTTTCCTCAGGGTCTGCACACAGGAGCTGTGGTCCAGAGAGAGCCAAGGTAGCAGCTTGTGCTGGTAGCCAAACGTGGTAATGTGTAAGAGTCTCCCATGTAGCACTGGTTTTGAAGACATGAATGGGTCTTGGAGGGCAGCTGAAGCTTGGCACCGTGAGAGGCCAGGAGAGGCCATTGGTGAAGGTGCAGCCTTAGTTATAGTAGAAGTCCCAGGATTGAAGGGATCGTGGCGAGAAGTTGAGACTTGACACCAGATGGTAGGGTCAGAGTCCCTGAAGAGAACCCAGGAGAAGCTATTGGTTAAAGTACAGCTCAGTGGTAGCAGCAGATCCCAAACGTTTGGAGATGCCAGGACCATGGGATGACCCCCAAGGACAGCAGCAGGAGTAGAGGAGCCAGCCCGAGCTGAGGAGACAAGCTCTGTGTTTTGTGAATGGCAGAGTCTGAGAAGTATGACTATCCAAGCCCTTTGGAGCCCAAAAGACTGAGTGAGTCCCAGACCCCGACATCATTGGAATTTGGTTTTGCTTTATTCAGCCCACATAATGGAAGGACCTGACTGGAGGGAACCTTTATTCCAGGAGGCCAGCTGTAGACATGGCTCAGGGGGCACTTTACCCCTTGTTATTACAAAATGGTTTTACTTCTCTTTTGTGGTCTTCCAAGTCTGACTCTGCTCAGGGCTCTTACACGGACCTCCATCCCATATCCCTCCTTGGTGACCAGTGTCTCCCTCATACCATCCCCAAAGCCACACCTGTGAGCCCCCTCAGAACGGGGTTCCTGATCAGAGCCTGTTCTTTCCTGTTTTGCGTGGCTAGCCTCAGGGACATGGCTTGCCAGAAGCAGATAGAGGGACATTCACGGTCTGTCAGTAAATGGATGAGCTGTCTTTAGTTTGGAAGTCTAGTGTTTGTGTCTTGCTGGCATCAGTCTTTACATTGGTGGACACAGCCGTGGTTTGATTGTACAAGGTCTAATTAGTTAGCCTTGCCGCCAGCTGTTTAAAGAAAGCCAGGGTACTCAGGAGAAGTCGGGGGTGGGGGTGGGGGAAGAGGTGTTTGCTCATGGCTCTGTAGAGGTCAGAATTCAGTGACTTTTCCTGAAATCTATTTTAGAACCTGATTAGTGACTTTTTTTTTTTAATTTTAGAAATTGCCGATGTAGCTTCAACTGAATAAATCAATTGATTATCTGGCATATCCAAAGCAGAAGGCCAGGACGGACTTCACTTTGGGGCTGTCTATGCAGTGCTATGGAGAAGCGGTTTGTGTGTGTGTGTGTGTGTGTGTGTGTGTGTGTGTGTGTGTGTGTGTGTACACCTGAGCATTATGTATGTGTAGGCCTTCACTTTGGGGCTGTCTA